>NC_136701.1:11743134-12085634 GCF_947650265.1 Symphodus melops
TGTCATGGATTGATTTTTTTTTTTTTTTTACCTTTTTTTTCCTAAATCAAAGCTGATCATACCATGGTTAGTCTCGGAGGGTCTCCTTTCAGGCTGCACAAAGCCCCAACATCTACACCAAAATGGTAAGGCAGCTCGGTTGTCACATATCCAGCAAACTCAGGACTAAAATAGTCAGGATGCTCTTGTGAAGGTCAGTGCTTGTAGCCCACAGTAATAACTCAAGGCAGCTCAGATGGGGGGATAAACACATTCTAATGAACTGAGATATTCTCTACCTCTTAGATTTTGGTAGCAAGACACTTTAGAGAGGTTTTTTCAATATGAATAAGTCCAGTTTCCACCATGTGGTCCCGACCCTTAAAGGTGGCGATAACGCTGCAGTGCGTTGATTGGTCGAAAGAATCGTCACTTTTGAAACGCAAACAGGATCAGGCTTTACCGAACTACACCATACTGTACCAAACTGTACTGTTCCATACCGGACCGCTTGGTGGAAACTATAGGCTCAAGTGTCTCAGTGAGGGTACAGGGGTTAAACAATGTTTTGGAAATGATAGTGAGCATGCTGTGTGTTTTAATAATACTTGATCCCACTGCAGATAATTTTATGAACACACCTATAATTTCCGCCATCCTAATTTAAACACCACGGTTCTCATCAGTGTCAACTGCAAACACTTCATACTATTATTGTATACAAGATGTCAAAGCAAGGGATGAATGGTTGGAAAACCACGACTTTTGTCACAGAACAAAAAAATACACATGTCCTTCACCTTTAAACAAAGGTATATTCTTTACGACAATGTTTAAATAGTCTAAAAATAAACATGAATGAGTGGGCACTTTGGTGTTACAAGTGTCATAAAGCCACAGGTGCTGATAAGTTCTTATCAGTGTCAACTGTTTCTAATATTGCTTGGCCGTCCCCTTTCTTTAATGGTAATGTTTGCATAGAGAGGTTAGCTAAGGTGTGATTCAGCCCTCACAGAAAGGCTGCATCTTTCAGAGTTCATCCAAAGAACTCTAAACAATACAAGTGAGAAATATGGTTATGTGACGTTTATGGGGGTTTTCTTATTTATTTCTTCAGAGTTAATCACACATCACACAGTATCTGAATGATGGCATATGGGGATAATTCAGTTTAAATAAGTAAACAGACGCTCAATCTATGTTTGAAGTGTTTCTCTTCACAGTTATTTAGTTAGTTAGTTTTTTCATCAGATGGCCGTTCTATAAGATAACCCCTCATCTGCAGAAAACTAATAAAACATGCAATCAAGCATGCAGAATTTACACTGCCACACATCATGAGCCTGTTAAAACATTTGTCTGGGCTTATAGTTTTAGCATAAATGTCACAAAACAAAACCAAAAAAAACTGTATTTAATCTGGTCAACAAGGTTCAGGTTATTTTATTTGTACCTGCAGGAATGTTTTATGAGTGTTTTTTATGATCTTGTCTTGAATTAGTCCGACAGTATACGTAGCACAGCCTGACGCTTTAGCAAATGCTTTCTCTTTCGAAAATGTTCCCATCTTCAGGGCACAAGTCCCAAACCCTGTCATGTGTTTATACAAAGACACATTATTTCTATCTCTTTCTCTTTTAACATCCGAGTCCACTCCCGATTTCATTTGGATATCCAGACCTGCCAAAGTCCTGAACATGTAGTTTAAACCTCTTCACTCTACTCTCTGTCCCATTGGTTAGTCTTTAAGGGCTATCATGTATAAGCTGTGTAATGTCAGCTGAAAGCATCACACGCTTTGAAATAATAGCCACTAAGCCTCAGGGGGAAGAGAAAGTCAGTTCTGCCATTCTATGAGCAGCATTAGGGATGTCTATAATCCTGGTGAGGTTTAACAAAGGAAAGTACCAATCCAAAACTTAATCATTGTAGCTTTTTGCTGCTCCAAAGGGGGGGGGGGGATAATCAATTTAAATAGTCCGGGAGACAGGCATATTCCTCACCATTTTCCATTAATTTCTATGTAGCCCATACCTTGGGCCATCATAAATTGATCACAATCACTCCCAACTTGGGGCCATTCAAACCTTTTTTATGCTTTAGTCAATTTAATATAAAGCCAAGTGATCTTGTTAAAATTGCATCATTAGTCTTACAAATATGGAATTTGGCATAGATTTAGCCCAGCTTCATTGTTAATATCACTGCCCCATTAAATTGAAAAAAGCTTCCCTCATTTATAAGCTTTAATTGGAAGACTTACAGGACCATTTTACCCTGAATATTTCCCTTTCTGTGGGCCAAACTTCATCAGTATTCCTCATAGCAGAGAAAAGAATTCTCAGGTCCCATCTTTCAATGTGGGGTTAGCATGGCACTGCACTTATGGTACAATAGGTTTTTTTTTTTTTTTCAAATACTCTGTGTGTACCGCTAATGAGAGGAGCGTGACAAGTCAGCAGGGGAACCTTATTGCTCAACGTATTGCTCCATCTCGACATTTTCATTTAACTTTTGAGGATTAGGTGGATGTTAATGTACAACATATCAGCCCATGTTTATGTATGAAATAAGGTCACATTGGGTCTTCTTAAATGAGTGTGACCACCATCTACACTCCAACCCTCAAAAACAACAACAGCCTTACACTCAGACTAAAAGAAAGTGAAGGGTCAGGGGCATACATTTACAATAGCTAGGTCACATATTGTGACAGTCAGCTTTAGTAGTATTAAGCTCAGAGGCTCATGTTGATTAAGTCTGTGCCCTTCGTACACACTATCTGCTACATACTGACCTACAGTAATGTGTTATCTTGCATAAGAGGAATTATGTTGTAAGAATTCAATTGACGTTATTAAAAAGGCACCATCACATAATATTAAATGTTTACAACACAGCTTACTGTGTAGATTTATTATGCTCTCTTTTAATAATGTATATTTTCTTGTAATAACTGTCAGTTTTGTTGTTGACCAGGGAAGTGGTCCTCTCATGGGTTGCAGTGGCTCTGTGATTGATGATGATGATGATGATGATCGCTTTGATGGGCTTTTCAATCTCTCACTGCTTCTGAACTGGTTTCCCTATTCACACAGGAGTCATGGAATTGGATGGAGAAGGGAGCCAGCAGTAGTTGCAGCATTTTGGAATTAGGTGGGTGAGCCTGTCTCTAACCAAGATACTACCAGCAGCTCTGTCTCAGTGACCCATTGACCGCGGAGGGGGTCACCATGATCTCCACAGCTCTCCGCTGGCTGGTGCTGGTGTCTTTTATCATCTTGACCATTGGTGGGAACGTGCTGGTGTGTTTGGCTGTAGGACTCAGTCGACGTCTGTGGCGCATCGCTAACTGCTTTGTGGTGTCGCTGGCAGTGACGGACCTTCTGCTCGGCCTCCTTGTGATGCCCCTTTCTGCCACTTTGGAGCTTCGTGGCGGAAAATGGCCCTTCGGAGGAACCATTTGTAACATCTACATCTCCGCAGATGTTCTGCTGTGCTCAGCTTCAATCCTGACCCTGCTGGCCATCAGCGTGGACCGATACCTCGCCATTTCAGCCCCCCTCAGCTACTCCCAGAGAGTTACCCCTTTGAGGGTGACACTGGGCATGATCGCCATCTGGACATTGTCACTGGCTGTGTCCTTTGTGCCCATTCACCTGGGCCTGAACACAGCGGATTACAAAGTGCAGCACGTAGACTGGAGTATTGGAGACGAGGACAAGGAGGGACGCTACTGCCAGTTTCAATGGAATAACAACTACATTTTCTTTTATGTTTTGGGATCATTTTACCTGCCTCTGCTGCTTATGTGTGGAATGTATCTATGCATATTCAGGGTGGCACGAGAACAGGTCAGTGATTGTTTCATTTTATGGAAAAAACTGAGCTGGAATATCAAAAGATCAACTTTAATCCAACAAGATTTGTTTTCAGATCAGTGATCTACATTTCTGTGTGGAACAAGCACTTGCAACAGACATTAAAGCAACTGGAAACCCAAATCTACCGAACCCTTTTTTGGAAATGTAGGTCTCATGTAAAAACAGTTGAACATCTACAAAGTATTAGTTGTTATTTACGATTTACATTTGAATATTTGTCATTTCATTTTGCGCATCATCCTTTCTGCAAACCATTTGGCTACTTAACTACCCTTCAAGAGTCAACAAAAGTTGTTTATTTCTTTCTTTCTAGGTAAATATGAATTGTAGGCCTCTGCTCAGTTCAGTTTGTCTCAGTTCAGCACGCATTTTGCGGCATTTCCATAGATTAAAGCTGTGAAAGATTCCCAAATCAATCGACCGATCTGTACCTTCCTACTTTTTGGGACCCTTCCAATGGGATGCCAAGAATATCGAGCCAACCCTAAAAGGTGAAGCTAGCCACTGCAGGCCGTTGATTGAACAGTCACTTCCCGTGTGACAGCGGTAAACAAAACCCTGCCATGTTTAAACACCCAGTGTTTTTTCGGCTGTATTTCTCCACATGGCACACAGCCTTCTCTAAAACAAAGCTGGTATGTGTTTTGTAATAAAGAGTCACATGCCAATGACTAAGTAGATGAATTGCTGGATGCCTTCTATCGATGGTTTTGTTTGTGTCGCATTTTTCTCCTTTATTGAATTTAATAGCAGGTTAGCTGTTAGCGATTAGCTGCCATCATGCAACGCTATTACGTAGCTGGCTATCGGCATCCGGCATACACAAAGCCAGCCTACTGATCCATACCGGACCACTGTGTGGAAACGGGGCTTAAATAGAGAAGTTTTGGTTTAAACAGCATTAGCTAACACCGAAGAGCTATTTAGGATTGCATTGGCTTGTAAAACAATTATAGGCTAAGCTAACATTGTGTGCTAACAGATAACTGTGAAATGGATAACAAAGTATTTTTTAACTCATTGCACAGTGACAACGTGAAATAGACATTTTCAAATAGAAGTCATTTTGCTTCCTCTTCTGACTCCACTAAAAAAACTCACCGTATTGTTTACTGTAGTTCCGTACAATATTAATTCTCACATGGTTGACACTGAAGTGCCAACAACTGTAGTTTATCTTCTGGTTTTCTGGGTTAAGCTTAAAGCAATTGTGAGTCATTTTGTCAGTGGCAGGTTGTCAGAGATGGCCGAGGAAGTTTAGCTTCCTAACAACTTAGCACAAGCTCAAGCCACTGATCTATTATTTAGCACTGCATTCAAAGTTTTTGGATCAAAAGTGGACATCTCAGTTTGTGTTTCACGTGTTTGCTAACTGCTAATTGTGAGATGGATGGTAAAGCATTCTGTCACTGTCTCAAGAGCATTACAATGAAATATTAACCAAGCTTCTTTGTCATTCTAACTTAACCCAATTAACATTAACTATACCATGCTGGAAAAAAAAAAACTGACACATGTGCTGTGTGAAAAGCTAGGGAGCTGTCAAAGATCTACCAAGCCTCTAGAGTCTCAGAACTTAAAGAATTAAATTAACTGGTGTTCATCAGCTTTGAAAATTAAATGTTTTAATGTGATTTTTGTGTACCCTTAATGACAATTAAATATCATGTTGGTGCTTTTACTACTTTAAGCCAGATTTCCAGAGGCTTTTAATATCCCACTTACAAAGTCATTTTCACTTGTCGTGTACTGCTAAATTTAATCCTTTGTCATGAGATCACTGACAGATCATCTCACTTTCTTTGTCCGCTGGCTCTTACTAACATTGTCTTCCTTTTTTTCCCCAGGCACGACGTATTCGCGCTGCAACTCCTTCATTTGCACGCACAGCATCAAACGCTGCCATCGCCCAGGAGCACAAAGCGACAGTGACCCTTGCAGCTGTACTCGGGGCTTTTGTCATCTGCTGGTTCCCCTACTTTACCTTCTTCACCTACATGGGCATCAGTTCAAAAACAACCCCCCCTAACACGCTACACTCTGTGGTGCTGTGGCTGGGCTATTTTAACTCAGCTCTTAACCCCATCCTGTATCCAGCCTTCAACAGGGATTTCCGCAAGTCCTACGGAGAGCTGCTTCACTGCAGAGGGCTATCCCGTAGAAAACGGCAGCTTAAGTCTGTGTCTGGGCATAAAAGATTGACCTTTACTAATGGACAAAAGCTTCCCCAGCAGTTCGTGAAACATAAAGACACAATTAAAAAAGACAAGGAGGGGAAGAGCCTCACACTATGAACTTGATGGGAAGTGGCATCCCTCATGAGCCCAGATGAAATACAATGCATCTGTTGGACTGTCGACTGGCATTATGCTGTAAATTAAAAATGTGCTCCAACTCACACAATAACAGATTGCCTAATCCCTTACAGTATCAGTTAGGTTCTTAGTATAAAGTGCCAAAGATATTGTGTGAAGCTTGTGGCTCAACAACACAAATGTAGAGGTATTGCATGTTTGTATCCTTGATAGAAACTTCATCCATAAACTTATTCAATAGGCCTGCATTCTTTTCTTGAGGTTTTCACTATTTGCAATCAACTAGTTGTATTTTTATGAGCTGAAAGTAAAACCTTTTTGTTTAAAACAAAAAGAAGGCTGCCCAGAGTGGGAGAGAAGGAACAGATGGTTCAGTAAGTTTCCCAGCCAACTGCACGGAGTCACAGGTGGTTAAAAGTTTGCTAATTGTTTATTTTTCCTTTCCCTTGACGCGGCCAAAGAAAGTGAATCAGTGACCAGAAGATGGTTTGATATGTACAATATGTTTGACTTCAGTTACCTCCTGGATTGTTTGCTACAGTTCAGACTAAGCGCTGCCTAACAGGCAAAACTAAAATCAATGAACAACAATACCTAATATCTTGCAACTTAATTTGCGGTAAAACAACAGCTCAACTATGTCCACAATACAGCTATTGATACTTGATCAGGATTGTAAATGACGTCTGCTTAGTGAAGATTAGATAAAAGTGAAACACAGCTTGTTTGCTGATGTGATACTGACCAATAATAGACTGCTTTTCATTTGTTTTAGGATAAACTAGTAATGTTATTTGTTCTTTAGAGTATTGAAAAATAAACTCTGTCGATGTTTCCTCAATTCAGTATTGTTGTCCCTAAATACATTTTCATGCATCACTTTTTTAAAACGCTACTTTTTTTTCCAGGATAGTCAATAGAGACAGAAAGAGTCAGGCTGCCCATTTCCAGGACAAAGGCTTCTGTAAAGTGGGTGCACAAACTAACCAATAACTGTTTTATTACTTTTTTCATTGACTAACCTCCTTGCGTTACTAAAACACATTTCACACCATATAATGAATATCTTATGTCATCATCATTTTGTCCTTCTAATGATTGAAAGCTTAAATAATCATGTGCAGATGGAAATGTTTTTCCAGCATTGTCAGTGACAACAGCTGAAGGGCATTAAAATTTTATTGTGGGACTTGCTGCTGTCAGGGAGAGTTAAAGAATTGCTGGGGTAAAGGAAAGGGAACGACATCCCTTTGGAACCAGTTGATAATTTCACTGCTGTAAAAAAAAATAATAAAAAAGGAGGAATGGTGCTGAGGTGGAGACGTTAGATCACACTGAGATTCATGAATATAAGGTTAGAAACTTAAAATGATTAAGTCAGCTGCTGCATAGTGATATTTGAAATGGAAGTCATAAAAATTAACCCTGATTCAGGTCAGGCAGCAGAGGAGTAAAAAGTCTGAATGGAGCCGTGGGACCATCTATAGGAAGGATTAAATGCAATAGACTTCTCTGAAATGAGAAGGATAGATAGTGTTTTTGGTCACGTGCAGCACGTACATCTTTAGCAGAGGAAAGGTCTCCCAGAGTTTGACTGTCCAGAGTTCAGTAAAACTTTCTGAAATCCATGAGGAGGCTCTATGGCTTATTAACATTCACAAACCAGGAGATAAGAGTTGTGTTTACATCCAGCAATAATTACTGTCAATAATCAATCTCCACAATTGTTGCTTTAGAATTTTTTTCTCCATTGAATTAAAAGGATATTTGTTCCTCAGAAGGCTTTAATGAAGTTAAAAAGCTTGTCTTTTTGACTTTGAACATTGCCTAAAAGTGCATTCTTTTGGTTTCTTATTAGCATAGTTAACCACCCACTAATGCCCATAAGAGGGCATGTTAAGGGCCCTGCAGACACACAGGCCCAATCTCGATGGCCACCCAATCTAACTTTCCCACCGAGTCTGTGAGGGCTGTCCCTCTGTTTAATTGAAAGTGTGTGATTAAACTAGCTGAATTTTTAAGCCCTTTATGCACTTTGTCCATAAGTGGGCATATCTGCAGTCTATAGGAATAACCCATAGTTCATGGTATCAACGTGAAATGTGCGCCGCCAAGATAGCCGCTTTTGGTAAGCAGAACTGACGTGAAGAGAAACAGAGAGCAAAAAAAGTGCCAGTATGTAGTCTATATATTCAAGATAATAGCTATCTTTTATGTATCCCACAATGGAGAAATACACATTTAGTAAGAATGTTACCCTGTCAAAGTACAACCAATACAAAATGCATTATGCTTGAACATTTTAGCATTCTGAGTTCTCTTTATCTAGAAATGTTTGATGCTGATTACAGTACTCCAAAATACCCTGAACAAGACTAGGTAGAAGGACTTAACAGAGACAAATCCTTTAAAAGGATCCACATCACCCTCACAAGACAGCCAAGCTACACAATAATATGACTGCCTTCAGATGATATCAAACATAATTGAATTGATCACAAGGTTAAAACTGGGTTAATAGGCTCGGAGACAATGGTCCCATACACCATGCATCATCAAGTGTTTTAAGAAAAAGTATCACTTGCTAAGAACTGTGCTAGTCCAATCTTGCACTTGTCTTATTATTTGTATTTGTTCCTGTCTCCATACTACACAATGTTAGGTCTCATTTTAATTGTGGTTATCTTTTACATGGTCATTTCCTATGTTTACAGCTGAGCTGTAACATAGGAAATGACCTGTTGAACAAAGAGCGGTGTTACTATCTCACTGTCAATAGTTGTATTGTTGTTTGGATGTTTGTCCATGAGTGAATAATTTATTCGTGTTAACATTGGCTTGAGGAAATCCAACAGATGGACTTAGGTACACTATTTACAGACTTTCAGTAACCTGTGTAACAGGATGGAGGCTGCTTTTGAGGATTGAAGTTTCAGTGAACCCTCAACAGTTTAAACGCAGTGTTTAAACTATACCATCAAAGTGATTTCACCTTTTTTTCACATTTTAAACAAGAAACAGCATCATTACACTATGTTATACGTCAACAAAAAGAGAACATTAGGAAGATTAAAGGCAGAGTTGTTCCTTTCTCCAGATACACCTCTTAAGATGTTGGTTGAAATTGTCTTAATAATAATTAATTAATTATTAACTAATAATTCATGTACTCTAAAAAAGGAACAGACTACGAAGTAGTAGTAGTTACATTTTGTTACATAACTTCCTTATCAAATAAGTGGAAAAGGTATTGTGTCAAGGTAGAGAAAAATGACTGCAAAACTTGAGATGATTTGTCTTTGCCTTCAGAGGATGATAACGGCAGTGCGACCAACGCAGGGGAAAATGAATCGATGACGAAAAAGCTCACTTCTGCCAACTAGCTCACTGAAGCGATGGCGTGCTCACTGCTGAGGTGGTGGAGTTATATTGTGTGTGAGTCAAATGTTCAGATCCAGCAGAGAAGCCAATTGTAGCAATTTGTCAACTGCGTGCTCTGAGGAGGAAATGAGTGCAGAGGAGGCCTTTGGCATTTGGGGGTAAAATACCAACCAGGCTAACTTCTTCAAAAGTGTTTCTTGGATAAGATTATTATTATTTATTTTATTTTTTTTATCCCAGAGGGGGAAATTCTGGTTCGCACTCTGTTATTTTAGAAACATGCTTCTCACACACACAAGCCTGAATCACACAGATGCACGGGCACGACTTGTGGAAATGCATTTTATGGAGTGCGGCGGCAGCCCACAGGAGGCGCCCTCTGAGCTGGTGGGAGTTTAGTGCCTTGCTCAAGGGAACCTCGGCAGTGATCGAGAAGTGGTCTGGCACCTCTCAAGCTACCAGACTCACTTCCATATTTTGGTCGCACAGAGCTACTGCCGCCCCTGACTGGTGACTGGTTATATGATTTTTTTTCCTGTTTCTGCCATGTCTCCTATGGTTTGCATGTTGTACACTACTACCTACATAAATGTATGTTAAACAAATTACACAAATCAGAAAATAGCGTCAATATGCATAGGGCCCGAGAAAAATGTTTGCCACAGAGCCCCCTAGTGGGATATTCAGGCTGTGCTTCTCCAGAGGGCATCAGCCATCAACCTCAGTGTTAGCATTTACAAACACCCAATCCCAATCTTCATACTGCTGGACTCACTGACTTTGACGTATGTTTCTGGTGAGAGTGCTAGTGCTTTTTGTCCCAATGTCAAATCATCAACTGAGTTAGGGTCCTGATGCAGACAGCACAATATTACATTTCTAGGAGTGTAAAAAGATCTCTTTCTGAAAGAGTAACTGATCTTATATGATCCGAGGGAATCTGTCTGCAGAGGCCTTGATTGGATACGCATGGAACCGGTTGATGGCCTGGTTTCAAAGTTATGAACCAGTTAACGGAAGTTTGCTTTTCATCCTGCAGACTGTGTTGAGCAGTTTTAATCATGCAATAATTTTAAACTTGCTAGATTTGACAATTTACATCTCATGAGAGTAACATGAGCTCAAGGGGATTGCAAAACTGCATAAATTAGCTCATAAGGAGGAAACAATGTCTGGAGAGGAACAGCCCAAAGTCTGCTTGTCTACACTCATCTACACTTTGCACAACAGTGATTAAATACAACCACTGAATGGAGAACCTCACCTGCTGAGATGGCAAAGCGAAGCTTTGATGCTAACATTCGCAAGCAGTAGCCCAAGCTACTGTCCCAAACATGAAACATACCGGCCACAACTCGCAGAAGTTACAGTGTCTAGCCTGCTGTTTGGCTAAAATTTATAACATAATTTATACCGAATACAGAACACATGATTTATACATTTGAGTCTAATCACATTGAAAGCAGAGTGTACCTGCATGTTTTATTCATTTGAAAAAGAACTGTGTATGCAGAGAGAACGTCAAGCACAACCGATGCCTGAAGGTCACATGTAATTCATACCAGAGAAAAAGATGTCATAAAGTGTTTTTATTATTCTATTTTATTCTACATTGCCTTTAATTGTTGCCTCTATGTGGCAATGTATGTAGAGCGTTACAAAGCCATTGAAGTGTAATTAACAGTAGAGCTTCTAACAAAATGTATTTCTCCACATCACACACATAATGTCAGCGTATTGTTGCAGTTGCTCGGAGAATAAAATACAATCTGGAATAGTATTTCCGTCACTTTTTACACAACACGGTGTAGAGTCAGACCCCCTTTGCAGCTCTGTGTAAAAAGAAACAAATATAATTCTCCTGTTCTTTCTATGTATCCCCACTAGATGGCAGCATATTCTAGTTTTGCTGACTTTGGATACGTATGTACTCCTAATGGCCTCGGATCTCCTCCAGTAAGCATGCTCTCGAGACAAAAAATATGGATGATGAAGAATGCAGGTTGAACTTAAACAGAGAAGAAGGAAACAGCATTTGTGTCATGAAGGTAAAAAAAAAAATAAAGGGGTTAAGACTAAATGTACAAAAACACTTTAAAACATTTTTGAAAGTCAGCAAGACATTAAAGATTAAATCACCTCCTGAATTTAACATCGGGGTAGAGGAACTCAAGTACTGTGTATGTCAAGAGTAGAGTGAGTAAAATCACAGATGTTTTATTTATTACAAATGTGCTCAAGGGAAAAGACAAGAAAACAAATTACCGATAGCCCGGTATTATGAAAATGACTGAGGGTAGTGTATATCAGGTAATGTGTGCATCATGTAAGAATGTAAGGAATAACGAATGTATTTAATATTGGTTCAGAGCTCACACTCAGTCCGTTTAGCCGGCACCACCTTTCTGCACATATTTGTTTATTAATCAATTTACTCACAGGATTTCCAAAAGAATGGGATACATGTTGAAATGTCCTCATAAATTATGCAACATGAGTAGGAGTTGAGGTGGGTGGTAAGGTGCAGAGCATGAAAGAAGGATTTATTTTGTTTGTTTCTCTTACAAGTAGTTTAGCCTGCATTGTGATGCTGCTGTATTTGATTGGACCGTCTTCTGTGGTGTGTTTCATCGCACATCCTAATTGTTCCCCGTGGGCCTGAACGAACAGGACAGCCGTTGCTATGGATAATTAAACAATACGTTTCTGCAGGCTGCACTGTGTGACGTGAATTTTGTGGAGGTTTGACAACGGGTCAGAATAAACCGAGCAAATGAAACAATTATGTGTCATTTATATTTTCAACTGAAGCTGCATGCTCATTTCAGATCTAACGTCCCTATAGCCTGTCTTCATACCGTCATGTACATTACTACTTTATTCCATCAGAGAATGTGCTTCAGAATAATTTATCTCAACTGAGTTTCTGAACTTTGCAAAACTTGTCAACCTCAACTTATCTGTTATTTTGTTTCATCTTTAACTTATTTTTTATTTTAAGCTATGTCAATTGAACGACATTGGTCCTTTCAAAACACACTGTGCTTGTTCTGGTGCTGAGAACAAGGCTTTGTACTTCTTAATTCACACAATGGTTAAGTTTATTGCCCATTGGCAAACGTTACCTTGCCAACAAGCCTAACAAAAGGCAATGTCACATATACACTCCTAAAAAATATCTGGATGATTTTCAGGAGGAACTGCTCCAGATATCTCCCTGACCTGGTTGTTCACTTATGCACCATATCCCATTCAGATGGGAGGAGGGGGCAGGGGGTCTCCTGAGGTATGATGTGACATAACAAAAATACATGCAACAGAGTCCGCTATATGATGCTATAATGAGAATATTTTCCTTTATGTCAATGCTAAGCGTAGTTGGGCAGATTCACAGTCAACTAAAGAGCAGAGAATGACATGCTGACGAACAGAAAACGTAAAGCAGCTTTTTAACTACTTGCACGGAGGTCGTAGCGGTCGCATGCACTGACTCTAGTCACAGGATACAAACCATCACCGCCCTCTCCTACACGCTGGAGCCGAATTCTCCACATAATATCCTGCTGCGTTCTCACATCAGCCCACTCAGACTTGACACTCAAAAAAAACCTCAGGGGCTGGCAAGAGAAACTCTGTGTGAAGTCCAAGTGAAAATGTTGCTGTTTGCTTCCACACATATAGCTCCTCCTGGAAATATCAAGAGTTTTTCTGCAAGTGTGAACAAGTGAAGCCTATAAGGTATTCAAAGTTGCTTGTCAGTAACTTTGGCATTGTGGGCATTTTAGCATGACTGTTGACAAACTTTAACGGCATGTGAAATTCAAAAAACCTGATCTGAACATAATGGGAGTTCAATATCACAGAGACAGTGAACTTATCTTCTGATTCACATCAGTTGAAATGTGTTGCTGTTACTCACTTGACAATAACTTGAATTTCCCTCGGGATCAATAAAGTATCTATCTATCTTAGATGCTCTTCTATCTCTGCCTAAGGTTTAACAACCATTAGCCTTCTGTTACTGTTGTGAAAATGCTTAAACCACACTGCTTTCTCCAGCATGTATTACTGCCTTCAGAATGTTGTTTTTGTGTGAAACTTTGGGAAAAGCTTGTTGTGTTACAGCAAATATTTTCTTATGCGTGTCTCGGTATGTGATTTGTGTGTGGATGTTAATTTCTGTGAAAGTAGCTTTTGGCTTTTCCCACACACTGCCAGATATCTCAGCTCTATGGCCTCCCACTGTTCTTGTCACATTTCATCCGTCCATGTTCGGGTGACTGCTAAACTCCTGTCTTGAGATCCAGCAGCAGGTTTGTCTGAGCATGCTCAGTGCGTGGGCTCTGTAGACTTAACATCTGAGTGTAGGAGGCACGGCAGTGTTGCTGCAGGGTTCAGAGGCTGCCTGCACCCAGCAGCGGCAACAGCTAACTGACAGAACTAAACAGAAAACCCTGAGGACATTTTTTTTTAAATTGAGGAGTTTTATCACCATGATTACGCAAGTGAATGAATTTAATGCACAAACATTCGGCCTGGCTTTAAGAGCAGAACAAGTCACTCTCATTTAAATTGTGTAGGTTATGTTTAAGTAGCCTTTTTACATCCACTACCCTTTTCTTAATCTACTCATGGCTTTACCGTGAAAATCTCTTTTCTCAAGCAGGTTCTGTTTTTGGTGAGCCTATTTATTAATATCTTCTCATCACCATGGACACGGGTATCTTTCATGTGAGTGAGAATTATTTTGCTGCCCTCTTCACCTGCTCTCGGCTGTTCTAGTTATTTCCATGGCAAATATTTCAGGGTATTGTTTCCAACAGTATTTGGAAGGGCTTTTTAATCTGATGAGGAAAAATAACATCATTCATCATGGTAGCAGAAAAATGCTGCCACAATCGATGCAAGTGCATATTTGAAAACATGTTTTTAGGCCATGGGTGGTTGTGAACAGCACATTAGTCTGAGGATTTTTTTTTTATGCTACATGAAATCGTATGTAAGGCTTCAGGCCAAGCTTATAATAAATAACTTGACAGCACCAAAGAGAGAGAAGAGCCCGGAGGAGATGCCAATATTAAACCATTGAATTATCCAGGTTATGAGTGCTGACACTGCTTCGCATGCTCCTGCTCTCCGGGGGGCAGACATGCCTACATTGAGTGGGTGGGTGCACGCGTGAATGAGAACACCAGCAAATTGACTCAACTGCTGTAGTTGAAATCACGTATCATTCAGAGGTACTTGCACTTTTCTTAGGCATACATAGATTGTTTCCATACCTCTATTCCTCTGCGGTTAAGATATAAAGGTTAATTCATTGAGACATTTTTAATCATCCACTTTTGCCATCTTATAAAACACAAGTCATTCTCAAGTTTGAACCAGTTGTTCCCTCCCTCTCGTGGTTTGTGACGTCCTATTGAAAAATAGGTCAAAAGGTGCCCACAAGGTGCAATGTTCCAACTGAACCTCTTGCGGGATTTGGTTTATATAACTGGCCCAGGCCCAAAGACGTGGAAGTATCAAATATTTCACAAGAGGAGAAAAGGAAAGAGAAATGGTGATTAAAAAAAAAGGATGTGGAAGAGCATTTTTCTTCATTCCTCACAAACCCCCTCACTTTTAATGCTGTGGCCTTATGAAGGGGGGGTTCAGTCGTTGGGTTAAGAACCACCAGAATAAACATTACTTATAGAACGATCCGCGGCAAAACCCTGAAGTTAACAAGCCACCATTACTGCGGCGGCATCTCCCTTCTACAGCATCCTGTTTGAATGTGAAATGTCTTAGAAAAGTGAAAATATGTCATTTTTAAAATCATTTTATACGTTAATTTATCTTTTACAACAATGTAAGATGAACCTGTAAGATGAAAAACAGGGAGTGCTCAACACACCCAAATGGGAACACATTACAAACACACACACACAAAGTCTGAGAGCGGGGACTTTTTTATTAACATGGATCTATGTCGTTCGTCTAGCAGCTTTTAACACAAGTGAGAATTAAATGCAGTAGTGGATTCAAAAAGCTAACTAGCTTATAGAATAAAGTTACATTAGACAGAATGTCATCAAATACTGTAGATGACGGCTAGAATACAAATTGATTCAATCTAAATTAAGAAAAAAAAACGAGATCTTCCAATACCTGTACAAATATCTGTATCAGCCTCTCATACTGCCTTAAATGCAGCATCAGGTAGCAGCAAGTGTGGCCGGTTTAAGCATCAAGCTGAAGCAGTCTAAAATGTTAACAGAAGGATACCAGGTCAGAAACTCAAATCAAAGTATCATATGAGGAATAGTGAAAAACAGTATCTGAACATACAACTGTCGTTTGCAGTTTGATACTAAACTGCAAGGTTATACAAACCTCATTTTTCCTTCGTCACTCCCTTGAAGCCCTTCAAAATAAGTTGATATAATGTTATTGTAATTACTCATCCTGCACATACTAACACTATGGTTTACACAGTGCTTCTATTTTTACTCTGCCACTCTGTGGGTAAAGTGCTCCTCTCCTGGGATCCAAATCGGATTGTGTGAACAACCACCTCGAGTCACGAAAGCTAAGGTCTGCCTTTGGTTTTTTTTTGTTTGTTTGTTTGTTTCTGTATCTTTTACGCATGACTTTTTAGGATTGAGATGCTGTTAGCCTCGAGACTGCTTACTCTGCACCTGTGTCTGTGAGGAGATAAATAAAATCTATAAGCATTAAATATAGAGAAGACAGAAGGAGAGGAGAGAAAAATAGACAAGAGGAAGCACTGCATCATGCCGTCCTCGAGAATTTCCCCAGTTCAGTGGAGTGAGAAACAAAAAAGGGCTCCGTCTCCACAAGTCAACTGCAGGCTTACGTAACCTGTCTTAAGAGTCGTTTCGAGATAGAGTACTCTGTGTGTGTATTTAGGGGTGATTGTTCACAAAGCACAGAGAAGGATTTGGCACAGACCCTTTGGGGGGTTTTCTTCAGCCATGATAGCTTCTTAGATCTGAATCTGGTCACCATAAAGTCAAAGACGAGCAGTTGGAAAAACAAGGTTAGGAGTTTTTATACCCACTTTGGTCATGTATAAGTTATTTCTCCTTTTCCTTTTACATCAACGTACACTGCTAGGTACACAACAGTTAGCCTGACACATTCATACACATTGAATGAAATAAACAAGACCGTATCTGTAATCAATTTAATTTTCTTTTCCCTAACAGGATGTGGCTATTTTTTTGATTTAGCAGGAACACCATTTGAGTGCACTTTTTTTTTCAATTCAACTTTTCCACGTCTGACATGCTAAAGTTCATAAGGAGTTCCCAATCTGTTGTGGGCTAGCTGCTGATACATAACAGCAAAGATGACATTTACACAAACATTGTAAGAGTTTCATTTCCTGTAATAAAATTCGTTAACATTTTTAAAATAGCAACAAAGGCGCTTTCTAATTAATTTTTTATGTGACCAAGCCATTGAGGTCAAGGAAGGAGGTTTGTTGGGCATCATCTTTCTCTCCTGTGACTTTTTAGAGGAAACATCTCACGGGAAGAAAAGCCTAATATATCTTATTCATAATTTAGATGAACTGATTAAACAAAGTAACAGAACTGATGTGACACTGTAAGCCGCAAATACACATATGACACCTCTGATGGTGTGTCCAATGAGAGAAAGAACATGATCAGAAGGTGTCATTTAAAGAAATACAATGCTTGGCCATGAAAAGCATTAATCACAATATGGGAAAGATGTTGTAATAAAAACATGTTAAATGTGTTTATTAGCTACATCAGGGTCCACGCTCAAAATTCACACCTTTTTTTTGTCTTTTTTTTTTACACCTTGCACTTAATCAGGAAAAAGGTAAAAGAAAGCATTTGCCAGGCTGAGAGTGAGGAAGCAAAAATACAAGACAGGAGGAGGGAGCACACAGACGAGGGAGGGGGATGGAGAGAAGTGAGGCGGGTACAGTGGTGGCTGCTGGTGCTCTCTGCAGTACAGATCTGCTGAGAGTACCAGAGCAGAGCTCCTCCACAGACCACAGCCGCAGGGCTCCCACTGCAGCGCAGACGAAAAAACCTCACACAGAAATATATCCGGCAAAGGGACAAAGTACTACAGCTGCTACCTCACGGAACCACAGGGTACATTTGTCAGGACACAGAAGAGGAGAAGAAAAGAAGGATCAAATAAAGAGAGGATAAGAGAAGAGCTGGAGGAGATCCTCCGGTTGTTTTTTGGGGGGGAAGCTCAGAAGTTTCACGGCACACAGCTACTCACTTTAGGAGTCACTTAAATAATTTATCTTCTGCCTGATTTTTGTCTGTTTAAATCAAGTTTTGTTTTTTGTTTTTTTAAGTTTTTTGTTTTTTAATCTTTTTTGTTTTGTTTTTTTGGGTCTGTTTTGACAGCTGCTAAAGCAGACTCTTTGTTTTTGTTCATTTGTGCACTTTTTGACTGTGTAAGTGAAGTGTACTTTGTTGGGTCAGGTCTGCTTCTGTGGAAAGGTTTTTGTCTTTAAACCAAACAAAAAGCTAAACTATTCTCCACAAGGATCCCCTGCGCAGATCTGGAGATGTCACATCAGAGAAACAACTGAGGCTGTTTTTATTTCTCCCCCTCCATTTGAAAGTATTTCCAGGGAGGACACTGTGGAGACTCTTGCAAAAACTTTGATTTTTCTTTCGAAATATTTTGTGGGAAACAGCTTTTTGTTGGTGAAGCCCTGTCTCTACCTCAGGATGGCTGGCTGTACCACCCGCTGCAGGCAGGGGGTGCTCAAACTTATCCAGTCCCTGCAGAGATTGGTCTCAGGAACTCTCGCTAAAGGTACCCTGACATTTTTACTATTATGTACTGTAAATGCCTTTAAATGTGCATTTACAAAGCTAATGACTTCCTTCACATATACTTCATAAGATACAAGGTCTTATTTTAAGAGTTTGACATGCATCATTCAACAACACAACTTCAGAAAGTAACCCTAACCCTACCACCTTCCATTCATATTCACTCACTCACATCTCTTATCATTGAAATACAAAATAAGCTCGTCCTTCCAATTAAATTTCATCATCATGCCAAGATCTGATATTGATATTGTGTGGGTACTTATAGGGTGTGTTTAGGTAAAGGTCAAAACTTAATTCCAACAGCCAAAGTCCACTCATTAACTGACATGTGTCACGTTACAATGTCCTGATCAAAACACTGAGCCACTCCTTTGTGAGACTCTTTAAGAGTTTCAGCTCACAGCTTAAGAGTATACTGTAGACACCAGGAGGGGTGGGCAGTAAACCAGTATCAATACCAGTAACGGTATTATGCTCTGCTATGACATGGACTTTGCTAAACTTACCTTTGCTAACCTAAACCCTTTCTTTTTAAACTCCCAAGTTGTTGTGGTTTAATGCGACCTCATACCTGAAAAAAGGGACAAGAGTAGTAACTTTTTTGTAACAACTTGTTACAAGATGTAACAAGTTGTTACATTTTGGGCAAAAAATGTCAGAAGTTGTAAAAAGTAAATGTCACCAGTTGTTACATTTTGGGCAAAAAAATGTAACAACAGCTAGATTTTACAAAATGTAACAACTTGTTAAATTTTAGGTTTCGTTAATTGTTTTTATAACATTTCGGGTCCTTGTTATATTTTGGGTAGATGTTACATTTTGGGCTCTAGCAAGGCTTTTTTAAAGCATCCAAGGTTGACACATGCCGTCTTTACATTATCAGCTCTGGAAAGGTATGAAGGAGCTACTTAGTGTGATCTCCACTTGCTCGTCAGCTGGGAGGCTTTCCTGATAATCTTGTGTTTTTGTGACATCCAGACACTTTTCTACTATTCTAAGTGTATATTTATTGAGTACCCGGATTCAATGCTCATAAAAATTACTGTAATCCGTAACAATTTCTGCATAAACTTTTGTGAAATGTTTTCATTTCTGTTAGCTCACTCGGGTAACATGGAGGTTGCCATTTTGTTTTTTTCCAATCAAATTTTTGACCAATCAGAGTCTGTATATGTGAACAGCTGACGTTGGGGCTAATGAGAAGCAAGTGCAGCCTAAGACAGACTTCAGGGCTTGCTCATAGCACAGAAATACAAAAGATAGAACTTTTTTGAATAGATTCATCCTACTCAGCTTTTTCTAGTACTAATAGATATGTGCTCCTTTACCAAACAGCTCTAAATCATTTGTAGATTCTTCTTTCAATAGAAAAAAATACTTACGACAGACACTCATTGATTATAGTCACAGCAAATCTTGATTTTTGACAAAAAGCATCTCAGGATTTTCTTAAATAAATGGCAACATTTTTAGATCTTGAACATCCAGGGTATATTTCAGTTGAAAAATAGCACATGTAATAAAAGCTGCTGATTAAAATGAGTTCTAAACTGGTGGTTTTCACGGCCACTGAGCTATTTCTGAAATACCACAGCCTACTTACAGTTTGGCTGCATGGGTGGACAAACTAGGTCATCCAATGCAGCTACATCTGATAAACTGAGGATTAGTCATTCTTTTATAGAATATAACAAAGAAATGTGTGAACAATACAGACCTACTTTCATGGTAAGGCGCTGATCTTGAATTGCTTAGACAAATATACCAAAGCACAGTTATTCATGGGGGATTGTTAGGGTAGGGATAGCACTTACATGAACTGTCTATTTTTCATCACATGTACTTTTGGCTTCTTTTTTGAAGGTTTAAGAGCAAGAGATCAGACTTAAAAGCATTGAAATGGCTTTTTCAATAGTACAACTTAGCTTCTCCCCGTCACCTCCTTGGATGCACTCATTTGCAGAGGCCAATTATCTGCATCCTCTCACGACAGTAAGTTAAAATGGAGTGTAAATTCTATTGATCGTCCAGCCCATTGTTCTTTTATGCCTTTCTGAATGTATAAAGCACACCAGCCTTTAAGTTTGAGAACAGGTGCATCACACAACACAGGCGCCAAATCTTTATTTAGTTGTATAGTGGAATGTCACTGAGTTTATTAAGTTCTTTTAAGTATACATTCGCAGATTAATTATGAATTGACTTAAATGCACTGATTGTCATTTCGGCCTATTGTGGGACTAAATGCCTGAGGTGTTTTGTTCCCTGCTTATATCTGCAAAATATGAATAGCTTTCTAATTTAGCACAACAACACTGGGTGAGATATACAGTATGCAGAATGTGTCACTGTGTGAATTTTACAGTTTTTGCATATTTTTGGGGCTTTCTCAGATTAGCTAAACCTTGAGACTAACATTTAAAGGGGTGGACACTCTTGCAGTAACACAGTTAGTTTGCAATACAAACCAAGAACCAAGGCTTCAGAAAGGAAGTTAAATCAATATTCCTCTGATAAGACTCAATACAATGAGAAAAAATATAAAGCATTCTCAGGATTATTTAAATTTGTTAGTTTGCTATGGGATATACAGTTCTCTTCACATTAACAAAAACTTAAATGACAAATAACTGCAGAATAACAGAAAAAAAAAGTAAGATAAACAATAGCCTCTCTGTGTGGAGTCTGCATGCTCTCCCTGTCGCACGGGTACTTCAGCTTCCTGCCACAATCCAAAGACATGCTTGTTTGGTTAATTGGTGAACCTAAAGTGTCCGTAGGTATGAATGTGAGTGTGGCAGGTTGTCTGTCTCTGTCTCAGCTCTGATTAAATGGCGAACAGTCCAGGGTGTGCTGCGCCTCTCGCCCAAGGACAGCTGGGATTGGCTCAAGACTCCAAACAGTAAAGCTGTAAAGATAATGGATGGATGGATTTGTCTTTTTTTTTTTATTAATCTGTATTATTTTAGCCTTTTTTTAACATACAGACTAGTTTTTTTTTACATAGGCCTTTAATTTAAACAGGAAAATGACTGAGAGCTCAAATTTTGTACCAAATAAAACGTTTAATGTCACAAGTCTTTTATAAAGTTAATGTAAACAAACGTACAAAACATGAACAACATGCTGTTGGCTTGATGACATTTAAGAAAAAGCAAGAGCTGATCTTGTAGGCACATGACACAACAGTTGTTTTTTTTCCTTACGTGACCTTATAACTCCTTTCCAGTTTGAAACCTTTTTCTGCTCAATTTCCTCCTCATCTTGTCTCAGGAGTATCTGCTCTGCTCTGCAGATCGTGCAATGATCCTGTATGCTGTCATGTGCATGGAAGAAGAAAAGAAAAGATGCACACACATGCATATTCAGCTTAACACACGCAACTATTTCAGTTATAGATAAATGTAAGCTCTTCATCTCCAACCCACACAAAGCTGCAGTTTGGTTTGTTAAGCATATTTGGTTGCACGCTCCTTTATGAGGTGACATAAACTGTAAACTCCGCCCATTAACCTTTAAAGGGATCTTTTTGTAAACGAGGAGGCATGTATATTCATTTTAAGACATTTTATTTTGGCAAGAAAAACAATGAAAGAGGAAATAGTGTGCCATTGGCCTCAAGCTAACTGACATTTGCTGTTTTATAGGTCCCCGTAATGTACTTTCTGACTTTTCTGACTTTCTGTGAAGGCACACAGCCTTCTCTGAAACAAAGTAACAAAGAGCCACATGCCAATGACAAAGTAAATGAATTGCTGGATGTCTTCCATCACTGGTCTTTGTTTACTCTTTCTTCTTTCTTGAATTTATTAGCGGTGTACACTATGTCGCGCTGCTATAATGTCACGCTATTAGGCTACATTAGGCTATCTGCATTCGGCTTAGACACCGCCTACCAAAGAGGGCACGGTTAGCTTTGGAAACGCAAACTGGATCAGGTTTTATCGAATCAAACCACACCAAACTATACTGATCCATACCAGACCACTTGGGGGAAATGGGGCTTAATAGGCCTAAGTTTTTATGTTGTTGTTATTGCTTTTACAAGGCTAAGACTAAGATTAGCTTTTAGCCCATCTTAATTTCAGCAATAAAAGCTTTTGTCACGCCAAGGCTACATAGGCCACCTCAAGTTGAGACAAAATATTTTATATATATATATATATGTAATATATATATGAATATTTTGATTTGTTTGCTTTCAGTATCCATGTTCATGTTTTAACAAACTCTTTTCATATCGACTTGTCCTGTCATTAAAAATGTAGAAGCGAATGTGAAAACAATAACCAAGTCATCCGGTCCCATGCTGCACCTGCCCCTCACTATTACAAGTCACATGTGTCCTCTAAGTGCATAACCTTGCAGCAAGTCACATCATCTGCACACTGCGGAAAGAGTGGAGTGGCTTGAGATCTATGGCCTTGTGTAGACTTCTACAATAAACTCCACCTCTATTAACCAGCTCTATTTCTTAACCATTCTACAAAAACAAATCTCTTCCTTCTTCTCTCATTTGCTTTGTCTTATGTTGCTTCAGTAAAAAGAATAGATTAGAGCTGACAGTGTGTCTCTGCTTTTAATTTTTTACATCACCTCACCACACACTTTTACGTAACCATCTTCTAGATTTATTTTTATCTCGTGCATCCCTTGTTTTTCCTTCACCACGTTAATTCTCTGCAGCCTCATTGTTTTACTATTAGATATTTACATACAGTGGCTCATTTTCAAAGACAAGTAGGCCTATGATATATTAAAACAATGTGCCAATGAAAGGGAGATGTATAGGGAGATGTGTATTCATGTGGAAGGCTTCAACACATTCTGTTAAAATGTTTGTATGTTAAACTCAGTCTTCTGTCAATTTTGCTCATACTGTATTTAGTTGGGGGCGAAATGTGCCTGGTGACCCAGACCGCTGACTATTTCAGGAAATATTGTACTCTGCTGCCACCTGTTGGCCAAATAGCAACACAACAAAGAAAGAGGTAGTGTGCTTTAGAAATATACAGGTTATCAAAGACGCTGCATCTCCCGTGTGACTGATACAATAATGCACTATATTTTGTGGTAAACTACAGATACCAATCAAGCTTTTAAAAGTTAGTTTTCAGCATTTTTGTGTATGCAATTTGCTCAAATTTTGAGTTTATAGGGTACCCCAGGCACCCCAATTTTGTGACTTTCAATCAAACATTAACATGCAACTATTAGCACAAAAGAAAGAAAGACGTTTTAGGTATACATATTCCAGTTGAAGGAAGCTAAATCTGGTAAACACCATATATATTTCTTTTATATATTACTTTTTTTTGTTTTACTGAAAATCGTGTTATTCAAAAGTGTAAAAAATAGCATCAGGCACATTGACTCATCTCATAGCTCCTTTGCCTAAGATTCATGTTTTCATCCTCTAAAGTATAACTAGCCCTAATGTGGAAGCATGAGAGAAGAAAGCAGAGTTGAGGA
Source organism: Symphodus melops (assembly GCF_947650265.1). Classification (NCBI taxonomy): domain Eukaryota; kingdom Metazoa; phylum Chordata; class Actinopteri; order Labriformes; family Labridae; genus Symphodus; species Symphodus melops. The sequence goes on from NC_136701.1 coordinate 11,767,015, forward strand.
AGAGAGCAGAGATGAAATGATTTAGTGACGAGATCGCTCTTACATAACATGACTAAAAGACCATTCGTCAGGTCTGAAACTGCTGACTCATGCCAAAAAGAGAAGATTGCACTTTCCCCCCAGATCTGAACAGGAGTTTTTTTTAGGTTTTTTTTATTTTTTTTTTATCATAGCTTTTTTTTTTAAAAACACCATTAACATTTCATTAAATGACACAGTGGGAAATGGCAGATTTTAGGAACAGTTGACTAAGGAAAATGATAAATGGCCTTGAGCTTGTATAGAGTTTTCTCTTCTGACACTTAATTCTTTTGTTGACACTTTATTTTTGGTCAAACTTATAGTCTAACTACAATGTTGTTCATGTATTGCTCTATGTGGCTTTGAATTGCCCCCTGGGGACAAATAAAGTTTTTTTTTTATTGAATGAATTGACTACTCAAAGCGCTTTTACACCACATGTCACACCTACCCATTCACACCCTGATGGCAGATGTTGCGACAGTATAGCAAGTGTCCTTAAGAAGTAACTAAAACTATTTCATGAAGGATTATGGCTTATCATAAAGGACAGTAACATACAAGCTGAATGATATGGTCAATTGAATGAGTGACATTCAGAAATATAAGTCAACAAGTCATTAGAAAGAGTGATTTTTAGGTGTTTCAAAAAAATATCCAGACAAGAAAACATTTTGTAAGAATACGCTTTTTATATAATACACTAGATATAGACACTGAACTTTTATTTATTGTTGTGTTTACCAAGTGGCAGCATTGACTATGGATCTATTTATTTTAATTATGTTAATTGAACTAGATTTTGAAAAAAAAATTAATTTAATAATTCTTCAATAATCTTTTATTGAGGTTGTTTAATAATGGGTCCACGATCACTTTGTTGTAAATCATATTTTTATTAACATTTGTGCCTTTCAGCAGTGCCTTTTATTTTGCTGAATCTTTAACTCTTTAAGCAGAGCCAACAGCACAGTTTCTGTTCAGAGCCGTGTTTGTTGTCAGCAGAATGCTGACATGTGGAGATCATGAAGTGGTTTAAAGGTAATGAAGAGTCGAAGAAGTCCTCTCTGTTTGTCACTGTGTGGGATGATGTGATGCAGCAAGGCAGCTCCAGATGGCAAACATATGTCAGGGGAATTACACCAAGTTACTTATAGTGATGTGAACTTAACGCTCCATCTCTAAGTGTTTGAATGTTGATGCGCAAGAGTTCAGGAGAGAAGTGGAAGGAGAGAAAAGAATATATTTAAGGAATTTTATTTTATTTTATGTCATGAATCCTTCTGCTGATTATTTCAGGAGAGGTAGGAACATTTAAACATACATTCCACTTTTAAAAAACAGGGAAATTCCAGATAGTATTTGAATGCATGAATTTTGAAAGATAAAAGTAGGACAGCTATTGTCAGAAAGGTGTGCTTCATTCCAATTCTGAATTATGTAAGACTCTATATTTAATCAATCTCTGCTTGTTAAATCAGGGGCTAACATCAGCAAACCACAAATACACACACACACACACACACACACACACGCACATGTTTTACATGCCAGGTAGCTGCCTACAGAAATCTGTTCAGTTTTCAGCACACATGGCAGTATAGTGGCGATGTTCCCATGGCTTACATAAGTATGAGGGAATAAATATTGAATTTATAAAAGACCACAGACGATATGCAGTAGTCGTCATGATGTTAATCCTTGTACTTTTTCTTCTGTATATTTGTTAACTAATTCCACTGACCCCTCTTCTAAATTACTGCACTTAAGTGCACTTTGACGTATGAGAATTTGACCTGAGATGTTATTCCTCTTTAAAGACCAACATGTGGCGATGATTCAGGCTTCATTTATGCGACTGCATTTACTTGAACTTTATTTGGATATTGACAGCAATTTATTACATTCCAATTTAAAGGTATACTTACCTTGCAACATTACAGAGGAAAATATTGTACCCTTTAATGTTACATGATAACTCCAGTTACTACAAAACAGATTTACAATCATACATGTAATACTGTTAGTGATTCAACTGTCCATCATTGTCTAGTTACCTGCTATAACATGAATTTATTTACACATAAATGTGTTATTAATGATGTCAAATTATACCATCCTATCTGTGGATTAGCCCTGGACATGTCACCACCCAAATATAGAACACAAACGTTTTCACCTTCAAGCTGAAATGTGTTAAATGTGAGTTTTTTGACTGCATTTCTTTTACCTTTCTCAGAGTACTTCTTAAAAGTGGCCTTATACTACAGCGTAAACCTTCTTGCCCTGCTATATGAAGAAGGAGCTTAACTTTCGGGAAAGCTTGAAAGGCATAGAAAACATGGCAGCACATGAATATTTTAAGCAGAGCGGTTTTCTTGAAAAACCCCTATAGAGAGAGAGAGAGAGAGAGAGAGAGCATGTACAGTTCTTTCTTGCAGTCAGTGGAATATTTAAAAAGGCATCAACATTTTCCTTTCCAGTGCATAGACCGCCAATGCAACCCTCAAACAGTATCGAGCAATATCCATGTCGAGGAAATATATTTATCATTTGCAGCTTTTACCAGAGTGAATGATGAATGAAAAAGCTATTATGATATAATAAATGCTTACCTCTGCTTCCAACAAGGCTGTTTGGTTTTTAATGTTTAGCACTTGTCGGGAAGTAAACATTACTCACTCCCGCTGCTTTGCCTCCCCTAATGCACGCAGTCATTTTCCCAAATTGAGGCTGCTCAGCAAGAATACATCGGCACCATTAAACACTCTAATGTTCTTGTTTCTATCGCAGCCAAAGAAATCACTCAAGTCTCTGTTGCCCTCTGCAGAATGATTAGAGAAAGGAGGAAGAGGGGTAGTCATGTCGCTGTGGGGAAAGATCACAAAACCCCACAAAAGTTGACAGCATTCACAGCAGGATAAAGACTCATCCTGGAACAAACCATGCGTCAGAGCACACCACTGAATGAAGCAGTACTGGATCGTCTATTTTTGTGTAATGTGTGTGTGAGAGGTTTTTATTTTGCTTCTTAGCCGACTGACTTAGCCTACTTTTAGAGACAGCTTGTCCAATGTGGGACGAAAGTCCTGTCCCAAATTGGGAATAAACAGATTTTTTTGGGTCAGTGGTGAGGATTAGGGTTAGTGTGTAAATATGCAGGGAATGAATGCTCATGCAAGGGGAGCATTAAATGGTGAATTCTCAGCTTTGAATGTGTGTCCTTCACCTGTTTCCATCCATTTGTCAGGAGTGTTGTTACCGAGTGAATTGTTTGCCAGCTCTCCCACAATAACATGAGTTGCATGTGTAGGCAGGGAGCCTGAAAGAGAGAGGGAAAGGTTGACGGATGAATGGAACAAGGCTATAGAGCAGAGGGGAGTGGCGCAGAAAAGCAGGAGCAGCTTGTGTGTCTGTGTGCGTTTGGATAAGAAGGATCAGAAATCCTGGAGAATCCGCTGAATGAAGAGAGTCGTCCCTCAGTGACAGATCTGAAAGCAGTGAGGAGGCGCAACAGGGGGTGAAGCCCCTTTAAGGTTCAGAGCCGCGGAGGCAACGGAAGACTCGGCGATAGGCTATCAGGAGCGTTGAAAACAAACAGAGGACTGTTACTCTCTAGGTTTGTTTGACCGGGCTGGTTTCCACAGTGACAACATGGGTGCAGTGGTGGGCACTTTGACCATGCAAACCAAGCAGAGGAGACCATCCAGAGGTACGTCCACATCAGTCAGATAAAAGATTTAGAGAAGACAAAAGACCAGGAGATAGCTAACTGAGAAAAAGAACAAAAATAGAAGGAACATTGAGGTTCAAATGTGGACTCTGTGATTGTATTCTGTGTGTGTGTTTTTACACTATTTTCTGTGTTCTTTGCATTTGAACATCTGACATTACAAATAACAGTTTATTAGCCTTATATCTGTGCATTAACATTTAAAACGTAGTCAGGAAGAGAACAGCAAAAAACAGAGCGAATGAATGTAATTTATTTAATTACTGACGTGTTTCCAGATGCCAAATAGGCTACATGTAAAGTGCAATCACAAATAACGTTGATGCATTTTTCTTTAGACAAAAAGAGATTAATATAAAATAATGAATGAATAAAAATGATTAAATTTAAAGTCCAGGAAGTGGCAGAAGATTTTTTTTTTTTTCAGGATTAAGCGATAGGAGGTGTCAGCTGTGAGCTGTAGCACGCACTGTGTTCATGATGGAGAGATTACTGTGTGCCATGAAGTGGGATGCCCTTGAAAACAACCAGAGAGCAAAATCACTGCCCCTGACTCTGTAATTATGCGTGAACGTGTGTGTGTGTGTGTGTGTGTGTGTGTGTGTGTGTGTGTGTTGCCTTTTGAAGGTGTTACCAAGTGAGTGAAGGAGCAAATGGCAAGCAGATGAGGGTTCGGGCAGGAGCATGTGTATTAACAGGCAGCTCACATATCATACCTCTCCCTCGCCTTATGCTTGAGATCCTTGTTGTCATGGAGACTGGGTTATGGGGCATGGGGGGAGAGAGAGTGAACAATTCACTGCCAGGATGAATGATGAATATATGGCAGATAAAATCCATGAAGCAGCAAAGCAAAGCAATTACCCTCTGGTGTTCGACCTGACACCCTGCAAGTAGCAGATGAGGGTTCGTGTTTTGTTCTTACACGTGAGATAAAGTCCGCATCCTTGTTTGGATTAAAGCCTTTGATAAAAACGCATGGAACTTTTCCTTTTTTATGTGTTGCTCCCATTAAAGTTTGTCTTGTGTTGCCAGCGATGCAGAAGTTGTGAGATCAGATAACGCTAGATAGATCGGATAAGACTATCTTGATTCCCCAGGAGGGAAAATAAGCATCACAGCCACGAGGGAAACAGGACAGGGAGGGAGGTCACAGCAATTTGCAAGACTTGAACCGTTTTTTTTTCTGGTGAATGTTTACGGTGTCTTGGTAATCCCGAATCACAGCACACGTTTGAGAAAAATGCAACAAACAATAGATACTGCTTACAGCTGCTCTCGCTTCACAACAAGAATCGAATAAAACAAGGGGAAAACTAGATCCTTTAGTTGCTATCCTTTTCATTAAAAATGTTACTTACATTTTTTGGAATTACACTGATTGCCAGCTTGTCCTCAAGTCTTCTGTTTCTGTGCAAATTCCAGCGAAGAGTCTTAGCCTATAGCATAAAAACCAGAAATGAGGGAGAGAAGCCAGACTCGTTCCACACACAATAAAACGGCTAAACCCTACTATCATTTTAAACTCTGACAAATTATGAACTTGTTAAAGGTTTGCTTAAGGGCTTTTCATGCCTTTATTTTAACGATAGGAACGTGGGTAGAGTCCAAAACCAGGAGAAGGAGGAATGCAAGAAAGATAACACAGGTCAGATTTCCAACTTGGAGGACTAGCCTCAGTCGCTTGAGTATTTAAGTCAAAATGTCAAGTTATTATTTGGACTAATTCTGAGCTGACTTCAGATATTTTCTTGTTTTGTTTTTTTTAACACCATGACAATGCAACGAAACATGGCAGGAATCCAGCAAGTTACTTAGTCAAACAAATAACATTAAAATTACTACTTAGAGCTCTTGAGTGGATAGTAGCTGGATTTTATTTGAAGACATTTAGGGGAGTTTTACCACACTATTTCTTTGTGATAAATTATGCCAAGCTAACTCACTGCAGCAGTATCTACGAGAGTGTGATTGATGTAATTTATTCTTATTAAGAACAAAGTTTCAAAGAAAATCTCTCAAGATCTCAATCTTTGTTAAGAATGTGTGACTTTTTGAGCCTCTTTTTGATTTTGAGCACCAGCATTCAAAGAAAACAAAAACCTGTTTGGTGACACCTCAGATTTTCTGGAACCTCCACTCTCCTCCAGCGGCACACTTCAAACCCTTATCGTTAGCATGAAAGACGTGTGAATTAAGAACAGTTAAAGCACAATTATTAAGCATGGTTAAGACCAAACGTCGAACAATATTGTCCTTTGCTCAAGATGACAGCCTGTGTCCCGCATTGTTGTGTTAACAGGCTAATGTTAGCGAACTTGTGTTAAATCGTCACTTAACTTTTCACATAAATAGACATGGAATGACCGCGATGTAGACACATTCATGTGACATCCAAATAAGCAGTGAGTAGGCTAAAACAGCTTTATATACAAGGCTGTTTCGTCCATGTGAACACAGTAAAACTAAGACTTCTCACTTATTACAGATGGTCATGATTCAGAGAGACACTTACAGAGGATACACTTGATTTCTGCTGTATTTATGTGTGAAATGTCACACCTTCTTCCTTATACTCTTATGATAAAAAATCAATGGACACATCCTTAATCCGACCTGTTGTTTACAGTCAAAGATATGTACCTGCAGCAATTTTCACAACCAATCATTTCTCTCCTTAGTGTGGCTTAAAGTCACTGTGAGCGACTACTCTTCTCATTATCTCCATCACTTCATCATGTAACATGTCCCTCCCAGTGCGGACTGAGGAGTGTTTGTGTGCATGGCAGCTGTTTCCTGGTTACATCATCACGTCTGTATCTGTCTGTGATATTTTGTAGTTGTAATGTAGGCGAATAATCATAGCGTTTTACTTTATTGTTTTTAACCACCAGGCAGTTCAAAGATGAAGGTTACTCGTAAACATCCCTCTCAGAATCAATATGCCCCTTTTCCTCGTCATGCTCAAAGATCAATAAGGCAGCGTTTGTCTTTCACTGATTCTTTTTTTTGTTCTTCAACACATGTTGTGTGTTCCTCACCTTTTTTCTTCACACTCGCCCATCTTTCAATCTCCATGTCTCACCTCTCTTCTAATCAACACCTTTACTCGTTTCCTTTTCTCACCCTCATTTCATTTCATCTGTTTCTGATCCCTTCGTCACATTTGTAAGACAACATAAATCTCCCTGGTGAGAGAAAACAGATATTCACAAGCAACAAACACAGCGCCTTTGTTATTTTGGTTTTAATTTGATGAGGTGCTTTAATACAAAAGGCATTACATAAAAAAATAAAATAATATAAAAAAGGCCTTTGACGCAGTTTTTCTTTTTCAGTTGATTCGGTGTGAACCAACCCGCTGTTCACACTGGTCCTGGTTGTCTATCACCATGACAACAAGAGGCAGGGAGATCACAACAGCAGCTCAGAGGGAGATTTGAAGAGGATTGAAAGTAGAAAACACACACGTCCTGTGATGATTGACAACAAAAAATGTCACTAGGGCAGCATTGAAAAGAATAAACAGAATGTTAAAGAAATGGGTCAGAAACAATCTTGAAGAAGGAGCGATTCCTTTGCCACTGAAAATGCTCATTTCAAAATGAATACCTTTGCCTTTTGAATACCTTATGAATACCTACCTTTTTTTCTTTATTTCAAGACACTTCTTATTATGCATGACACTACAGGTTAGCCTTATAAATATTGTACGCATCATACATATTCTTAAGTCTTGAGAACATGTTTGATCTCAATAAATGGAGAATTGCATGATAGTTGAGGCCTTGCAGCATGGGTTAAAAGTTAAATGCAATTAATTAGAAACACATTAGCATGATTCCAAGATAAAAGTAGAAGCAATTACGAACATACAGATTATCAGAGCTTCTGAACTTTTCTTGACATACAGTTAATATGTAAAAATGAATGAGCAATTAGATAGAAATTCAAATTAAGATTGCCTCTGGCAGATGATATGAAACCAGATGAGTTACAATGGAGAGGATTAATTTTGACACCACTGCTGGAAGGACTGAATAGAGTGAGTCATCACTGCCTTCCTAAATGCCTCAAGTATTATATTATAACCCTTTTAATCTCCTATCTGAAAGTCTGACTGAGAATTGATAATTCCCCTGCTAAAGGTTTTTTACATAAGAAAGTGTAAAAACGTTTTTTTTTTCAAACCATTCACGTTTTGCTTATTGAGATTTAAAGTAGATTTTCCCTGATGTGGTTATTCTTAGTGGTTAGCGCTGTTGCCTCACAGCATGTAGGTTCATGGTTTGAATCCCAGTCAGACAGACTCTTTGTGTGGAGTTTGCATGATCTCCCTGTGCATGAAAGAATTCCCTTACTCTGACCTCCTCCCATTACTTGTTAGGTTAGTTGGTGACTCTAAATTGCCTTTAGGCGTGAATGTGAGTGTGGCAGGTTGTCAGTGATTGACTGATATGAACTGTAGCGACTCTCGCTCAGTGACAGCTGGGATCAACTCTCGCCCCCCGCCACGCCAAACTGGAAAAAAGCGGTACAGACCCCGGATGGATGGATATAGAGTTGTGTTTTTAAAACTTCCAAAAATCCATAAAAGCAAACTTCATTGCTTCAGTCAGAATATTAAATCTAAGCATCTAAGAGCACAAGTGTAAATATGAAACCCTGACATACTGGTATTCAGCTACAGATGAGTGCCACAATCCTACCTTAGGTTTTATTAATTTAAAATTTTCCTTAAGGGTCTTCTGCTCCTGCAAGCAAAAACAATAAACAATCCCAGAGAGCTCTTTGTATCTGTTTTCTCCTGGATGTTTGCTCATATTTAAGGACATATTGGTGTGTGGTTTGTACCCACTCTCAGCGATGGGATGCTACTATTTCCCCTGCTGCTGGAGACAGTTTTACTTACCACAAGCAGGACCGGAATTGCTATCATTATTAACCACCATACGTCTCCACAGCACCCGATTTCTTTCTCCCATGCATATCACCACTTATAAAAGCTCTCATCTCCTGATTGGAGATATTTATCTAGTACATGTGCAGATTATTTTTTTCCCCTCTTTATATCTTAACATTATCCTCTTCCTGCTTTAACATTCTGCTGCTTTCCTTCCCATGTAAGCGCTTTTTTTCTGCTGTCAAATGTCAAATGTTTAAAATGTTTCCTGCAGGCGTGACATTCTGGAGCTTCGCTGAGTTGGCTCTTTTCTGTGTATCACAGGATTCAAAGGGAGACAAAGAGTCACGATCACCTGTGATTTTATAAGTATTGGCATGATTCTGGATACAAACTACCATCTCGCTCTCTCTCTCTCTCTCTCTCTCTCTCTCTCTCTCTTCCTGTAGATAATATAGATGATGAGCTGGAGATGACGACAGTGTGTCACAGACCAGAGGGTCTTGAGCAGTTAGAAGCCCAAACCAACTTCTCCAAACAGGAGCTGCAGATCCTCTACCGGGGCTTCAAAAATGTAACCACACCCTTTCTGATGTCATTATGTGAATGCTTTGATAAATACCTGAGCGTTCATTCCACATACTGGAAACATTGGGAATCTAGAATAATTCCAAAACAAAACAGCTTAAGAGTTAACCTAAACAGAAAACAAAAAGAAAGACGTAGACCGATATAATAGTAGTTAATATTGAATTGTTTGTGTTTCATTTGGCCAAGAGTTCAGGTCATTATCACATTTGATTCAGGTACAGAGTCATGTAGTCAAAGAACAACAAACCAATATAAAGCTGAAATTCCACAGATATGTTTCTTCCCCATGATTAAAGAAGTCATTGGGATTTACAATTACTGAGCATTTCTTTTTAGCTTTAAGAGTTGACAGGAAAGACTGCAACATAATATGATTTGGTTATGTGTCTTAAATTTTTTTTATGGATTTGTTCATTGATATTATGAAGTCAAGACACTTAACATCTTTTGTTTTTTTTTCTTTATAGGAATGTCCAAGTGGTGTTGTGAATGAGGAGACATTCAAACACATTTACGCACAGTTCTTTCCTCATGGAGGTAAGGGAAGGAAAATCTATTAATCTGTAATTACTTGAAAACAAGAAATCTGAAACATTGTTGTTTTTGAATCATAGATGCAAGCATGTACGCACATTACCTCTTCAATGCATTTGACACTACAAGCAATGGCTCCATTAAATTTAAGGTAAAAAAAACAACTACTTGTTCTGACATTTTGTAGATTATTTGGTATTGCTACGATGCCTTCAGATTTTTATTAAGCCTCTGTTTTTTAAACATTTTTATTATTAAATTCAGGATTTTGTAGTGGGTTTGTCTACGCTGCTGCGAGGAACACTGAGAGAAAAGCTGGAGTGGACGTTCCACCTCTATGACATCAACAGAGATGGCTACATAAACAGAGAGGTGAGACGTAGCTGCTGTCACAGTGCATGCAGTGTAAAGTGAGTCATCTACAGTGTGTGTGTGTGTGTGTGTGTGTGTGTCTCACCTCAGCGGGAATCTTCTCTGCTTTCAGGAAATGACTGAAATTGTGAGGGCAATTTATGACATGATGGGAAAGTACACCTACCCTGCACTAAAGGGAGACATCCCGAAGCAGCATGTGGACGCCTTTTTCCAGGTAGACTTCAAATATAAAAAATAAAAATCAAGCAGATTTTAACCCCAGATACTTTGCACAGGGGCATCATGAAGAATTGGTGCCATCAAGGTTTCTTTATCGATTCAAAAGGACATTTGTTGTGCAGACAGGATATTCAGCGTTCCAATACAACATAACAATACAAATTCAATGTTAAAAAGACCAGACAGACACCTTTTCAAATGTTTAAAATACAGTATCCTGACATAGTTAAGTGCTCCATCTTATGCTAGCTTTGATAAGTAGTGTTATAGCTGCAGGTACAAAAGTGTTTCTGCAGCATTTTGTTCTTAGCTAACCGTCAGCCAGAGTCAAGAACCAGAAACTTATGGGACCAATAAGGTGGTGATGATGATAACGATGAGGATGATGACAATGATAAGGGTGAGGATGAAGATGATGACAAGAATAATGATGATAATAGTGGTGAGAATGATAATAGTTATAAAAAAATTAATAAGACAACTTTAAAAACAAGTTTAAAAAGTGCTCTGACAACAAAGTGAATGAAATCATAAAAATAAGACACAAAAACAAAAACTATCAAATCACTGAACTCAATAAGCAACAAGAGCACCCACACTACATGGGCCAAAACCTCGGGGACACAAATGTGTAAAGAAAATGTTAAAAAGCAGCTGAAAGGAAACAGAGAAGACATGGTCATACAATCAAAATCAGTCAAAGAGAAAACATAAAGCAGGAAGATGTAATAACAAAAAGTAGTAATTAATCGATAAAAACATTAAAGGCATTGAATTAAATTGATTTAAAAATCACATCACATATATTAAAGAGAAAGGAAAATCATTTAAAAGTGAAAAGAAATAAAATCTATAAAAAAAGATGTGTTGTAGCAAGGTAGCTAGAAACCAGCCGACAGTGTTCATTAGCAAAATACCTTAGGCAGGAGATGAAGAAAGATTCTAAAAACTTTTATTAAGGTTCTGGGTTATTCTCTCTACCCTCTCTTATTCCATTTGCTTTCTCTGCTCGTTCTTTCTCTGTCACGTGCCATGAGCTATGCCCGCTGACCTAAATGCAAACATTTTGCCATAAAAACTGTCTGATATTTGAATCTATACTTTCTACAAATTTACCTTTTGAACTATCTCCTTCACAGAAAATGGATAAAAACAAAGATGGAGTGGTGACCTTGGATGAGTTTGTTATTGCCTGTCAGGAGGTATGTATATAATGTGTATCATTTGTATATTTCTTCATGTCATGATTTGTATGTTCAAAATGATCAAAAAACAGAAGACATTACGTTAATGTGAGCATAAAACAATAATCAAACATAGAGTTAAAACATCTAAATGTTATGTCCTCCAGAGTTTTTAAAAAAAGTGAACTTCTTGTTTTATGCAAAGAAAAGTGGTTTGATAGCTGCTGTCTTCTGCAGCTGTTCTGCAGCTCTGCTTTCTACAAGGTTAAAGTAAACTGCGAGTTAATTGCATCATTCTACCCGGATGACTTTTCTTTTCTCTGTGCAGGATGAAACCATGATGAGATCCATGCAGCTGTTTGAAAACGTGATGTAGAGCAGAAGAAGATGATGAAGATGAAGACAGAAAAAATGAGAGGGCTTTGTGTGTGTGTGTGTGTGTGTGTGTGTGTGTATGTGAGAGAAAATGCAAATGTGCAGTACATCCAGATTTCCTCCTCCTCTCCTGCTGTGTTCTGGATTAAACCCTTTATGACTTGAATGAAGGGACTGAACTGGATTGCTTTTAGCCTTCCTGTGGAGTTTTTCCCACACCAAAGTCAATAATGTGACAGACTTTTGTTGTCCTGTCCTGAAGATTTTAAAAAAATGCTCCTACTGTACATTACCTGCTCCCACTAACCAGCGAAAAGCTATTGTTCAACCAGCGAAATGTTATTTTCCTTTCGCCAAATGATGCTCCTTTTAGCCTGAATAAAATCGCATGCTTTTGCAAGAGATTTTTGATTCATCAAACGTTTCCAAATTTGTAATAGGAATTTGGCCATATTTGTGTTTTGCATCTGATGTTTGACGATTATGGCATATTTCCAATGCCATGTGTTGCTTTTACTGTTTACTGCTTTCACTGCAGTGACCCCTGTTCCCTGGCTGTCGCTTGCCTGCTGAGTCTGTCTGAGGCTTATTGTCAAGAGTCTGTGTCGAGCTTACAAGGTCAAACAATTTAGAAAAAGTACATTTCATGGGTCTTATATGGTTTGTGAGTGAGTGAGTGTGTGTGTGTGTGTGTGTTTGTGGTCTCTCTGTCTTTGTTGGAGCTCATGTTTTCGTGAAAATTAAAGAAGGAATCAAATCTTTCTTTTATATTTTCACTTGCTGCTTTGCTTCTTGTGTTCAAAATAATGTGTGAGCAATGTAAAAAAAAAAAAAAGAGGTAATGTGAAAAAATGTGCATAAAGTCTAGGTTTTATGAAGTGCCCGTAAAATTAAGATGTGGAAAAGGCTTGTGATCAACAGACAAATATCTTTTTTTGCGCAGTGATCAGGTTGAAACTGGAGACAGTGCTGATATTATATTATATTTGTATTGTACAACCTTATTGGTCCCTGTTTTCTTGGTATGTACTATAATACTAAAATCATAAAATGGCTGTTGTTAAAGCCATTCTAATAAAATGTTGATATGAAAATGCCAGGTAATCTTGCAGGGTAATACTGCTGTATTTCACCTTTAGAAGGGGAATTTATTTATTGGTGAACGTTTGGCACTGCCTCCTCCATCCAGTCCACATCTGTGATGTCACACTGACGTGCAGACAGACAGCACAGGGTGACTCAGGCGGTCAGCCTGCAGCTAGCTCTTTATGAGTCAGGGTGTGTTTGGAAGCACCACCATAATAGAAAACTCACTAAGATGTAGTAGTTTAAGCACTAAAATATTAATCACTGTTCTGCTGTCAGAGGAGCAGCTTTTGGCTCTAAAGTAAATCAGTGTGACATCACAGCGTATGGGCTTGTTTTGTAACAGTTCAGTCTCACAAGCAGAACATTTATTTGAAGCCATGCGAATAAAATTTACTTGACCATTTACTGAACGGTTGTTACTTTTTTCTGTGTTCTAACATGACGATGAATGTGTTTTTGTTTTCCGTGCAGCCTACATACATTCTGTGTATGCTCTTTTCAAAATACAGAATTTACATTTTCCAAAAGAGAAGACCAAGAAACCTGTGATTGTTCTTTTCACAGAATAGACAGCTACTTCTCCCTCTACAAGTTCAAATCTGATGACAAGTGATGTATGTGGTAGTTGCTATAAAAGGTTAAGATTGTTTGCTAAGTCTATAGCCTTCTAATAAACTACCAAAAAAATGAATGATAAGGAATAATTGTGACATGCATAAAACTTTATTATTTTAGTCTATGTGGCCCTTACACAGGTCACATTCAAAGCTCACACATGACAGATGTATGATATAGATGAACAAAAAACAGCCTTTTTAAAGATTGTGTAAAGGTTAAACATATTGGCTAATGTGTGAATCATTTTCACAATCATCAACATGCTCCCCAAAGTACGATAAACCTTTAGGTGATTTATTATTATGAAATTAGAGAACTCATTTCCGTTGTTCATTTATTTTGTCTTTTGGGACAACGTTGTTTGTTTGTTTTTTTGTCTTCTTGTATTTCGTTAAAATAGGCTATACAGCAGGAGGGACAGAGAAAACAAAAGAGTAAAGCGTGTGTATCGATGGCGTTGGACAGGTGGCGGCGCTGTGACTCGTGGTGGTGTTGTGTTCAGCACATAGAAGCAGACGAAGTAGAAGCTGGCCGCCTGTGCAGCACGTTATTCAGTGACTAGTCGGAGTCTGCTACTCTTTCACCACGGTAAAGCAGGAGGTTGTCATCTTTTAATCTCACAAAAATGAACGGGCTATGTGCAGAACCAATGGCCCCACAGACCTTCCTCTATGGTGAGACATCTTCTGCATATCATTTCGTGTTTGATGTTACATTATTTGTCTATGTGTCAGAATGCTAATATGAGGGGGGAAAAAAATGGCACAATTTGCCCTGTAATGAAAGGTTACATTGTTGTTGCGTTATATCTGTTGTCATGTCGGATCATTGTGTTGTAATGTCGTGCATATGTCTAATGAAAACATATCAGCAGGAGGCTGAATGAGATGAGGTGAACAGCACAGGCTGAATTAGCCTTACACGTGTTTCACTACCAACATGGCGGCTCCCATGTTTGACGAACAATGTTGATATTTAACCATTTAGCTCACACTAGACGTCGAAGCAACTCCATAGTTTCTTCAACAATAAATGTTTAATGTCGGGACGATTTAGTCCAATTACTAGCCTTTAAAGTTTGAAAGTTGTCACGAAAAAAGCTGGCAACGTGGTTTCAAACACATGCGGAGCCACGCTGACTTCAGAGAGTCCTCTTACATCTCACTTCAGTTTTTAAAGTTTGTGTGTTGCTTTTCAAGGTTTGGATGTTTCTTTTAACCATTTAAGAGGGCAATCATTTTAATAAATAGGTTAGCATTATTTCTCTGTATCCTGGTCTTGGATCCTAGTTACCTGATTTAACCTTTCCTCAGTGGCATCAACATAGACGTGGATGGAAGTGGACATATATCTGTCACGTATATTCTTTGTTTAAAAAAGGAATATCACATAAAATCGTCTTTAAGAACTAAAGTTATATTTTTAAATGGAGGCGAATGTTGTGGCGGGAAAATATTTGTGAAGAATTAGGCGCACGTGCACATTAGTGAGGAGAGCGAGGCAGTACAGTTAAGTACACAATTAGTTTTCCCTTCCAAGAATGTATTTAATTGTTATATTCATGACTGCATAAGTATACAGCTACTTTGACTTTGTGTCGGAATACAGGCGGTGCTTCTGTTTTTTAAGCTACACGCCACAGTTTCCCTTGATATATTTTCTCCCCTAAAAGGGGGGGATTCCCAGAGCGATGTGGACAGTCCTATCAGTGCGTGTATGGCTCCCCCTTGTGTGCATGTGGGATATAGCAACAAATAGCCCTTCATTGTTTCATGAAATTAACCAACCTATGAAAGGTTTCAATCTCAGTATAAAGTGACACTATTTTGCTTAAAAATGCAGGCTTCTGAATTAAAATATCTTTTATCAGGGTGCATCCTGGAAGCTGGAAAGGAAGTGGTGTTCGACCCTCAGGATGATCATCACAACGATGAGCATCAGCTTGATCTGAGGATGGTGAGTAACCTGACATCTCTCACCTTAAACTAGTACAAAGGAGAATTAACACATGTAACATAAAATGCTGTTCTTTTGTTGCTTCTCTGTAGTAATGTTTCTGTTAAATTCAGCTCTGAGGCTATAGGCTGGTGTAGTGATGACGTATTTTTGTAAGCCAACCCAAAATAAATGGTGCCGGTGCTTCCTACAAGAATTCACCCATGGGATTTTTGCATTGGATTTTGGAGGATTGCAGAAAATAAGCTCTGTCAAACGCATGTTTCTGATGCGTAGCTGTTTTGTTCAGCCGGATAATCTTTACAGACACCATTTATATGAAGTTTGAAGAGTTGATGCAGCCGATTAGAAGTAAAAAGCTAACATTATGCTATAGCGAACTAGACCGCAGTCGGTTGATTTTGACGTCACAACTGTTATGCTTCATCGATCAAATCAGCACTTTAGACAAGTTAGCGAATCTATTCCCTAATAGGTTATTTATTAACCTAATATTTACAGGATTAGTGAGAGTTCCCAGCGTGATGATGTTTAATCTCTCCGACAACCACTGTAGTTTCAATTAGCTACTTTTTAGCAACCTACGTTTAAAAACTTTAAAATTCAAAAGTGGGGGTCTTATCTAATGTAGTTTATTTTGCCTAACAAATCATCAACATCTCTTAAGCTTGTGTTAACCACAGGACTTTTCAGGCTTCTAAACAAAAACCCATTCAGAATCCCTATTGACTTTTAGAGTTAGGAACCAAAGCTAACTGACTTCTGGGTTTTAAGACTCATTCCTGTGCGCATATATATATATATATATATATAACATTACATTACAGATAAAAGCTGTACATGAAGTTACTGAAGGCTTGATTGCTCGTGCTCTTAATTTTAAAAGACAGACATGTTCCTTCACTCAGCATTTAGAGAGCATTGGTCTGACACACGAGGAAAAAATTAAAGGACGTAAACTCTTTCTGAAGTCCCCATGAAATGAAACAAAATTTTTCGGTTTTAATTAGATAAAGCATCTTCTGACACCCCACTCTTTTCCTGATGTCTGAGGACGTCCTGCACCCGCGGGCATTATAATTACTTTCAAACAATAAAACCTTTTCTCTTATTTTATGCCACTTCTGTTGTATTACGCCCACTGTTCAACTTCAATCAAATCCATCCCAACATTATAATGTCGAAATGCCCCGCCTTCTATCTTGTGATTGGTTCTGTCCTGTTTTAATGAGGAGAAAGAAAATACATCATGACTCTGCACTTAGATACTGTCAAAGTTGTTCATGGGGGCGTAATGTCTTACATTCAATATTGAAATTCTCACCCTTTTTTTTGCTTTTGTTGTTCAACATATTGTCCTATTTTTCTTAAGTTTCAAGCAAACTGTTCCGCACAGAACCTGATGTTTTTATTCGTGACCTCATCAGACTTTTTTTAAAAGTTCAACAATCCATTCACCTGTTGCTTTGCCTGCTCCAGGTGTGCGTCGACGCCAGCACCAAGGACGAGCTTCACGTGGTGGAGGTGGAAGGACAAGACATAGAGGGCCAGGAAATCAAAGCAACGCTGGTTTCACTGAAGCCTTCGACCCTGCCAAGTGTGAGGAAACCGTTCACTCTATCTTGTGACGTTCAAACGCGTCATTCTCGTAAATTCATGGAAACACTTGTCGAGTTGGGACTTACGTACGTGTTTTTGCAGGTGTGTCTCGGCGGTTTCACAATCACACCTCCAGCTACCTTCCGACTGAAGGCAGGTTCTGGTCCAATCCACATCAGCGGACAACACCTCATCAGTGAGTACTTGTAGTTTTGGGGCCTTTTTGGCCTTTTATTGTAGAGTTGCAATTTAAAACATAGGGGGAGAGGAAATGACATCACGAAAGGAGCCACAGGTTGGATTCGAACCCTGGACTATAGCCTCCGTACATTGGCCGAGCGCTTTAACCACTTGGCGTACCGGCGCCCTACGTCTTCTCTAAAATACTTTAATTTGTCGTTAAAGTGATGACGGCCGATGGGTCTTTCGATGAAGATGACAGCGACGAGGAGGAGGAGGAGGAGGAAGACGTCAAGACATCAAAGAAGAGAGCCGCTGCCTCTCCTGCACTCAAGTCTCAGGTTCGCTCCACCACCTTCATGCTCTGCTCCGGATCAGTCCAAAGTTGAAATGAAGGACACTTTCCAACTCATTTGATTTAATACATCTTTGCAGAAAAAAATGAAGATGGAGGAGGATGATGATGACGACGATGATGAAGATGAAGATATGGACGATGAGTAAGTCTGAGGCTGCACACATAAATGACGTGTTCAATCAAACAGTTGAGAAAGTTTCTGATTTAGACGCTCCCTTTTCTGTCTGATTTATCGTAATATGTTTTTTTTTTTTTTTTTTTTTTGCTAGGGATGATGATGAGGAGGAAGAGAGCGAGGATGAAGAGTCCCCTGTTAAGGTAAGCGGCTGCTCAGACACTTCCAGCAGCTCCACCTGCATGAACTTTGAGTCGCTTGACGGCAGCTTGTTTTGTCACAGGCCAAGGCGACGCCGTCCAAACCAAAGGCTCAGAACGGCAGCAGCTCGAAACCCGGCACTCCGGCTAAAAAGCAGGTACCAGGAGCCTCCTCTCTTAAAGTTTTAAGAACACAGCTTTGACCTGGTCTCTCAGTATGACGTCGATGGATGAAGTCAAGATCTTTCAAATCTGTTTTGCCTCATATCTAATATTTCTATTTCTAGGTGCAAACCCCGAAAGGTAAAGGTGAGAAGTCACCGAAGAATCCAGTGACGCCCAAAGCCCTCACAGTTCCTGAGATGAAAGCCAAGATGATGGAGTCCATTAAGAAGGTGCGTGTCTTTGTCCCTTTCATATCTCCCTTTCCTTTGTTCTACTTTGGCTTGGTTGTATATGACAATGTGAGAGTCACAAATGTGCCCATTGAATCCTATTCTTTGTTTGTTTGTTTTCCAGGGAGTAGTTTTACCTAAACTCCAGGTGAAGTTTGAGAACTTTGTAAAGAATAGTTACAAAGTCCCAGAAGGCAAGGTACAGTACAAACCTCCTGTGAGAATCAGAAGTCTGTCACGAGCAACTGAAGTTTAATGTTTGAAAGAAGTATTGACTTTTACTTCAAGAAATTGAGATGTTTCTAAAAGCTCTTTGTTCATTTGTCTCCGCTGCTCCGTTTACTAGCTAAGACAATTATAGGATCCCCATCTCAAGATTCGTCCCCTATGTTTAACATTCGTCTTGAAATATTTCCGTATGTTAGGATGAAAGTTTTTTTCTTTGCCTGTTGCACGACTCAACATTTTAATTCATGCTTCTTCTTTTCTTTTTCTTTTTTTCAGGAAATCGCTGAACTTTGGAAGTGGAGGCAGACTTTGGCAGATACTAAATAACAGTCTTAAATGTTTTATTGTCTCCCCTTTTATGACTCGTTTGTACTCCTAACACGTCCCATACCATCCGGAGCACACTCTTTATTGATTCTACTCGTCTTGTCCAACCCCTCCTGTATGAAGAGATCAGAGACAGGGATGTAGGAGGGTCAGCGCTCCTCCGTCAAACTCGAGGCATGAAATGATTGGGTGGAATAGACCCACGAAGAACCCGCTTACAAATTTGCTTTTTTGTAAATACAAATTCTCACTAGGTCGTTGGCAGTGTATGTGGAGGAATTATTTAATGTTCACACGGAAGTAGAATTTGTCCTCGCGTCGAAACAACAGAACTCAAACTCATCAGCAGGACTAGCAGTAGAGTACCTCAAAAGTTTGACACCAGTCTGTCTTCAACAGCCAGTAAAAAAAAAAAACATCCCATCATTACATTTAGCCAGAGCCGTCATGACAGAAAAAACTTTGCACTTTCTGAAATGTTTTGAATGTTGATGCGTTTGTGAGATTCCTACAGTGCGGTTCCCGTCAAAATAAAGTGTTCATTTAGTCCCCGATAGTCTTATCAGAATTACAACCCCCTCCGTTCATTTCCATAGTTACCGTCCTGATTGTGTTCCGATTTATCCAACAATCTTTAGTGTTTCAGCACTATCAGTGAAGGTATTGGAATTAAGCTTTCTTCCGAGCCCAAACATGTAGTGCTTTAATGTGTGTGAAGGAATTTATTATGTTAACATTAAAGGATCATAACTTTCAAAACCAGACTTTTACTCATAAGTTCTAAAATAAAAAGAAACCCACAAATTCTGTGCTCATGATCATTTAAGGAACCATGAAATCCACCAGAAGTTGATGCCTGTTCTAACAGATCATTCCATGTTCTCAAGAAACGCGTGAACATTTGTACCACTGTAAACTTGCTGGGGGTTTGGGAGGCTTTCACAACATAGATCAGATGGAAGTTGCCATGTTTTCCTTTCTCCTTTTACGAGAATGATTTGGAATTCTACACATTCAAAGATCAATGCAATTTCATGTGAAACAGCTGAATTTATAATAAAATGTTCAAGCTCAGAAGAGTGTTTTGTTCATTTGAATTTAGCATTACAGATTCATGTCTTTTCTATTTGTCCAAAGTGGGATATATTGAGAAACAAATCCACTTTTACAGTGTTTATGAACAAATATTCTGACATCACAGTGGGATTCTGGTTTAAAAAAAATCAAAGTTTTGTGCAGGTCCATTATGTTTATTCACGCTAAGCAAAGGACTGTATTTGCTGGTGTGACTAAAGTGAAAACTTTAGGAGGCTCGTTAAAGCCCCAAATATAACAACGTAATAACTTTTTGCCAAACTTGTTACATTTTGGGCATAAAGTTACTACGTTTTGGGCTCAGCATTTTGTTACATTATCGGCCAGTTACTACATTTTGGGTCTTGTTAAAAAATGTGTAACATTTGGGTAGTTGTTACATTTCGGGCTCTAACGGGGTTCATTGCATTTCAAAAGGCGTGTTCTGAGAGAGCTGGTTTCTGCAGCGTCACAAACCTGGTGCTTGATTCATATTACAGTTTGACCAAAGCACAGCACAGATGTTTCATTTTAGACCACAGGAGACTGTTTCAAAAGGGGGTAACGTCCTCTTTAAAGGCTCAACGAATGTAGTTAGTGCAGGTTTAATAGAGTTGGTTTAAAGGTGTCTATTACTCAGAAGTCATGTTTTCATATCAAGTCTTGGACATTTTCTCATCTATAAAATGGGATATTTCATTGAAAGGAGGCTGTTACGGTGATCAGAATGATTTGTTTGTTCCACAATACAACACTTTTACCATATCCCATTACTAAGAACAAGTCCTATGAGCTTAAACTTTAGACAGAAGTCCAACCATGTCATTTTATAAGTGTAAAGATTTTGAACTTTTGATCCCATGTCTTTATTTAGAGAACAGATGAGGACATTTTTTCAGACGGACACTGAAGCTACCTGGAGTCTGCTTTGAATATTTTTATTCAATTTCTTCTGTTTTAAGCAGAAGTAGATCTAAACTTAATGACTGTACTTTTAGGAACATTTTTCATTGTTGCCATTCTTTTGCTAAAGGCTGGTCAGTAGAATAAGGCCTCTCTCTGTGCATGATACGGTTCATTCTTAACACCATCAGATGACCACCAAAATAGACCTAAGTGCATCATTTACTGTCAGGGAGATAAACGAATAATCGGCAGTGATCATTCAGTTCTACAGAAATGTGCTGTGATAACGACTTGGATTTACTGTAAAAAGAAAAGATACGATTAGGGAGGCTCAGTGATGGATTCATGAAGGGAGGCAGAGGTTTTTTAAGGGCACATCATGGTTTTAATTCCAGCAGGTGAGGAGGGAAGGAGTCCTATAAGTCCAATGGAGCTTGTCTAAAGCTACAAGTACCTGTGTTTTCTTATTGACCTTCCACCTATTGAACTTCAAGGTGAAGTTGGGATTTTATTATAGAAATAAATCCTGCTTTTCCATCTCACTGTGCGTTGAGATTTGTGACTGGTTGTAGACGCCTTACTCATCACCGTGACTTATACACTAAATCTGATTGGCCATTCTCGTAGGTGCGAATGTAAGTCTTATCTCCAAAACTCTTCTTTGTTTGGTTATTTCTTATTTATGGGCATACCTTCAAAGAACCAGAGGCCAATATGCTTTGCGTTCCTGTGATGTTCTTAAACCGCTCCTCACTGAGCTCAGAAAAAGAGCGTTTATATTTGCTCATTTCACTTGAAGACTTTGGTTTAATCTTAAAAGACAAAAAAAGCGAAAAGTTCAGACAGTGCCGGTGTGTCTGAATTGTAATCTGTCATCATTGCTATGCACTTTATCTGTAAACCAATCTGCACATTGCTATTGCTGAGTGTAAACCTTTTTTTAATCATGTAATATTTATTATGACATGCAGCTGCCCTCTTGGCCAGGTCAACCTTGTGAAAGAGATTTTGATCTCAATGGCTACCTGGTTAAAAAAAGGTTAAATAAAAAACAATAAAACTACCTCTCATCCACTGTACGTTACTATTTTTATTAAGGCATACTTTTTTTTCAGAAAGCAGGTTTGAAATCTTATTCTTGTCAGACAAAGGCTGTCTGGTTTGGGTTTATTTGGAATTTAAAGAACAGAAACTGGGGTCACTTTGGCCACTTGGGAGAAAAAAAACATTTGCATTGTTACTTTTGATAGCTGAAGAAAGGGGAGGAAAGAAGAGTGATGAATGCAGAATGGGAACTGAGAAAAAGAAGTAAAGCAAACCACCACTGGATCTGATTCATAACAAGAATCATAGCATGAAGGCATTTCATGACCAAGTATAAAGACGGGAGGAATAAGCTTCACTGTGAAGATTAATTACTTCAAAAGGTTTTTCTCGCGAGAATCGGATCCATTCAAATGGATCCAACAAACAGACTGAAGCCCGTCTGCAGAATAAGGGTTTTCACTAATGAACTTGCCAAACAAACCACAAGGTGGCAGTAGAATCAAAGCAACTTTAGTTTCCTGAGCCATCATGCATTCAGCAGTCATTGGGAGGAAGATGGCTTCCAGCTGAAGTGTGGCCCTGAGCGTATCTGATTTCTGCTTTAACAGGAAAATAGTCTGAAACCCGAGTCCTGCATGTTTACTCATAAACATGCCAGTGTACTGTAGCTGGGAGCAAAAATATTAATGTCAGCTGTTTTTGACCTAATGCATGCTTTTTAAACCTGTTCACAAAGACTTATATAGCTCCAAAACAAAAACTATGTATAAACGTGGAGCTTCTTTTAAATGTTTGCAGTACTTACAACTCATTATTCCTGTAATAAAAGTCCTCATTTCACCAAGCTGAAACGGTTCATTTGGGGCCTAGATAACCGACTGGTTGGGTCACACCATATGTGCAGGGGCCGTAGTACTCCAAGCAGGCAGCCCCGGGTCCGAGCCCGACCTGGGGCTCCCGTCTCCCTCCGTGATTTCCTACTCTATCCACCGTCTTGTCAAATCAAGATATAAAAAGCCCAAAAATAAATCTTAAAATCAAAACAATATGGTTAATTTTCCACTTTTATTTTATGTACACAACACATACATTGAAAAATAACAAAACTTAAAAAAAAACAAAAAAAAAACTGATGGGATGAGTGCCGTAACAGCTATTGTGATTTTACAAACAACAAAAAGCCCAGTCACACACTAGCACAGAACAAGACAACACATTGATATAGCTCACATCATCTGGCAGGCTGCGTTTATACCTTGAAAACTGTTGGCAATCTCCAGATTAAAAAAAGGGAAAAGGTCACTGTAATTTAAGAAGTTCTATTTTCTCTGCATTAGTTGATTAAAATACAATAGCCAACATTGTGAATAAATGATTTACACTTGTCATATAAATAAGGCACAGTGTGGAAGTGATGGTAGAAATTTGCCTCTGTGGTGCCAGGAAAGCTGCACGCATTCTGTGGTAACAAATAGTGAACAGTTGCACATGAATATATCCAATTTCTATTCAGCGCATTCAGACCGTTTTCCAAAACACTCCTTACACTGCTAATGCACTGCACATGGAAGCAAGTGATGTACTCAAACTTAGTGCTTTACAGGTGTCGAGTAAGTGGATCGTATACTACATGGCATACCCATCTGTAAGCACTAACTTCATCTCCAAAACAGGCGCATGAGTTTTTAAAAAAGGAGGTAAACAGTGATTATTAAAAACTTGAATGCATTTGTGAAAATAATATTACAGTAACATCACAGGTTTGCCCCGTCTTGAAGTAACTAAAATACAAAGTTAAAAAAAACAGAATCAGGAACTGATCCCCTCCTTGGATACATCATAGTTTCCTTCTCTGAGTTGGCCTAGTATAAATGTCCTTCAGCATCTATCACCGAGTCCCTTTCAAACGTACTCCTTGCTGCTGCTGGGTGGTCTGGAGATGGGATACTTAGGGCTGGGTTTGCTTTTTGGGCAGGATGCTGCGAGCATGGCGCCTCCCACTACAGTTAGGAAAGATCCGGCCCAGGCGATGAATATGGCAGATCCAAACTCATACCTTCAGAGAGAGAAGTTAAGAGTGAGTCAAAGGGCTGAACGGATACCAGCTGAGCGAGCTCTCATGTGACAACAAACATGACATTCATCATCAACAACAGAGGAGAGGCTGAACTCATGCAAAGTGTGGGTTCAGAAGAGGAGGGGAGTTAGCTTCAAGCTGGTATCTTAAATAAACATGAACTCATGTGCCATTATTTAGAGAGAGAGAGAGAAAGTGTGCTTCTTGTTCAGTGGCACAGGTTCATGTGTATTAAAAAATAAATAAAGTTAATTTGGACTTACTTAGTGTTGACAGGAGTGAAAGGGTCGTAGAAGGCTCGGATGATGTCGTGAGCATACCAAGAGCAAGCAACGATGGCACACAGAGCTGTGGAAACAAGAAAAAAAAAAAACATGACTTCAAATGTCCACAAAAAAACCCCAAAAACAAATGTAAACTTAAAAGCTCAATAAATGGCTCCTTACCTCCGATCAGGATGATGATGCCACCGGTCATGGCAATCTTGGATTTGCGCGTTTTGTCGTCTCCTCCGCAGTTGGTGCACTTCATTCCCATGCACGCGACGCCCAGGCCTGCTACCGTTACGATGATGCTCACAATCATGAGGGCGCGGGTCGCCTGGAGGGCACCTGGACACGGACAGGAGAGGGTTAATACATCAGTTCATGTGTCAGGATATCAATACCTTTTAGCAGTTTGTACTGAATGAAACTTGAAATCCACCGTCTCTGTGAGTTGTAGTTATAACATTCCACTTTTTTTTTTTTTTAAACTCATTTGGGTTTCTTTCTCTCTTTGTTTTGTTTTTTTGAAGAATTCAGCAGCCACCATTTTGAAAATACAAACACTGCTCTGGTTCAACAGAGCAGCCTCTGTCCCCTGTGTGTCACCGCCGCTCCCAACAGAAACCGGCTCTAACCGGAAGCCTGAAGTATCTCTGAAGTGGAGTGGGGGAGTCGCTGCTTGTAGGTTGTACGCATGCAAGTCAAACAGGTCTGACCAGGTTTCAGGTTTCATTGTGAGCAGACACTCCCCTATTTCAGGTGCTCACAGTCTACTATTCAGCAGGTGGACATTTCTGAGCTTCCAACGGATATGGGGTCATGTGTAGAATTTGAAGAATCATCGTCATTTTCGCCCGGTATTCGTTGCAGATTTCCTAAAAACTTCAGGTGTTTGCTTGCAGACATTGAGCAGGTATTTTCTGAATGAAGACGTTATCTGTCCACATCCAACCTCGGCATGAAATCAAACACTTCTTATCAAAGTTGGGTGTTGTTCATGTTTGAAGAGGAGATAAGACCTGTGCTGTGCATATTTCATCTAATGTTTTGATGAGCAAACGAGGGAGGGACTTTCAAAGTTATTGAGTAGCTCATGTGAATGGTTGTGAATATGTTGAGTCAAGATAAACACGCAGGGAGGGGCCTGTACACCAACAGTTGTCCTCGGTGACAGTAAGGCGGTTTAAGCCTGAGGGCGGCCTATCAATCAGATGAATTGAAAACGCGTACAATAAAAGCCAGAACTGTTGAGCTACTGTTGACCTATATAGCTACAGCCTTAAAGAAACAAATTCAAAATCATAAAAGCTCTTGTATGAAGTCACATCACTTCCATTTGGTGATTGAGCTCGAAATCTTTGATTCCCTATGACTTTGTAGGTTTAACTTTTAAATTTTATTTGACGTCATTATTCTAGGGGAGTGAAACTGTTGTGCAACTTTCTATCCAAGTCAGCATTTTAACTTTGATGAGCTTGTCAATATTTCTGGGACCAAAAAAACCCCAAAAAACAGCCAAGTATTTGTTTGTGTTCTTTCAAAGCCCTTCATAACAAAAGACAAAGCAGCTTGTGTGCATGTATGGAACCAGGACCTGTTGACTAAACAATGGCTCACACAGGTGTTGTTTTACCTGGACCTGCTCAATAAGGCCTTCAGTGTGTGGGGGGTTTCCACACACACACACACACACACACACGGGACTACTGCGACAGAGAGCACCGACTTACGGCCTCACTTTTAAAGGGTTTTCTTGAAGAATGCGTTTCTGTGCTGAGGCGTGACGCCGTTCAGTGCAGATGAAGCCCTGCCGTGTTCTTTCCAACTAAATGACAGCATTCCGTTTAAAGAAAAGGTTAGTTAATGAGTGACTGAACCGGTTAGTCCACTCTGGAGGGACTCTTGCTAACGGCGAAGAGTTGCAGGCGACATCTCAGAAGTTATAGTGGTAGAAAATGGCGGAAAGAAAAACGGCACTAAAGTTGGAGTCAACAGGTGCATGACTGACATCATTAGGTAACACCTGAACAACTCGTTTTTTTTAAACGGCGGCAGTTAATACTAGTTTTATTCACTTTTATAACAAAAAGTGAAACGTACAAAAAGACAGGCTATAATATAGTTCTACTTTTTGAGGATTTTAGAGCAAACAAGCCTGCCTATACCATTAACACAAAATTTAGTTTCTTTAGGGGGAAAAAAAATCTAGTTTACTTTAAAAAAAAATATTAAAAGATAAAAAATATTGAACCATATTTCTGTTCTACTTACTGTTCAGCTGCAGGATTGAGTCGTACACTTTGCACTGGATCTGGCCTGTGCTCTGGAAGGCGCAGGACATCCACAGCCCTTCATACATGGCTATAGCTGTGATGATGTTGTCCCCGACATAAGCAGACATCTTCCACTGCGGCAGTATGGTGCCAATTATCAGTCCAATTACACCGAGCAGGGCCAGGGCGAACCCCAACATCTGCAGACCTCCGTTGGCCATTTCTTCTTCTTCTGGACTGGTCGATGAATAGACAAAGAGACGAGGATCTCCGTCCACCTGCTGAGAAAGTAGGCTGCAAATCCAAATTCCTCAAAAAGACGGCTTAAAGTGAAGTTCGCTGTTGCTGACTGAAATGATCCTTAGTTCTCTATCTGTGTTATCTGTTTCTAAGCTTTCTTTAAATAAGCTCAGTTGCAATGAAGTTTCAATTTATAAAGTCCCTCTGTGATTCTTGACGCACCTGTTCCTCAGCCGCACCTTTATGTGAACCGTGCAGCGGGAGCGAGCTTTTTTTTAGGCGGTTTCTGTGACAGGTGGGCGGGGACGCGCGCGTAGTTTCGACTTATCGACGTAACGGCGCACACCTGAAGTTTCATGATGTCAGTTTCCTGAAACAGACCCCTGACAACAGTTATCAAGAGAAGCTTACATACATCATCTGCATAGGTTAATGCATTAGATCAGCTGTAATACATTACTGAAGTACTTACACGTTGTGTGTTCATGAAAAGACCTCAAGAAATGACCTAAAGACCTATCAAAATGTTAAATGGCCTAGCCCATACTTTTTCAATTCAATTCAAAAAACTTTATCTGTCTCTGGGGGCAATTCAAAGGCACACAGAGCAGAATTTGTTATAATAAGTAAAGGAAAATTATGAAATAGCCATGCCAACCTTTATTTAATTATCATATATTAAAGTTTAGATATGAATTCTAGACATTGAAAACCTGATTAAGTGACAGACAATTTGAGATAAGATTTTTTATTAAAAGTGGGTCAAATAAGGCATCATATTGTGCAATGAAACACAAGACAATTCTTTCTTTTTTTTTTAAATAGTGTATGTGAAGTTACCACTACTCGGCCTATAAACATTTTTCTGTAAAGAAGTTTCGAAACTCAGGTTGATTAACTTTAGTGTGTGTTTGTAGCAGCTAAATGCATGTCTTATAGTTAACTTCTCCTCACTGGCAGAGTGAACTTAAGTTGCAATGGGTCAGCGGAACTGAATATTGAACCCCACTTTGACATGGAGGAGGTTTATATTATAACCATCAAAATCCACAAACTGCTGGAGGAGTGGATCTCAGTTTACAAAAAAAAACAAAAACTCAACAGCTGTTGGTAGAGTATTGTGAATATGTAGGTGTGAGTGTTTATAAACAAACTAACACCCTAATAAACAGACACATTAGATGTTTCACTTCTTGACACTTAATTGCGAAAGTATAAATCTGGGTTTTGTGATATTTGGCAGAGATTTGCCTGAGATTGTTTGCCGTTATAGCTTTTTCAACAAAACTTGAACAAATCTGTACCATTTGAGAATCAAAGGTTTGTTAGCAGTCCTTACTTC
Source organism: Symphodus melops (assembly GCF_947650265.1). NCBI lineage: Eukaryota > Metazoa > Chordata > Actinopteri > Labriformes > Labridae > Symphodus > Symphodus melops. The sequence goes on from NC_136701.1 coordinate 11,795,240, forward strand.
CTTTTTGAAAGATCATTCCTGTTCTGATTTTGTAAACACAGGAAGAAAACAGAACTTATTTTGTGTCTTTTCTGTAATTCATTTATCGGTACAATGTGTTCTACTCTCTGTTCTGCAACCATTGTTTTTTAATGGATTTTATTCAGTCTTTACTTCCTACTATTTTCAAATAATGTTATCCATTGACCCCACCACTACAGCAGAATTTCCCAAGAACTGATAACCATTCTCCCATACACAGTACACTCCAAATAAGGTGCAGGTCGAAAGGAGAACTCAGATTAATTTTGTTAATAAGAGTTTAAGAGTTTAGGCCAACCATTTTACGATGACAATAACAGAGTAACTCCCAGGACTCTATGATTCATTTAGCAGACTCTTTTATCCACAGTGACAAACATCAGGGAGTGAGTACGACTCAAGGATCTAGAGAGGAGGAAATAAGGTCAGTGAGTGCAAGAGAACAGCTTTAAGTATTGGATACAGGTGATGACAGGCAATGCACAGAGCCAGTATTGGCCAGTTGTCTGCCTGATCCAGGCAAAAATGTGCTACACAATGTTAGAATAGCTCATAATAGTGTGAATTGATGATAAGGTGCACTGTTTACTGTAAATGTGACGTAATCTGCCCAGCCTTTTTTGCTTTCGAATTCTTTCTCTGTCTGACAGTAACACTGCGGACTGATAACAACAGCTTCAAACTTACAGTTGGAGTTGATTGTGAAGCCTTTTTTAGGCGCCTGCTGATACATATCCGTCATTCAAAAACATGAAATATTTCACCACATGAACTTTTTCCACGAGCAAGTACAGACGTGAATTTCTCACACAAGTTTACTGTATCACGTGAGAAAGTACAAACACACACAGTGATGGTTTGGTTTTGAAAGTATACTGTGATACTTGCCTTATTATGGTTGATACTCACAGTCACACTGAGTCATCGGTCACTGAAGAGAAACAGGAAGTAAGGAGAACATGTTTTTAACTCATCACCTGTCTCTTGTTTTCTTGTTAAATGACTCACCTGGAGCGAAACAGATGACACTGAAAGCAACAATTTGAATGTGTGTGTATTCATGTTGTGTTTTTGCCTCACAACATGTGAGTTGTTATAGTCTATACCTAAACAATTGACTTTTAGGTTGGATTCTGTATTTGCAGGCATTTCAGAAAATACTTATTTTTTCCCCCCTTGAGGCACAGATGGCCCTTGTACAGTGGTATATTCCTCTGAACTGGTGGCCTGGGCTCGACTTCAACCTGCGGCTCCATTTCCACGTCATTCCCCACTTTCTCACACAATTTCTCACTCCCCCCCCCCTCCATTTCTTTAAAGAAACGCGTTTGTCCCATTAACCAATGTTGAAAAGTTAATACAATCTCTTTCACCAAAAACAGTATTTTCATCTGACAGCTTTCTGGTAAATTCCTTTGATATTTTCAGTCAGAGGTTTGCTGAGTTAGCCTGGTTAGCCTGTGATCAGATGTTTTTGCAATTAGGATTTAACCTTAATATTTGACACTTGTGAGCTGATGTTGCCTCAGTGACTCAGTGTAATTCTTTCACCTCGGTATGCATGATCCCTCCTCATTCAGAAGAGCAGGCTGTAGTACAAAAGTATACATAGCTAAAACAAACAGCACCTCATAGTGCAATGCTGTCATCTGGTGGTGAATGTTAAACAAAGCTGTATTCACAGAACAATTTAGCTCTATGGCTTTTTACAGCACAGAGACCAGATGAATTATTGTTTGTTTGACCTAAAAAGTGTATTTGTTTCAATGTTGAACATTTAAACTTATATTTTCAACCCAGAAGAAAAACACATTGCATTCAAATTATATATATATTATATATTATATATATATATATTTTTAATAAATCACATGGTTATAAAGGATAATACTGGAGCAACACAAGTAAAATATTTAAAGTCAAAGTCAATAGAAATGATAACTTTCACTTTGAATAAGGCGTTATTAAGGAATAAGAGGCTGTTATGCAAACTCATGGGGTCCTGGATCCATCAACAGAAATGATAAAGGTCTTTTACTTTTACTTTGTTGTGTTTTTAACCATTATAGTTTACATGGAAATGCAGAGGTAATGTAATCATGAACATTTATGTTGCCCTCAAAGGAGCATTATAAATTCACTCATGAAAGACAGTTGTGGACATGTGACATCTGTAAGCTTCCAGATATGGGACATAATTAAAGGCTCTTTACTGTCTGATGTGTTCCTCTTACGTCCAGATCGACATGTTTTTACCACATTTTTTTCTAAACTTAAATACATAATACAGTATAATATGTGTAATCGCTTCATTTAAACTACAGCTGTGAAGTGTTTCAAATGACAACCATGTCCCTTAGAAATTACGCTTGTATCTTATTAAACTGCTTTCCTAATTGTGTTGTCGTGACAACCTAATCACTGCCTGAAGATGTTATGTCGAGTGAGTGAAACGCTACGTTTATGTTCCGCGCTGGGAATAAACGCAACAGGGTTTGAAGTTCTTTATTTATTAGTATGGGAGCAAAGCCGATCTATCAGTGTCAGAGCCCTTAGAACACTGTGAAGACACTTTTATAAAGAAGCTGATCCTGACCCCAATATTTTCTAATCACTGTAACTGAGGTATTACTATCACATTTCTTGCAAACACTGACATGAACTTTTGGTGACTCTTCGTAATTTCCTCATTATTTCGCATCCACCTGAAGCTGTGTTATTGACATTCAAAAAAGCCGCAGCTCACTGAATTTGATGCTTGGAATACATAATTAAAACAACACATGCACATAAAACCTCCAAGGTTGTGTTTTTCCCACGTCTACAAATGTAGCATGTAGACGTCTATAATGGAAACATGCACATACTCAGGGTAATTGGTTCCTCCAGCTATCGTGAGAACTATATTTGGTTTAATGCCTTAATCCTTATTTGCTGCATTAAGAAATATAAAGCTCCATTCAGTCTGAGCGCAGACAGCTCCTCTCTGTGTGGGTTTACTGAGAATAATCTTATATAAATGCACCAGTCATGCTTCCATGAGATTTGAGATGCCCCAGTAAAGCACTAGGAGGATCAGAGGAGAAAAGAGGGCTGTCTGACCCCCGTCCGAGGTCACACCTCAGAGGGGGAACTCACTGTGAAAGTCAGTGACAGCCCAGAGCGCTAAAGAATCTGCTCAGATCAGATGCTGCTCAACTTCAGCTTGTTCTAGAGAATGACTTGTAGCTTAATTATGCCAGGCGGTGGGACATGAGCCATCATCCATTTACCACGGTTATCACGAAGAGATTGTAGTGTCTAATTGACTGCTGGGTTGTGAACCAGAAGTAATTGCAGCTATTCATTCGTCTGAAATATTTTGGTTAAATAAGCCTGGTTCTTTTGAGTAGATTTATGACTCCTTAATAGATCTGACAGATGTTATTTGGGTAATCACAGGCCAGATAAACACTGTTTTCTGTGCTGGATGTCTTTGATGGGTTTTTTTTTCAGTTCTACAAATTAACATCTAATTTGAAAATACATTTTGCCAATTTGCACTTGGACTGGAATAGTATGTGCTGCAAAATGCAAAATGTGCCACCCTTCCTCCGTCTTGTGGGTGACCTCTCGGTTTTTATGTTCAGTGATTTTTACAACCACCATAAAGTTTCCTGGTTGATATAGTAGCTGCAAGGGAGATGCATATAGATGAATCAATCTGCCATTTGTGAAAGGTCACAATCTGGATTTGAGTGGATAAAATATAGCTAAAATGAGTCGATAAGACTCAGAAGGTTAGAGTCAGTGCATTTACAAAATAATATGTTTGAAATGCAGAAGTCAAAGTTGCTGTACAGTGAACTCTTACCTCTATGTCATCAAGCTACTTTGACTCAGAATATTGTATTTACTCTGTTTATAAAGAGTAAGACAAGATGGACTTGAAACCCATATTATTAAAAGGCCCACTGTTGCAGAAATACAAATAGGCAATACACTTAAATAGCTCCACACACAACACAGTAAGAGGAAGCTAGGATATAAAAAACTGCCTCCTATCCTAGTACTACTGATTTGGACATAATGCAGTATGTGAGCAAATGCAAGAGATCTGCAGTATGCCAAAAATACCCAGATGACATCCTGATCCTGAAAAATTCTCCAGTATGCATGAGATCATTCTTATGTACTGTTTCCCACAATGCAAAGCTTCAGGTCAGATATTAAAACTGACAGACAGCAAAGGCTGTCATATACAGATACCGCCAGTTATGTTTTTGGATTCTCAATTAGAAAGGAATCACTTGTCAGCTTTTTTTTCAGACTGGAACTGGATTCTTCTATACACTGTAGCGACATTTACTGCAGCTGGACTGTTGTTTACTTCAGCATTTCAATACCTAAAACCAGTTAAGCAGGTCCTGGCTTACTGTAAAATAACCACCAACTGATCATACAACATACATAGGAGGTGGTTGATAAAAAAAACAACCAGTGACTTTACACATTTGTTTCTGAAAAGGCTTTGTGAAGCTGAAAGATTTTTGATGAACTTATTATGATCTGTCATTTAGTTCAAGGTCAAGGACGTTTTATTTTGTACTTACTCATGTATCTGTCTTGTAGATCCTGCTCCTTGTGTGTGTGTGTGTGTGCGTGTGTGTGTGTGTGTGTGTGTGTGTGTGTGTGTGTCGCATCTATTCACCTGTCTGAACATGTCAGCAACCAGTTAGTTAAATTGGACATACTCAAATTTATGCAAACTTATGAATAAAGTTATGACCTGAAATAACATCAAAAGGGAGAGAATATATATAAAAAAAGTTTTCTTCTTCCTTGTTTATGAAACGTCACACTATTTTGTTCCTTATACACCAGTAAAATAAAGCAGAATGAATTATGTTGATGTTATCACTGTATATTTTAACTAACTGAATAATTTAAAGATTCAAAAGATATAATCCGGAAGGATAAATCAGTTTAAACACTTTTATTCAGAATGTTTAACTTTAACATTACATATCAAGTGCTAAAAAGACCACTTCAAGAGATATGAGGTGAACACTCTTACTTTTTGTCCTTTTTTTGTGTCCTCCTCTAACAGAGAAAACAGAGAAACATCTCATGAATCTAGGAATTGTCTCCACTGAGCATGCTAATGCTCTCTCAGAATAGGGGGGACCCCCCCCCCCCCCCCCCCCCCCCCTCTCGAGATGATAGCTGGTGTAGGCAGCATGACTAAAAACCTAATCAGCCTATGTTAATTACACATGACAGTACATAATGATGATGATGACAAATGGCTGCTTCCAGAAAAGAGATAGGGATGTGTTAAGTCTAACAGGGCTTAAAAACATGAAGGGAACCTTCCAGCCATGCTTTTTTTTTTCTTGCTTTTTAAATCTTTTTTTTTTTTTTTTAACCTGAATTACATTGTACGCTTTTTCCTTTTTAAAAATCTGCATGGAAGACTAGAACTTTGTTGTTATCTATCTTTGTTGGACAAAGGTACTTTAGGGAAAAAAATGCTTATTCTCCATGGAAAAATATTAGTAGTTCATTAAACCTGTAAAAACAGAACTGACCTGAAATGGACAAAGTGGGCCAATGTGCAGCAGGGAAGCCAAAGATTTCAGTTTCCACCTTTCATTGCAGAGACTCCTCAGTCCTTTAAATTGGGAAAGAAATTTCCGGAACCTGCATGTGCAACCAAGTTTATTTCATGATAATGTCTTCAATAGTGTAAAACATGATTGACTGATTGATTGATTGGTTGGTTGGTTGGTTGATTGGTAAGATAACACCTATTACAGCTGATGCATCTGCTGTAGATTCTGAAAAGCAGTAATCTTTGACTTGCCTGTTGTGTGTGGAAGTAAAATCCTATAGCAGGAAGGTCTTAAGAGTGTCTCAATCTGATTTGCACTACATTAATATATTGCTAACTGGGACAATGTGCTGCAGTCAACTGTCATGGCAGAGGCTCCTGGGCCTTGCAACATGGGATAGAAATTGCCCCCAGCCTTTAAATTCAGGAGACAACTCCTGGGGGTCTGGATGATGTCACCATTTCCTGGAAAGATAACTCATATCAGCAGGTCCTTGGCACAAGGAGAAATTATCATGAATATTTTAAAGGTTGGATTAGCAATTGAGCTCTTGATGCCCATTGATGACACTCTACCTTCACCTATGATGTTCAGCTGTCTACACCTTAAACAATACTATACTTTTGCTTTATAATTCTACTAAGACCAAAAGACCTTATAAGGCAAATCTCTTGATAACTTAACTTATCTCAATGCTAAGCTTAACAAGAGCTCTCTGAGGATGTAAGCAACCTAAAAGAGGCTTCTGTGAAAAAGAGATAGTATTACTGGTATTTGTGTTTGGAGCTCTTCCCATGAAGGGAATATACTCTATAGCCATGTAGGTGCAGCAGGGGAAGGCAAGATGGCTCAGCTGCAACTACTTGTTCAATAAATATAAGAGTCAAGATTTAAAGAATTATTTGCATCATACTCTAACTTTCTATAGACAGAATACTGCCAAGGTGGTGCTCAAGATATCGTCCTAAATGGCTAATGGCCATAAAAGTCCTAATATGGAGGAACAGAGAATGTATTGTTGTGACAGTGTTACCCTGTCCTACATATCTCTACATGTCTGTATTGCTGAAAAATACACAAGTCAGAACAGGTTTAGAGAGCAACATCGAAAAGATAGAGCCTTCATTTGCCACTGTTTTCCTCTGGTTCAATGGCCTCACTTCGAGGGAGCAAGGAAAATCAGCCAATTTCTTCCAGGAGGAAATTTCAGGCTTGTTAAACAAAAGGTCACGCCAATAGGGCCACATGAGCAGAGTTTGGAGAATAACATTTCAAGGTATTCTACCTCTTGGTGCACTGAGGCGATTTGTTTACATCATTCAACCTGAAGGACGCATCCTTTTTTATTCTCATTTATCAGTAGCCTAGAAATGTGTTTAAATAAACAGGAAATACTTCAGGTGTGATTTTCAAGGCTTGACATTTTGTTTTGTTTGGGAAAGTTATAACAATGGATACCTGTATTTTAGAATCATGCGTCGCTCGGGACGACAACAAATATGAAATGATCATCATCTTCTTACGATAATAATATTGATAACAATAATATATTTTATTTATGGCCGCCATCAAAAAACACCAAGGAATTAAAAAATATAAATTAGAAACTTAAAAGGAGATAATTAACAGTTTTACATAACAAAATTAAAAACAGGAGTTTTGCAGTGACATGGATGGGAATCAGAGTGAGTAGGCTTGTTTGAACAGATGGGTTTTAAGGCGTGATTTGAAGATACCCTGGAGCTATTAGTTGTACAAATAACCACTTTGTTTCTCTGGAGAGACCACACATAACGCTTTGGACAAGACATCAATGACGGCCTTTATCAATCGTCAAGGAGGTCTTCACTGTCCAAACTTACTTTAATCGCTCTTTTGCCATTTATTTAATTTTCTTTTACCCCTTCAGTTTGGGGTGGTGGGATGGTGGTGGTGGTGTACTCTCTTGGAAACACAGTCAGGTAACATGATTCATTAAAGACATGATTTCAGAGTAAGTGATGTCATGATGAGGTTCAACACTGTTCCTTACTGTTTGAAGAAAAGATGCACAATGGACACATAAACCTGTCAATGGACTACATATGGAAATTAGCCTAATGTTGCAATCTGGCAAATACATTTTTGAGTTTATGCTCATGTTCAATGCGCACTGTCCCTATATTAAGCACATAAATTATAATAAAAATCAACAGGGGATGGTTAAATGCAATATAAACCAAACATTAACTGTCAGGACTCAAACATGCACTGAGAAAATTGAGCCAAGACTTCAGCACACTAGAAATCAATTCAACAGTTTGTTTGTTTGTAACCTGAAGGCTCTCAACATAAATAATAATAACTAACGTGTTTTGTTAACATGCTGAAACCAAATTTCATGTCTTTAAATGTTGCTAATTCACCTTTTAGTCAGTAGTATTTTTAGCTTCAACTTTTTATTAATGTACTTTAACTGTGGTTTTTTTAGAGTCTAAATTTCAACCCCTCATATAACAAAACAATGTTATCGAGGAATATTTGCTGATAAAAATGAAATATGCTTTGCATTGCACAGTACATCCTGTGATAAATAATCGAAAGCACTATTTTCTGTGGTTTTTCAGTTGGTGACCATGACCACTCAATGGCTCGGTGGGCTGTGAAACTGAATTGCCCTTCTGGGATAAATAAAGTTGTCTGAATATGCTGCAGCCAGGCTGAAGCAGCAGGTTGTGAAGGTGGATGCCATCATCTTGACTTTACCATGCTGACTCTAAAGAGCACGCCGTCACCATAAACTCAAATGTAAACTCCTCTCTCCTATGATAAGGTCTTTATTGTAACTGCTATTGATATCAAGTTTGAAGACGTGTAAAAGTTATTTTAGTAACATGTTATATTCTTTCTTAAAATGTAAGGAAGACTAGTGACAGCTCATTTTTCAATCATACAATAAGAAGTCTCCATTTTTTTAAATCTTTTTTTTTCCCCCTTTCTGTCTTCAGGGAAATCATTGATCAAATGAAACAGCAGTCCAGACTTTGATTCCAACTCATCATGTGATGTCCTCTCTCACTAAAGGTCACCAGGTAAAGTCCTCACTGACAGGGGTAAAATACAGGATCAGAATTATAAATAAAAAGGCAGCCACAGGTTGAGTCGCTATATCAACTCATGATACCTGATATCTTTATCTCGGGCTTCTGTCTTTGTCAAACCAGCTTACTGAAGGAAAGTCGGGATATGTTTAACTTGCTTCAGGGTATACAGAAATTTACTGACCAATGGCCTAAACAGCAACACAATACCGCCACCTAGTGTCTAAAGTTTTAAATAAAAAGCTATTTATGTGTGTACAATGAAGTAAAACTTGAAATTCTTCGCTAAACTGCAACATAAGAGTTCCACAGTTAACAAAAACCAGTATAAACCGGTTCTGCTCATCTGTTGCTCTATGTCCTATAAGCTCACTGCAGACGTGACGAGAGAGGACACTTGGCTTCAATGTCTGAGACACACAAGTCCCAGATGATATCACTTTATATATTAAAGTGATATAAAACGGTGGAATAATACAGTCTGAGTTAATGTAAACTCTTTGCTATATTCAATTATACAAGCTTCTGATTTCTGCCTCAGATTGATTCTGCTGTTTCAGTGGGTAGCACCTGCTTGATCACATTCCTGGCTACTGCTAAGTCATTGGCAAAAGTTAGTTGTTGTAACCCTGTTTATGTCATGATAATATAAGAAGTTTAATTGATGCGGCTGACCCATGAGTTGACAATTAAAACTAACCTTGAGTAGCTGCGAGGAACACTCTTCTTTTGAAACATAAGGCTGATGCTTAGATTATTGAATTTGTTCATTGAAAATAGTTATCCTGTCCTTAAAAGGGAAAACAAGATAACATGTATGTTTGTTATTAATTAAGTTTAAGAAACTGTAGTTTAGCAGACCTCAGGACAGATTGTATTTCAGGTCTGAGGCATCAAATGAAACTATGTATCTCACTGCACACAAAGACCTTGTTCACCTGCTTCAGTGTTACAGACCTTCTGCTCCTCTGGTTGACAGTAGTGTATGGCAGAGAGGACTGTCTTCATCTGGGAGAGCCTTAGGAGGTCTTAGTCCAAGAACTGCTGAAAAAGGGAGCAGGTTCCTGCAAACGGTGTCACCGCAGCTTTACCCAGGAGACCAACGTTTAACTTTTTGGAGTCTTTTTTTAGGTTCTGTTGTTTAGGTTGTGTAGTGGAAAAAAAGATTACCTTTCTCTTAAACCTTTTGTTGGTGTGTGATTCCTTTTATTTTACAGACTGTTGTTAACAACAGCTTGTGTTTACATCCTCTAATGAAAGTCATACAGAAATCACAGGATATCTAACTTCAAACAGAGAATTTTAACTTACGCTTGGCCCCTGTGGAAGATGTCAGACCAGCTAATAAAGTTGTATTTACCTATAACAAAGATAAGCCTTCCAAATGGATATAAATGGATAAATATATATTTTGGCCATTTTAATAGCTTGACTTCAAAATGATTTGCATTGATAATTACCGGTTTCTAACCAAATACTTTCCAGTCGTCTACAGTCTGTGGTGATTACCTGCTTAATTATAGTTTTAGCAGAAACAGATGATCTAGGATCCCAAGTACTTTTAACAATGATCAACATAGCAGTATTTTTATGTTTAGAGAGGCTACTATACTTTGAATACAGGCAGACTTACACATGACAAAAAGTGCCACAGTCTGAAGAGAATCCAAAGTCATTTCCAATTGTCAATGGGTAAAAGGGAACGTCCATCATTGATTACTTGAAGTTGATAGATTTGTCAATAATCTTCAAAAAAAAAAAAAAAAAAAAAACACCAACAAAAAGAAGGGTGTATCAGCCTACTGCATTAAACAAAATGAACTCGAAAAAATATATGCGGCAGGATCCAGACATCATCTTCACACACTCACTGTTGATAAACCGTATGGCTTCCACTGATTCATTCAGTAAATTATCCAGCAACACTTTAGAGGTTGGAAATGTATCATCACCTTCAGGCCTGGCCTGGTGGTATTTTTAAAGTCACATCACATTTTTCATGTGATTATATACTACGATTGAATTTAAAAGTTTGGCTGGATGTTTTATTAACAACAACAAAACCGGAGAGGGGACACAGAGTGAGAGGATGTACTTTCCTGACTCTTACTAATTTAAAATGTTCCCTGGAACAGCCAGCTATCATATGGGCATTTTTGACAATTGTATTCCGTTTTAATGGGCGTGGCTGATTGATTATTACGCAGTGCACGTGAGGAGTGCAGATAGCGTGCTAAACATAACTCGTGTTGTTGGAAAGATAAAACGTTTTTTTAGGTTCAGAAATAAGAAAGTTCATAGCCTGTAGGCTACAGGGCGATACACAGCCAAAAAGATTTTGGAGTTGATCATAGATTTAGCTGACTCAGCTGTTATCGATGATGGAAAAACAAGGTTCGCACGTGGAGCGTCAATGTTTCAACACCTGTTTGAGGTAAGAGCGCTCTCTGCTACGAAATGAGTCAGTCATATTTACTTGTTTGACTAGCAGTGCAACAGCTTGTTTGAATGCTTAGTTAAAGTCGGAGTCCTTGTGTAAAGTTTATTTCCAGTGTGTGACTTGCGGGTAACGTTTGTTAACGTTTTGTGTCAGACAGGTGTTTAGTTTGATGCAAAATATTGAGTAGGCTTATACAGAGTTTCTGCGCAGAGAAAGTTGCTCTGCGTCAGTCTGCAAGTCGCCGAAGTTTTGTTCAAAATTTCATCGGTAAACAACAATGTTGATGTTTGTTTGTGCAATAATTGCGAGTGAAAGCGGGCCAATACTTTATCTATATTACACAAACTGGTACTCATTTCCTGCTGTTTTTTCAGGGTTGATTTATTTTTTTAAACAGCCTTTCGACTTGATGTTGTTTTTACTCTGAGAGCATCAACGCAACTTGTTTTATTTTTGAAAATATTATCAGTGGTAACATTTTCTGAGCCAATGGTTTAAGTGATTATCAAATAATTGCGAGGGCACACCCTTCTTCTTTTTCTTGTTATTTTGGAAGAATTGTGATATGAAAATTCAAAAATATGACAAATTATTGCTGGTTAAGGATTTGTCTGTTACCTGAGGAGCCACAAACATGGCCTCCAGTCACTTATTTAGAATAACACTGACACATTTCCTAGTGGCATTCATCGCTTCAGCCTGGGTTTAATAACATCTAAAATATATTCCATGAGTTGAATATGTATTTTTGTAATATATGATCGGGTTATTCGTTAATGAAAGGAAACAGCTCATTAGATGACTACAAGGACAAACAGGAAGGAGGATAACAAAGATGACCTTCAGCGTCGTGATGAAACAGCATTGGAGATGTACTTTAAAGGAATTGGGAGGAGAAGACAAAACATCAAAGCACACTCCTTACAATCATACAAATATATGTTATTTTATTGAATAATATTTCAGAATACCACATCTCCTTTCATTTCATATAGGAGTTATTGTAGAAATGTACACAGATCGGATGGCAAACATGGAGAGACAGGTGAATCGAGGGCTTGTGTCTGTAGATACTGAGAAGGGATTTGTCCCAAATTAGCCAAACAACAGTGACGTATGCATGCTTTGCAAAAGAAATACCCAGGCCGGTCAAGACATTTAGCAGTTATTATTGCGGACCACTGGTTGCCTGTGTAGCCTGCGAATCCTGATTGTAGTTTGTTGTTGAATTAGTTTTTCTTCCTTGAGTGCAGGCTGGTAGTTGCATATTGCTGGTCTTTATTCCTGTTTTCTGCTTCCCAAAGTGGTCCAAAAAAAAAAAAAAAAAAAGCCCCGTACACTTCCTCTGCATGCTTTGGCTCTTAAAAGGAGTCCAACATTGTTCAACATCGCTGGGAACACTCTTATATCTGACGTGAATCACTGCCCAGGCTTTTTTTTCCTTTTTTTTTTAAATTATGGCTTTTTCTTTTGTTTTTGTTTTTTATTGTCAGTTTTTTTCGGAAGACAAAACGATTGGAAGTTCACAATAGTTAGAGGAAAAGGTTGTGGGAACTTTCCGGAAGACTTGCGTCACCATAACTCTTGGGACCGTCAAGGTCACATTGCTGTGTATGGCAGGACACATGTTGGCTTTAAGGAGTTGTTTTCCTGCTGTTTCCCCATGAATACATTGCATCTTTCACAAACACACAGCTCAGGCGCACAGTGGGATTCAGCTTGGTTGAAGTTCACTCTGAGGACACATCAGTGTGGATACAACAGTGCAGACCAAAGGCAAAAAAAAAAAAATAAAAATAAAAATACAGCACATAGTAAGAAATATTTGAGGAGCAACAACAGTTTTTCCTTCTGCATTAAAACGAAAACATGACAAAGTAGAACAACCGAAGATAATGAAAACATTTCTCAACACTATTAAAATACATTTCTGAAAAAAAAAAAAAAAAAAAAAGACCTGACATGAATACATCAGATTTCTACTATTTGTATTATTGACAAAAAACATACATGTAAACCGGCAGGTTTCCTTACATTAATGCCATCAAGGCTGCTTTCGTTGTCTGAGAGCATGCCGCTATGTGGAGCAGAGATCAAGGGCGACATGTTACATCCTTCACATTTTATTCATTCCTCAGAGAGGCTGCCGACATGGCACATTCTTTGCAGCAGCAGCAGCCAAATTTTTTTTTGTTGAAAGAACGAATGTCGTCTTGAGTCGTACCAGTTAAGAATGATTAGTTTAAAACAGCAATATTGAAACCAAGTGTTGCAGTCAAGGCCTAACTCTGAAGTGTCATGCTCTCAATATTGAATAGAAACAGGGAGAGTGACACCGATTCATTAAAGACTGGGGAAAAAAAAAAAAAAAAAAATCTTATCCCAGACCGTTTTCTCTTCTTTTAAACATTGTAGTGTTCATCCATTTTATCTTTCACTATGGAACACTGCAGGGTACCTCAACTCACAGTGACAATTTTTATCAGGATTACATTTGAATTAAAATATGAAATAGGAGAGCACCGGTCACATGTGAGGAACTGCTGCATGTTTGAAGTGTTTCATAACCAAAATAAGAAAGACTGATTGAACAACTCGGTGTCATCGTACACTTTAGGAAATCAGACGGTAAAGCAGTTACCTAATTAGTAGTGTTTAACATCCCAGCTCCACCATTAGAGGGAGCCATTCATACACGGATCTCCCCTCAAAATAGACTGATTTCATGGTATAGTTAGGACGAATAATGTGGGTATTTTTTTTTTTTTTTTTAACGTGCCTTTTGGGAACATGAATAACAACAATTTCTCGAACATTGGAATGGTGTGTGGATGTGACAGTGCTGAGCTTCAGTTCGATCAGAGGGGTCTGCAGTTAAGTGGGTCGATCTGTGAGGATTTTTAGGGGATCTTCACAAAATGTTTTGAAAGTCAGTTTTTTTCTAACTTGCAACAACAAAAACAACAACAAAAAAACAACCCTAGATTCCAAAGTAAAGAAGAAAAAAAAAAGCCTCATTCGAAACATGAATCGTCTCTCATCGTCACGTTTTGTTCTACAGTGAGGTTAAAACTCCTCGTTGTTCTGATTCACATCAAATGTGAACAATTTATTCCCTGCAAAGTTTCCCTGGATCCTGAAAGTTATCCAGGGTGATAAATTATTTATTTTAATTAATAATGATTAATTATTTAATGCTTAAACATATGTGGTGATGATGTAGCTGCAGTTTATGATTCACCTTGTGATAAACAGGGATTTCCTGCATGTCTTCATTTCTCCTGCTTCGGCACTGAGTTCACTTGTTTAATGTTTCAAGCGCTGACAAACGCTTGGAAGGTGACGCATAGTTTCTGTTGGGTATTATTTTCGCTGAGCTCAGTTCAGGAACATTATTTACCTGTACCATGTTTTACCTTTTTTTTTATCTACAGGATAAACACATACTGTGGAGCCTCAGGAAAAAAAAAAAAGTATTGCTTCTGTTCTCGTCCAACTGGATCGTTTGTTGAGTTTACAGGTAGAAATCAAAGAGCGGCCCTCATGAGTTCATTATGAACAAATGGATTTGGCTGTCTCTGGCAGACCTTGGGGAAATGTTTGCACCCATCACAGTGTGGCTGTTTGTGGTTTATTGAGTCTATCGATCACTGTTTCAATCTCATGCCCTTTACTTTTTCCCCTTGCCTCTGTGTCTTGTCTTATACCTTAGCCTTAATCATAGACACACACACACACACACACACACACACACACACACACACACACACACACACACACACTGTATACACCTACACAGGACACAGTGTTGAAAAGAAAGTTAATGGGCTGTATAGACTGTAGGCTGTGGTGAAAGAGATGCTGGAGGGAAGAGGAAGGGATTACGACTTTAAATCTCTCCAGCGTAGGCACACAAACTGTATCAGGGTTTTTTTTACTTTCCACGTTAACACCCCGCTGTTAGCTTTGAAACATGAAAGTAGTCCCAATGGAAAAACACTTCTTCAAACTACACACATCCTCTTAATGCCTCATCGACTTCCTGATAAACTTTTCCTATATGGAACTTACTAATAACCTTTTTTTTTTTTTTTTTTTCTTTTTTCCACCTACAACTTTTACATTCTACAGCCAAACCTTAATCTAAAGCATTCCTTCAATGCACTTTAGTCATCTCTGAACTCCCTCACTTGACTTTACATTCACCAACTTAACTGTTCTGTTCAACTAACCTACATTCTACTTCTTTCTAACTTCACGTTCGACGTCGGTCTTATTTACATTCTTTGCTCTTCTCTGTGGACTTGCACTATGACAGTCGGACAACTTACAGTGTCATTCTTCAGCGTTCTAGGAAAGACTGATCGCTTTTTAAGAGTGACGTCTATGATGGATGGAGATCTCCATGTTACATGATGAAGTTGTCCTGTAACATTTTAGCCTTGTCAACTGACGAACAACGTACAGGCAGCCAATTCCATCATCGGTTCAAAGTTGGAGCAAAAAGTGATCCAAGTTTAGCCGTCACCAGCTCTTAAAAAAATTAAAAAAAAAAAAAAAAAAAAAAAAAAAATCAGACTTTGGATGAAATCTGTTTGGGCTGTTTTGAATCTTACAGTGTCACCATTTTCTGATATAGTTGAGACATTATGAGAAATCAAGAAAATAATGTCAGATCAATTTGATAATCCAAGCCATCGCTATTTTGCAACCCATGAAGGAAAAACAAATGCTTCTATGTAGATGGCTTCATTTTAAATAATGGACTAAAGATAAACTTAACATAATGTGTAGTGGAGTAAAAAACAAAGTTCCCAGATGGGACGCACAAATATTCAAAAAAGTCTACGAGTCCTTCCCGGCAGCTAAAATAATCCGAGCATTATGTACTACCTGCTGTGCACACACTTTGATATTTTACAGTAGTTGGTAATGCCCAGTGAGACATCATTCTTAGGCTGCACCAAAATTCACCTGGGAGAGGGAGCATTCGTAGGTCTTGAATGCAAAATGTGCTACAAGGACAAAGTATCCAAATTTGAACTGAGTGATGCTCCCTCTGGAAAAGTGCAGAAAATGAAAGACTTGGTGAAAAAAAAAAAAAAAAAAAAAGCCAAATCCTCCGAACTAATTTCCTCCATAGACCCCTGTCATAAATAGCTCACAGTGCCTTACGTGCCTCTTTGTCTCACATTAATTATCATATCCACACACGGCAGTCAAAACCCTGCCAAGAGTTTTGCTTACTTTCCTGCAGAAATGCCTTATCAACATTCCTCAAGAATACACCTGCTAATCCTTCGCTCTCTCCCAAACAACTGCTTCCACGCGCTGACCTCTTTACCATTCAACTCCTTATTTCAGACTTACTCTTACCCTCAATAGAAACACGTTTCTTAAAGCCTCTGTTTCACATTCTGTAACCCCCCCCCCCCCTCCCCTCTCTGCACATTACGGCGCCATTAAAATTAAACACCACACCAGCGCTTCAAAAACCACCAAGATTATCTCTGATTTTCAAACTCCACACTGACGGGTTTTTCACCGTTTGTCCTCCGTCCCTCCAAACATTGCTCATCCTGACATCACTTTGTGTGATGTTATTTGTTGGTCATATCCATACACACTCACTGTGACTGAACATTGCGGTGACATTCCCCCCCCCCCCCCACAGTGGGTTATGAGAGCAGACAGCAGCCAGCATTGACATGACAACAACCCAAACCCTGCAGCTCTGCACGGAGAAGCCTCAACTTCCCATCAGGCTGTTGCATATTTGAACGTAAATCTTGTCTTATTGCCAGAGCCCCGTTGCACATCTTAACGTTATCGGATCACGTCGAAAAAACAAGGATGGGTCTAAAATGTGTACAAAAAAAAAAAGATCAATACACTTTTGGCTTTTCTAATCCAAAACACTTAATTGATTTTAAAAACGACACCCAGAGATTCATGGCGGTGGTTAATTGTGTAATGTGTTTCGACACCAACCGCCAGATAGCAGTGTCGAAATCTATCTTTAGCGACGAAACAAAACTGATCGTATCGTTTCTATCGCTCGAATTAAAACAAAAGCATCGCGGAACAAAAAGGCCGACAAAAACGAGCAGAGCCATAAAAGATGCAATGTGTCACCTTCCTCCTCCTTCTACAGCAAAGTGTCACAATAAAGTCAACCTTTACCTACAGGTATCTTCATATTGCATCCCCGGTTTTTTTTTTGCCACTACTCAACCCTGATTTGAAACTCTCTTCAATCAGTGGAAAAGGTACACAAGATGGAGTTTCCCCGAGTATCGCCTATTCACAGACTCAGACGTATCAAAGACACACCGTGTTGTCCTGTCTGAAGGACACGCTAGAGGTTACCCACGGTATCTTTATCCATCCTCCTTGGCAGGGGCGCCACGCACGCACGCACGCACGCACGCACACACATCTCAAAGTGCATCTTTACTGTCGAAAGTCATCCCCTCACACACTGGGGTTAAAGCAAAATCACACCACGACATTCGCTCAGACGACTCCATTTTTCTTTTTCCTTTTTTTTTTGAAGGCGATTCTTCCAAGGTGATTTGATAAAGCTAGCGAGTGGATAAGCTGCCAGACGTCCTCAGAATAACAAGTGCTGCAGCTCCGAGGCTCCTCCGGCTTTGATGTTTGCCTTCAAACCTGGCTTTGTGCTGACAGCAGATGCTGAGTGAAGTACACACTCGGAGCTCCTTTTTCCAGGTGACTTGAGTTCAGATACATAGTGGGATTTGAAACGCGACACAGTTGTTCATTTGTAGCCTGCGATGAGTAAGTGCAATATAATAAGTAGTCACCTGATAAAAGAAGAGACGCTGGGAAGGCCAGTGGCAACGCTCTCTCATTCATTCATTTGTTTTCCTTCTCTGCGGAGAGTGATCCTCTGGCTTGTTGTTAGCAGCGTTGCTCGATTCATTTCGGCTCATGTTTAAATCTTCTATGTTATGGCTCGTCTTTCCAGGAAGATACTATTTTATTTTGGATTTTTGTTGTTGTTGTGAGATTTGATTTTTAAATGACACTACTGCAAGCAAAGGCATCTATTGTGAGCTTGAGCAACTTTCAAATAGGTTATATTCATTATTATCGTCCTACAATTTCAATCCCAACGATCCCCCACCTTTGCTTTTCTTTTGATTCGATCCTTCGAGTCACGGCATCCTCTTCATGTCGTACAGAGTTGACGTTACACACGTTTACAATTTTTGAATTTGATATCAGGACATTTTCACATCTTTGAAGAAAAAAAAAAAGACCAAAAAAAAACACAAGTTAATTAATTTTAGTCATAAACTCTTAAATGTTTTTTTTTTTTTTTTTTTTTTCCAATCCAGACACTTTCTCGTACGCGTTCTTGCAGCGTTGACCTGACCCGACCCAGGATCCCAGCAGCTATCTTTCCTCTCTGAGCTCTTTCATCTCCCTTTGAGCTTTAGTTGACCTTGGTGATTAGCTTAGCTGCAGCTCGGGCAGATGGTGGGTGGAAAGCTGGCTGAGCCACGCTGTCACCAACTTTAGGGCTCAAGAAGGGGCCCCGCGGGTTCGGATTACGATGCCGAGTCAGCACTGGGAATGAGTGAGTGGTGAATATACAGCAGAATAGATCAGACGTGAAAGAGAGAAAAAAAAAAAAAAAGCTTGAAGCATGACGGAGAAATGAAGGAGACTGTGTGTTAGAGTCCCAGGAGGAGAGAAAGAGACAAACAATTGGAGGAGGAGTGGGGAAGTAGTTCTGGCCAACAGGTGAGGGGGAGACTCCTCTTTTAGGCCTTCTTGGCTGCTGATGAACCGCTGACTTTATTATTATTTTTTTTATCTTCTGAAATCACAGCATCTTGTAGTGCATCTCTGGAATATGGCGGCCTAAAGAGGGGCCATTCTCTCAGCTCGCCTCAGTGCAGTCCGGGCGAGTGTGTCGTCAGTGTCCCCGCCCCCTGCCCTTTGTCCCACCCTCGGTCTCCTTTGCTATGAGGCATCAGCCTTCGGAGCTTCTTTCCGTCCATTTTTCAGAGACGGAGAATCTGACGTCTTCACTGTCTTCCGAGGAGGACTGACCGGCTCACCGGCAAGCTCATGCAGCGATGGCTCTTTATACATCGCCACTGTGTAACAAACAGAAGCTATTTGTTAGTTGTGTTATCACATATTTTTTTTAAGTAATCCATATTTTTGACATCCTAATATATAGTTTGATAATGCTGCACGTTGAGTAAAAATCTTTTGACATAGAAAACAGAAAATCTGTTCTTGACATTCACTAGAGTTGACTTGTTTTCTTTATTTCTTAAATGTTCAACTAAAGTTATTTAAACAGAGAAAGGAGAGAATACACCAGTTTCACTGGTGTCAGACTATGAAGCATCACTTTCTTAGAGTTCATCCAATGCTCGACAGAAATGATTGACAATAGTGTCCCCTCTTTTCAATGCAGACAGACTTCATTTTAATAACAGTACAAGACACAAAACTCAGGTTAGGGTTAGTTTATGCAGTGATTTGATGCCATCATTGTGAGCTATAAAAATGTTGTTTTATCGGCTAAAACTGATATCACTATCACTATTTTATTACCCCCCCCCCCCTTTTTTTTGTCCTTCTACAAGATTTACACCAGGAGCTCAAACAACGTTTAGAGCTAGGAACTGTTATTCACGCATTTGTTGCCGCGACTCATTTTTAATGAATCAGTTTTTTGTTTTTTTTAAAAATTAATCCATGATTCGGATCATTTGTTTGAAAACAAACTGACACACTTCTCCTCTCTCCTGCCTGTATTTTGACAGACAGATCAGTTGAACTGTGGGAAAAGAGTCAATGAATCTGAATGTTAGACGACCCGCCGCTTACACTTTACACCCATTCATCTGGTAAGGGAAAACTTCTGTCATCATCGTTTTTATTATTGGATACATTTTTAAGTCGTCTTCTGGTCTTCATGGAGGACACTAATATGTACGGCTCGATAGTTTAATAATAATTATTGTCATAAGTGAAAGTAAATGTTATTTATTCTGTACCTTTTAAATATATAAGCCCAATCTGCTTGTAAATAACGAATAAAATCTGATTCTCATTGTACTGTAGTAAAACCAAGGACACTGACCTTCTATCACTTTAGGAAGGAAGTGCGCTGCCCCTTTGGTCTTCTTTACTCGGTTGCCCTTCATGATCTGGCCGTCTCGGTTTATTCCGATGTACCAAGAGCGTCCAGACTGGGTCTGACGATACAACATGGACGAGTATGTTACGTAGTAGTTCTCGAACACGCTCTCCTTGAACTTGCACTCGGGAGTGAAGTTGTCCTGAAGGAAACGTGGAAAGAGGGGGAGAAGTGCATGAAAATCAGCAAAGAGAGGAAACGGTAGCACAAGCGTCGCGCGAAAAAACCTGTCGCATTGTTCTCATAGTTTTTGATGACATAGTGGTCCATGTGATCACGCGGTAACATGGACATGAACGCAAGCGCTGAATGACATGAACTAGGTAATTTAGTTCCCCCCGAGGCAAAAGGTGAATGGAATTTCTTTATTTATCTCGTCTTTGAAGGCGTGAACGTCTTGTTCCTTTTGGGACCTGCAAGACAAGGATGCATTCCATACGCAGAGAAATGGCATTAAGATCTATGCTAAACATAACACATTCCCAAAGGAACGAGCAGAGAAGATAAAAGCCTTGAAACACTGACACATACACGGATTCAATAACACATGCAATCTAAACATAACACACTGAAGTGACTGCTTCACAGGCATGTAGCCCATACAGAACGTTAGGATGTGTGCAGCCGAAATAATGTCGTAGGTTGGTGTTTATGGATCATGAAAAACACTACACAGGATTCTAATAACTGCATTATAGATACGCCTATTAATTCCTGTGCATCGTGGCTGCATGTGGAATTATTTTATCAGTGCTGAGTAACACCTTATTTATGTTACAGCTTTGTTTAGACGTAGAAGACTCAAAACTACTTTCATTTTGTGCTGATTTGCAGCCCGTCACAAAAAGCAGTATGGACGGTCTCTTTTGCTGATCCTGCCTTCTGTGTGTGACGTTTTCTTAAAAACAAAAAAAACAACTCTTGTCCTGCTTCCTTTTGACTGGCTGAATCTCTGCTGGAGAAAATGAAAACAAAGACTTTTTTTTTTATTGTCTTCATGCTGTAAATCACTTTTGTTGGAGTCTTTCCCTGGTGGCAGCAGTTACAAGCGTTTAAATAACTATAAAGAGATGGTAAGTCATATCACTGATGGCCTGTCCTGCTCGAGAGGCATCACGGTTACATTGAGAAAGTTTCATAACCAGTCCAAAGCTCCTCTCGGTACGTTCACGCCACATTGAATGTCAGGGATACCGTTTGACTATTTGAGAGATATGACTTGCCAACTTTTGAGACGAGCTTTATGTGGCTCCACACTGAGCTCACCATTCAATAAACATTAAATATGAGGAACTTGCACAGAGACTTTCAACATGAAGGCCTTACAAATACACTCAGCGATCAGTCCACTTTCACAGTCATGTGACGTCAGACAGACTGGTGTACTAATCCTGAACGAGTACGTTTTTCCGTGATTAAGCACCAAATATGGTTCAGTTTTTCAGCTCCTTTGCTTGACATCGCATGTTCTGTGATGTGACTACTGCCCATTACGGCTGCCATTTGTTCATTAAAGTTTGAACATTCATTTCACCGGAACAGAAAGTTCACATTCGAACTGCAATGAGCCGTTCCAATTCACAATATACACTTTATCAGCGCACCAGGCTGTAGTTTGGAGTTTTATCCACACGCGCATCACAATGGTGACGGTTAAATGATATCGCTCAGGTTAATATCAAGTTACATATGCCAAGATCACTGGCTCGACTATCGATACCACTGGCCCAGGAACATTTCTTTTGATTCTGAAAACAACAGTCAACCAATCCGATATAAAAGTCATTTCATAACTTTCTTTCAGATTTATTGAGCTCTAATTATACACCATGTTCTCTATTTTTCTCCTATTTATTTGCTTGCACTTGCTTTATTTGCACGTTTATTCACCGTGCTTGTAATTGTAAGAGCATACTTAATATAATTGAATTGAATATGGCGCTGTGATAGAGCTGTAGTTGTAGTGTGTGTGTGTGTGTGTGTGTGTGTGTGTGTGTGTGTGTGTGTGTGTGTGTGTGTGTGTGTGTGTGTTCATTACTCATGCTCCGAGAACAGAAGTGACACTTAAATAGATGCTCCTCTTGCGTCCTGTATGTTGTCTATGACCGACTTAATCTGAGTAGACGTTTCAAAATCAAATGAGCTAAACTTGGATCAAATCCAGCAGTCGAGCCAGTCTGTAAATCATCTTGTTCCCTTCTGTCTGTGTCCTGAACATAAGGACTACTGAAGCCTGCATAATGTTGACTGCTGTTATTAACCAAAAGTGACAGATTGGCCCGCGCAAGTGATATAATTTTAATTGCAGTCATGACTATGGGAACGTGATTGAAGCCGATTATTTGTTTAAAATCCATGCTCTGCCCATAAAAATACTCCATGTTTCAAAATATTCTATTCCTAATTCATGTTACGCTGCATGTGTTCTCTTTGTAGATTCTCTTCTTGATTGTTCACCAACGACTTCAGGCGGCCAACGTGCTTCCCTTCACCTCTCTTCTCGACGCTGACTCTGTTCTGCATGCCATTGAGCGTTTCACTTTGGTTTACGTCTCTTTTGCCAAAGTAAAGTTGCTGTCATAACTTTCAATAAAACTGAGATTCCTTTCAAAGTAAAAGCGCACTTTTAATCCAAAATAGGACTAAAATCCCCTTAGCGCAAGAAGTTTAAACTTCAAAATAAAAGCACCACAAAAAGCATTGTGCCGAAAAACGTCTCTTAGCTTTATGTTATAATTAACAGGGGTATTTAGAAAAGCTGTCACATAAACTAAAATAGGTAAGTATTATACTATGGAATAAAATACATTCTTAGATGAGGTTTTATACTGAACATCTTGAATGTGGATATTGTGGATGAGGAACAGTGGCCACCTGGCACTTTTTTTTTTGACCCAATTCAACCCTGGCAGGAGGTCGGTATATATTTTTAAGATGAACGGTAAACAATACAAAAATGTACCTGCGATTAATACATAATGGGGATTCAGGATATGGATATTACAATATTGATCAAAATAAAAGAGATTAATCAGCCAAAAACGTGCAGCCGTACACCGACAGATACATCGCTCTTATTGTCCATTAGGGTCCTGACAGGGTCTTTTCCCTGTCAGAGAGCGCATCCAATCTGCCATATTGATTAAGTGAGAGCAGCAGGGCAGAAATGGCTGAGTGGAGAATTTCTCAGAGACTCAGGATGACATAAGTGGACTGAAGGATCATAACTTGGCATCGTGAAGTTTTAATAAAGAGCCAAAAGTAGATGGAGAAGGTCGAGAGACGTCCAGTTTCACACTTATCACAGATCATCACCTTCCTCCTCCAGCGGAGAAGCTGCGACGGCACCTCACCGCTCTGTGCCCTTTTCTTCATCCACTGCTATGTCGCCGATACGACACAGTTTATGCCCATTTTAACTGCTGACCATAAAAACAAGCCCCTATACCCATAACCCAACAAACTCTCATCCCCGCTATTTTAAGATCTTCTGACAGGTTTGATATCTTCTGCTGCGCTAACACAAAGAGGCCGGGATCGATAGATGATCTGCTTCATTCATTATTAATCAGGCCAGAGAGCGAGAGGGATGGAAAGTGCAGGAGACAGGTAGGAGAGACAGGAAAGAAAGCCCAAGATCACTTGCAGAGACAAAAGAGTTGCTATATAGTAAAAGGAGATTAAAAAGAGTCTCGCTTCGTGGCGCCTCCCCGAGGACCGAGGCATGAACGCAGCGCTGACGAGGGCTTAAAGTCGCCAGCACCCCACGATCTGACTCTCACGTCCCCAGGGAAAGAGAAGCCATCAGTCCGACAAAGTACCCTTCAGCTCAACCTCTGCAATGACACCCGCGATAACCCCTCTCCCTAGTCATCCTATAATTACCCTTCATAATCAGTCCCCTGAAAGTAGCCTAATGATAGAAGCCACATCTTCTGTATTTCATTCAAGAAGTCTCCAAAGGACTGAAGAAAAGAAATTACAGAGAGAGAGAGAGAGGGCTGGCATGACGGTGAAATAAACGCCCTAAAGTCCATGCAGAGAGGCAGATGATGATGTGATTATTTTTTATTTTTTTGTTTATGAAGATGGCCACACTGTCAGTCAAATACTTCCCACTTTTTTTTTTTTTTTTTTTTTTTCACTTTAGCATACACAGCAGCTATGAACGCAACAAAAAAAACAGTGTCAACATTTTTTTTTTCCTGCTTTAGAAAGTTGAGAGAAATCACCTCAGGAGTTTCCCCCTTTACAAAGTCATGTGTAATGATGTTTAATCTGAACAAAAAAAGAAAAACTTAACGAGCTGCTGCAGCTGGACTGTTTGTGGGTGCTTGCTCAACAGCTTTTTTATTCATTTTTTTTTGGGGGGGTGGTAAATTTTCCTTCAGCTTTGAATGATTACACGTTTTGTTCTTGAGCTGGAAGTCGTGTTTATTTTAATCATTGATTAATTCGATTTTATCACGATTCTTGGTTGTGGATTTGATTCATCTTGCGATTCTAAAATATGGTGACACATCGAGTATTGCGATTTGATACTATCGATTATTGCAATTTTGTTTTTAAAGCAACAATTAAGTGAAATAATGCAACAGAAAAGAGAAAATAACATCAGACATGTTAGAAAACAAATGTCCAAGTATGTTTTTTTTTTTTTAATTATCTAGCCTGTGACAAACTCAGCTGTAACATCCAGACCTTCTGTTCATGGAAAAAGAAAAATTGTAGTTGAAAGGATCGATTTTAAAATCAATCCCTGATTTTTATTTAAAACTTTAAACAGGTTAAACAAGGGGCTGTCATTGGCTGATACAGGAGTTTAATCATTACCAAATAATCAGACCTTTGACCTCCTAAGCATTCAACCGCCCAATTTGATTCAACGCTGACACAGCCCGTGTTGACTGGGACAAATATATGTTCACCTTTTGACCTTCAGCTGACTTCAGAGACCACCCAGAGTACACTGACTGAAGATCCCACTCAAACCACCAGAGTTACCTGCCGAAGATAAATAATGGTTCGGAATTCATCGAGGGTAGCTCATTTTTAAGAGTGATGGCAGAAAATTTCCATCTAAATGGTGGCTGCTCGGACACAGAAATTAAATAAGAACCTCTTTCCTCAACCGTGACTTATTGGGTTGGACTTGGGTTGCTTCCCCTTCCGTGTGTCTCAAGCCAAAAAAATGAATTTCAATGAAAGCAGACGGGAGAGGTAATATGTAGCATCCGTGCTGAGAATCCCCAAGATGGCAGGAACCTTTTATGATGCAGAGCAGCGCCCCGACCCAACAACCCCCTCCCCTCCCCTCCCCTCCGCCCACACACCCACCTCCCTGCCTCCACATCCCTCGTGTCTGATAAGATAACATCGATTCCACCTGCTTCAGAAAGCGTTACTCTCCATGCCACCATACATTGGGATTACACTTTGCACTGAAGAAGGACAGTGAAGTACTCGTACACACATTCACAGGGCAGAGTTCTCCAAATCTCACTGCTGTATTTCCCTCGCAGATAATTGGGATTTAAGCATAAGAATGGCAGTTATAACTATAAATAACATTGGCTCTATGAATAACATTAAATATCTTGTTTACTTTCATTTCATCATGCATGCACGAGCGTGAAATGAGAACCAACGCCCCCTAAACATGTAGCTGCTGCTTCTGGAATTCAAAACAGCTCTGACGTGCAATCATTTGCAGTCCCCCGTTTAGACAGCAGGGGTCACAGTGTCGTAGAGGATTCCCTGACTGTCCCATCGGCTCCCAGTGTAACCTATGGGAGGCTGGGAAAGTCCGCCCAGCTGCTGCAATCCCAACCACATCTCCACAGCACTGCATTGAAGCCGCAGCAGCCCACGCACGAGTACAACAACATTACATCTCGAGCTCGTTAACAACAATGCTTTGCTACATGCGCATGTGGCACTCTCTATGCAAACCAGGACAGAAGCAGCATGTTGCTGATGATGTTGCCATGGAGCCCAGATGTAGATGCACCATGACACGCCATGTTACATAAGTCAATAGACGGGCTTATTAACGGGCTTTCCGGGGGGATGAGACCGGCAGTTAATACTGTCTAGCAGCTCACAAGTACGGTCTGCCTCTGATGCTTTATGATAGCCTGGGGAGCCATGATGCTGGCCTGACAACAGCAGAGTGGATTATAACATGCAGTGTTGACTGACAGCTGGAAGTACCCCGAGCATTATAATGCAGCTGTCGACTTTCTCTCTCTGACCCACAGAGACAGAGGTGACCCCCGCCCCCCTGAATCCCAATGCATTTTAATGTTCAAGGTAAGGAAGTATGCATGAAGTGGTGCTTCACTGAGAATAATTATCCTCATAAGACTACATTCTACTACATCCTCGGGACACAGAGCGCAGGTACGAGGTGTATCACGAGTCAATCAGAAACAACAAGGTTTTGCTTTGTCTAAGTGGCTTCCTGGCAAAGTGTCCGTCTTTATCTCTTTTTCTAATCCTCTGGCCAGTTATTTTCTAAGCTGCTTTTTCTAATGTCCACATTTTATCCTAAGTAAACTATGAATGCAGTCAAACCTTCAGGGAGTAAAACACCTGCTACAGCATTGTTCTGCATCTCAACTCTGTTCTCCTATGTAAAGCATAAAAGCAACCATAGCTACTTTTTTTTCCCCCATTATGTCTCCCTTTCTCTTCCTTTATCTGTCCCTGTGTACCTCTGTCTCCTGTGTACCTCTCTCTATCTTTCCCTTTCTCTCTATCAAACACAGAATCAGACGCCTGCACGGATCACAAACAGCATTTTTTTTTTTTTTTTTTTTTTCAGTTGTCCTTTAAGTATTTCTTTCATAAATTAAAGGCACATATAACTGTGTTCTATCCCAGGAGAGAGCTGAAAACAGAAATGGTGAAGAAATGCTTTGATTGATTCAAAAAAGGTTGTCCTAGATTTCGTAGTGAAAACCTTCCTCTATGGTGGATTTAAAGTCTTGGTGATCCAAGAAAGCTTGCAACCAAATTCACACAATACAAGTGCTGGCAAAACAGGTGTATGAATCGTCTAGTTGTAAAATGGCAGATTTAAGAATAATCAGGTGATCGATTGGGCTGAAGCAGCTTCGAGACTTTAATTTGTTTGCATGATAAATCTGTTTCCACTGGATATATAATGAAGTAAAGAATGTTTAGGTGAACAAGTAACCCTGCCATGCAGTCCAACAGAGTGAACCCCAAATGTATAATTTACATTGCTGTCAGTCTCAGCATTGTCTGCAGCACATATAGTATCAGAGCATCACATCTGGACAGAGAGTGGTCGATGCTGGCTGACAGTATCACAATATGCTTGCAGTTCAGAACTGGTTGATCAATCAGTCTTAAAAATCTCATAATGATCTCACTCAATATTCACATATCCATGGAAGAGATGTCCAGACCAGATTTTTTTGAGACCTTGTCTGATCAATCAGTTTTTTGTTTTTTTTATGATCATATGACCATGATGACAGAAAACTGAATAAGCAACCCACCGAACCCCAAAAACACTAATCAGACCACCCAAAGTAGTTATTAGTTATTTTACATAACAAACATACAATCTACAAACATAGATTATTCAGCATAATTCTCGCACTGCATAGACACAACACAACTAAAGTTGATGATAGAGGTAAAAAAAACAATGAAACGTGTATTATAAAGAGTCAATCAATCCTTTTTTCATCTTTGTTTTAGAATATTCTTTTTAAGGAGACCTTAAATAGGATTGCTCCTTTCAGTCATCCATAGGCCATCCAGTCATATATCAAAATTGCTATTTTAAAGCCAAAAAGATTTCAACAGTCATATAAATGCATGCACACTAACCCCTACATGAGGGCACCAAATATTTGGAGTAAGAGGCTGAGCTCGTGTGTAGGTTTAGACTGGCACCACAAAAAAAAAAAAAAAACCAGTTTCTGTGAAAGCTTGCCTGTCAACAACATCCTCATGTCAGCCTCTCCTTCTCTCTCTCTTTCTTGCTCTTTCTCTGTCTATGAGGAGTTTTCCAGAGCACATAGATTATAAAATGGGGCACGAATGAGCCAGGCTCTATTTTTAAAACAGGATCAGCCATTTTCTGTTGTCACCTACAGGTAAGACGGCTGAGATTTATGTCTAAGACAAGGCACCGGTGGACTCTCTCTCTGCCTGTTACAGGGCCTCACAAACTGACCACTGTGTCTTTTAAAGGGGAGCACGAGAGGAGATTCAAGGAAAAACTTTGAAGTAATTCAGGAGAAAACAACCGTGCATTGAGCAGTAGTACAGTATATATGCAAGAAGAGGGGGGGGGGGGGAAGTAACTGTAAGGAGGCGACTCATCACTCAGCTCTGTCACAGTGATGGGCGTATTTATCCAAAATGAAAACATTTCTCCTGCTTGTCACGCACACTCTTGCGTTTCGAATGCAAAAACATCTATGGACATGAAACACAGTCAAAGTGCCATATCATGCCACAGTCTGCACCCTCTCCCCCGATCAGACGAGTACATCTTAAACACGAGAGCGGGTCATAAAATCAAACGTGCGTAATTACACAAGACGACATCTGCTCTAATGTGCAGTACCTATATCAACTCGTCCTGTAACTGTGCGTGCGTGCGCGTGCGAGAGGAGACTCTTTTAAAGAGGTCAGCGCGAGATGCAGTGCAGCTATTGACTGCTGCTGAGGAAATCCCTTCTTTTCTCTGTTCACAAAAGCAGGGTGCCAAAGTCTACTGCATGCTAATCACCGGCTCTTTTGATAATAGGAGAAGGCGAGTGTGGCATAAGTTAGGATTTAACTCTCCCGTGTATACATACGACGCTTCCTCCTTTATTTCTCATATGCATAAAACTGCTCATGCATTCAGTGCTTCTTCAAATGTCGCAAGCTTCCGAAGAAACTGGCATACAGATTTCTGCTAAAGAGAAACAAACATGTAACACATTGTCAGACAGCTGTCACATTTCTTATTCTGACAAGTCGTCAGTGTGCAGTATTTACATTCAGTCTTAGTGTATTTGATCACGTACTTCTCTTGCTGTATGCATTAATGCATCTATTTTTGGGTGTAATAGAAACAATAGTAATGTAATAAAAAATGATCAAATGGAGAACATAATTGCATACATATGTTCAGATACAGTCACACACTCGTTGGACAATCATCTTTTTTCCTAGCCAAAAAATGAGATTGTGTTTTTTGTTTCAGATACAAATGTGTTCCATGACATTTACTTGAGTTAGAAAGTGATCTGATTATTTTAGCAGATAAGGAAATTGAGAAATTATATAATAATATTTGCTCTCCTTCATTTTTTTTTAATGAGTTAGTTGTTCTGCCCTGTGGAACTGCTCCTGCATTACAACATGCATCTCAATTTTAGCTTTGGCAATGTTGATCACTCCACATAAGCCGTTCACAGAGAAATGACGAGCGGCTGTGGATGAGTTGGTACAGTCGGTTGTCTCTTAATCCTAAAGTTTGGGGTTCGATCCCCAGTTCCCAGCTGCATCCGTGTTTCCATTGTATCATTGGGTAAGACACTTGAGGCTGAATTGAATTGGATTAGTTACTCCTGATGGACACTTTACATAGCAACCTCCACCATCAGACGGTGAATGGATGTGACCGGCATTCTAAAAGCACTTTGAGTAGTAAAAAGTACAGAACAGCGCTAAACAAGCTCAAGTCCATTTACCTTTTGACCAGATCACTTGTATATTCCTGACTCGGTTAATACAGATCACTGATCAGTCGTCTTTAGTTGTCGTCTGGTGTTCTGCAGTGTGCGTTTTGTGCATCAATGCATGTTGGTGTGTCTCAGCGTGCCAACAAGATGCTACTTCATGCAGACGGCAGAAGAGCAGGGCGAAGTAGCTGCATCAAACGTGCATATTAGCATCGTGTTCTTGCCTCTGCCAGGCAAGAAAATTAGCTCGAACTCGAGAAATTAACTCGATTTTATTGATTTGAAATATCAACAAAGTGTCTCATCCTTTGAAATGGTGTATTTTCTAAGCATGACTCACATTCAAAACCAAGAGGGGAAATGTTCAAAAAAAGGACAAGGCAGTCATCTCGGGGCAGGAAGACGAGCGCCATATAGCCTTGTAGTTCTGCTACTTTGGAAGATGACGTCAACGAGGCAAAGTATTGTGTGGGTCCATATCGAACTAAATGAAGAAAATGCCAAATGGGAACACTGCTTCTGTGTTTCAATATGCATTGTCAATAAAATGTATTCTATGCCATTAAATGTGGTTGAAGGCCAGGGATTTCCAGAAATGATGCATCTGCTTGAAGCAGCATACCGTATAACATGCTGAGGTAACCTCCTATGTTGAAAACCGGTACAAAGATACAAAGTCAGAAATGCTAGCACTACTGCAAGGTGACAACTGGACTGCCTGAACAACAGAGAGCCATGTGACCAACACCTGCCAACACATCGCGATGACTGTCAAGTGGCAACTTACCAGTGCAATGTTACTCTAACCTTTGCAGCTTAAAATGCCGCCACAGTGTTGACCAGCTCGCTGAAAAGTGGAAGGAAGCCGTGGAGGAGAGGGGGCTTTAGTGCTGTCTGATGCGTGTGTGTGCATTTGTGCAGCAATGTTGTGGATTTCATCATGAACGCAGTTAACAACACCGCCAGAGTGGCTTTGGACACTCACTTCAGCTTGTGATTAGTGACTCTACCATTGTGTTTAGTGAGTCGATTTGAAAAAGGAATCTTGTAACAAGCGAGCTAGCGAGCCACTTTGACCACCGCTCTGTTGTGCACAAAGCCCTGCAGGCGAAGCAGCGGCACGCCACTGGCTCATTCAAATCACAAAGAACTCAATTTGTGACATGTTTGATTAGGGAGCTGTGTTTGTCGTCCTATCTGGCAGAGACTTGTCTCTAAGCTGAACACCGCCAAGACGCTGGAGCTGAAAGAGGGGAAAAACTGGTCGCTCATGTAGTATGCAGCGCCAGTGAAGTGCTCATGGCTGCGGTCCGCTCTGCTCACATTCCAGAAACGGAGCCAGTGGGACAGGACCCCGCCGTCCAACGGAGCAGAACTGTGGCGCTGACGGACCGAGTATGTGGGGGTTTTAGGGTTCGGGTGCTCGGCACAACAACAGTTCCCGTTTGCTTTTGGATGCAGAGGTGGGTAACTTTATAAGGTACATTCCCCCATCGTCGGTTTAAGAAAACAACAGACCGGTGGAAAGTAAATGAAGACCTTACCAATGCATACCCGCAACATCAGTTCGACCTGACTGGGGATTATCCGCTGCTTGATTACTTGTGACCAGGCTGCGCTCCCGTCCGACTTCAGACCATGACATGCTTATTTTCCTCCATAAGAACGAGCAGAGATCAGGACACCATGAGTCATAAGTGTTCGTAAAACATCCAAAAGGGGTAATTAATGCTTGCAATATAAGATTTTAAAGGAACAATAAGTTCTAAGTGGAGTGTTCAAATGAGGCTCAGAGACGGGTAATAAATGTTAAACATTTACTGGCTTTATAGTAGAAAAAGTAACATTAGTTGGTTCCATACATAAAAAAACAAGACAACTTTCTCCTATCAAATTGGCTTTTCTAACTTGGGTGCACCCTTGAAACCTGAATCCTGCATCTAATTTTCAATGTATTTAATTTTCAGTTATTTAAATAAAGTTCAGTTTACAATAACAAAAATCTCTTTTCTAAATCTCTTATCAAATCATAAAAATCAGCCACCCTCTCACAGTTCACAGAATGAGGTGCTGGTATTTTATTTTATCGCCATTGAATAGTCTTAGATCTAAGAAAAGTCAAAAAACAGTCTCAATCCAAAAAAGGTGTCTCTCTCTTCAGATTCAGATGGAACGGCTCGCCATCTGTTTGACTGGACATGTTACCAGAACAATCCAACAAGAAGAAAAAACAAAACACCTGCCCGATCTCTCTGAATGAACAGAGCAGACACAAAATACGGCAGCGACCAGTAATGCCTCGTGGTCTCTTCCTCCCTGTTATCCTACGCACAAACCTGAACAGGTGGGCAGGACCAACCACCGTTGGTGGCCTCTGATTGGCCGAAACAGCAGTCACCCTGTTCTCAAACATCCCCACTGGGTGAAAGCATGAGAACTAACTTCTGATTTAAAACAAAATAGAAAATACTCCACACCCTTTCTTCAGCAGAATGATTAGGCTCTAATAATTCAATGTGTTTTTCTCCATATTTAGTGTAATTGTTTGAAATGTTTATGGTGTAAGGCTACAACCACCAGGCCTATGATTGCAGCGAAGATTCTTAAGAGCTCACAGTGTAATTTTGTCTTCAATGTGTTTTATATTTGACATGTTATCGTTAAACAGTGATGTTATAGGAATGTAACATTGTCAGAGAATGTGTTGTACTGTGGGGAAAAAAACCTTTACTTTTAATAATTTTGTTTAGCAGAGCCTCTTATTATTTGGGACAGAGGGGCTTTTTACATTAAGAAGATGGACAGACTTTCCTTATTTTACTAATCCACTCAGAAAGTGTGACTTTTTAAATGGTTTATGAACTTGAGCTTGTAGAACTTTTTATTTTATTTTTTTTCTGGTCTCGTGATGACTCTTAAGTACTTTCACACCACATGTCAAATCCTGAAAATTCACACCCATTCAGACCCTGACGGCAGAGGCTGCTGTAAAAGTGTAAACTGATCCCATACACACATTCACACACCACTGCCGAAGCAGCAGGAGCAACTTGGGATGAAGTGTCTTACCCAAGGACACATTGCGCATGAACACTTTTAAGTGCCTTCCATTTCTTGTTTGGTTGTTTTCTTTATGGCGGTTTAGTTTGAGTGCAGGTTTTACTTGAATGTATTATGCCCACACAGTTAAACATACACAGACTGCACATATTTGTACTGACAGTTAAACTTTTAAGTGTACGATATTGTCCTCAGTTGTTCATGACTCTTAAGAACTCACACTGTACTCAGATCCATATCATCCTAATACTCTGAAATAAGAGAGACACTAAGCTGAAGTCCAACTGACTCAAAAAATGGCAGGAAATGATAAAGCCCTGATGAGCACTCGGTGATGTGGACTGTTTCTCTACCGTGTTGATATCAGGAGTCTTTGCACACACACATGAATATACAGTAACAACAATCCAAACGAGCCATCATATAGTTTTTTGTTTTTTGTTTTTTTTTAATGTCCTGGAATGGCGAAAGTGTTGCAGCTATATATGTTTTTTATGTAAATTAGTTCACCTCTATGTATCTGTGGGGCGTACTTACCGAGGTATAGAGGTATCCATCGCTATTCATGGCCAGGTATAACCCTGTCTTTGCCCCCTGGATTGCCACAATCCGCAGTCCCACTGGAATTAAGTTGAACTGTGCTAAATTGGGGGAATAAAGTAGCAGAGATAAGACACGACAAAGAGAGAGAGAGAGAGAGAGAAAGTCAGAGAAGGTTGTGAAATCAAACTGCAACACAGTCTGCTCGTCTTCACTATTAGGCTGCAGTGTCACTGCAGCAGGCTATATCTCTCTTTAAGCCCAAACAGTGTGACCTCGGAGAGTTTATGTTGATGTTAACAGAACACCATGTCACCTTCACTATGCCTCACACGGCCTATAAAACCTGGACTTTAATAGAGATGTTGTGTCACACCAAGCTTAAAGGAAAAATAGTCGGGCAAAAAAAAAAAAAAAGGTGCAGTATTGGGTTGGTTTAACTGCTGTGGTCCTGTCAATAAAAAATTCAACCCAACCCCCCCTAAAAAAAAGTGGGTTATTAAATAGAGTTGAAAGAACATTAAAAATACAGTCTTAAGAGAGGATCATGTTTCCGTCTGGACGGTCAGAGAAATGATAAAGAAAGCACTGCATAGTTTTAGGGCTGGGGACCCAAATTCTGATGTTTTAAAGGTCAGGATGAGCATTCATGTCATCTTAATGGTGCCAGTGTGTCACCGAGAAGCACTTGAAAGACATGCAGCAGCCTTGATTTTTTTGTTGTTGCGATTTTTAAACTTCAAATACTCAGTTGCAGAGCCATTTGGACACAGTGTCAGCGAGTGTGTCAGTACAAGACTTCTCCATTTAAGCATCTACACATGACATCACTGAGCTTTGACAGGTGGTTTGGCATGATCGTCCTGCTCATTTCGGGACAAAAACAGTACACGATGAAGACTTTTGAGAGGTGAGCTGACATAAAAACAAGGTTAATTTTTTGCTCCACAGCCTGAGCCTTTACAGCTTCTCTGTTGAGCTCATTGTATACAAGAGAAGCGTTGCTGAATTGGCTCCCAATCAGGAAATATGCTGTTAAATATTTGAGCCGTGTGAAGGTAACGTCTGCATTTGCATTTGATACAGTCTGACATGAATCCATTCCCTCTGACTCTGTTACAGACGAGACTGTGAATAATTGGATCACAATTAACACAACAGCGCTCGAAGCGAATACGTGGAGGCTGTAGACAAAAAGAAACACACACTCACAAAATGAGCTGCTTTCATCCCTTGTGCTGTCCATTGTGCCGTCAGGCTGCATCTGTAGGTAGTATCCATGCTGACTGTATAGCCGGGTAACAATGCCCTTCAGCTGTGGCTCTGCGAGGGAGCACAGGAAACATTGTGTTAGACATTCTCTGACTTTACACAACCTGCAAAAGGAAAGGGTGAGACAAAGATGTCAGTTCAAATACATCAAGGGCCTCATTGTGTGTTGTTAGCATGAAAGGAAATCCCAGTCCCTGTCCCATGATGAATAGGGCCTATGCATTAGCTAGCTAACAGTTCAGGTTCATCATTGTTTTAATATCAAAATGGCATCATGCTAATATGGCAAACTAAAATGACAATATTACAAAACACCATTTAGGTATTATGCCTGATTAAAATAAGCTAGCATGTTATTGGATGCTTGTTAACATACTGACTGGAGAGTTTTGCCTTAAAGTGAGCTGCAACAAACGGGTCTCGATACTGTATTAAGTTAAAAAAAACAAAGAGTTACACTTTGAGTATTTCATCATGATTCCTCCATGATAAGTTCATTGTCAAAGGTACATTTCTGCTTCACAAAGGGGGAACAAGAACCTGAGTCAAGTGAGTCCCCTGCTAAATAAAAGATAAATAATCATGGGGATTGTGGGGGTGGAGGAATGGATGGAGGGTGAATAGAGAGGTTGAATGTTTCATGAGCGAAGTCTCTGCAGTCTACTTTGCCTTCATTTAAGGAACAGATTATTGTCAGGAAGCGTTGCGACGTCACCAGTCCCTCCCCCAACTATAATGCAAAGACCTTTCTGCTGTCTCCTATAAGCTTTCATGTCTGACGTTGAAGTTTAGGAAATTCCGCTGCAGTCTGAAGCCTCTTAACGCTCACAGCTGTCTCACACCTATGATCCCTTTGAACCTGCGCACTTGAAGATCCGTGATGGTGTTTTTGATTTAAGGACCAACTCATTAGTAGGGACAGTTCAGTGGTGTATCTGTGGAGGGCATCCGTCTTCAGCAACTGTGCATCGCTGACACCATATCGTCCTACGGTCGTAAATACAGCTGGGAAACATTGATACTATGAAGGGGGCTCATCATAGAAAAGACATTTTTTAGAATTTCAAACTTGATTTATAGTATTTCAGAATGGCTACTTTTTAAAAAAATGGGGAACGGTTTATTTGGATAATTTATCTATATTTTACAAATCGTCAAAATGGGTAATTGATTGTACATAAAGGGGGTTCATCATAAATATCTAAACCAATAGATCTTTGATATTTCATAGTTTGGAAAAGGGGGAGAAAAAAGGAGGTACATTATTGATATGAAAGTGGGCACGTTATTGAAAAAAGTTTGAGAACCAAACAGTTGAGCGATGCAGCTTTTATGAGGGGTCATGAAACATAGATGAAGAATCCTCTGGAGGACTGAAGGCCACGTGGGAGATCCCCCCTCTCTTGCCAAACTTCACCCGTGTCCTCACACACTCTTTGGGGACGGACCTGGGGCACTGCACAATCTGCCTGCCTTCTTGGGAGCAGCACAGGGAGCGGGAAGGTGGCAGCAGATGTGTTCTGTAGGACCATTTCCCAAAGGAAGTGTGCCAGGGTGGAGGCATCAGTGAAACTGTGACCTACTCCCATTGCATTACATCCTCTTTGTTTCGAAGCTGCTTGTCAAAACATTTCATGATCTCAACTCCTGCATTTCTTTTTTCCCCCCTTTTCCCTGTCATTGCCTTTGAGTTATGCACGCTTTCATCCCACCTAATAACTTCATACATCATCCAATCAGAGCAGGGAAGCCGTTCATTATTCCTCCCCACAGATGTGAAACGGAGAGATGAGAGGAGGGTGGGGGGGGGGGAGATAAGGGAAAATGGGAGGATCAGTGAGGGAAGAAGTGAGCAGAGGGACAACAAGGGAACACAGTGACTAAGATGACACTGTCATTTCATTAAGACTGACGGCTGTATGGGATGGAGAAAAGCACATTTAGGCAGAAATTCAATAGACAGCTTGTGCAATATGGCTGCAATCACTACTTTCATGCTTGGTGTCAGGGGTACTAAAACTAATGTCTCACTTAGCAGCGCTGGCTCCAAACAGTCATGATTCTCATCCTTCCAACACCAACGCACAATAAAGTCTGATTCAGTGTGATGAAACAACACTCCCAGCAAAAACCATAACTAATGTATTTTACTGCAGCTGCATTACACACCACAACTTATTAGTTTTAAAGGTCCCATATTCTGGTTTTGCATACTGTTTAGTGTTTATTCCAGGTGTCTTGCATGTTTAAGCACACCTATTTTCAAAAATTCAAAGTCCGCGAAAAGGCGCCCTTTCCTTCGTCCTCCTGTTAGCAGGAGCAATAGCTACATGTAACACTAGGTCCCTTGTTGAAACCGTTACAAGCCCATGATGTCATAGATCCAAGCCCATTGGCTCGTTGTAGCAAGCACAAGCTCCCCTAAGACTGACTGTAGCATTCCCAATATGGTAAAAGGGGCGGGACATATCTGAGAACTAAGCCAAATGACTGACAAATTGCAACAGAGCAGATTGGCCGACCAATCAGATCAGACTTGGCACACATGGGGACCCCCTGTTTTTCTTTGTGGGGAATTCTGAGCATTAGAAATACAGGCAGATGAGAGAGCCTGCGTGGAGCGACAGTACACGAAAACAGACACTTTATTTGAACATTAGCGATTGTGAATGGACTTTAGCAGACACTAAAATAGATACATGAACCCCCAAAAGGGTATAATATGAAACATTTAAATCAAGCAAATCCTGTTGGCTGTACTCAATTAATTTGGTTTAACAATAAATACCTTGAAGGATTTACTTTAAAAAAAAAAAAAAAAAAAAAAAAAACTAGAGTTGGAACAACCCAAAAAGGTGCATGCCTTAATTTCTTAAAGTTATAGAATATAGTTTCTATAGAGTTCAGATGCACAGATTAATTATTATTATTATTTTTTTAATTACAATGTCTCTACAAAAACTGTTGCGATAACAGAGCCCCTGTCTGCCCAACCTACAGTTAAAAAATGGTGGTTACTGTTTGAAACACATCAAGCTTGATAAAATACAAAATAATAAGTGATATTTTCATATTGTTTTATATGTTGATATTATTTGGATAGGACACTGAAGATGGCTAACTTGCCGGACATTATCGAAGCGCCTAACACATTTTGAAATGGTTAATAGTTAAAGCACATTTCATCACATGTAAGCTCAAAGTGTTTAATGACTGAATGTGAAGGAATCGATAAAGTCGTTTGGCAGTCAGACTTCAGTTACATGTAAACTAATGCTGTTTTTTAGGAAGTTCAGCTGTTCACGTATTTGTGCAAAATGTAATGATGGCATTTACAGACACTGTGCTGCCTTCTTTATGTGGGTTTTAAGCTTTTCCCCTTGTTTTCCCCAGGAGAGTCCAGGACATCTGTAAAATCAGCACAGGTTCAACAGGCTGATAACCTTACCACTTTTAATTACCTAACACAAACTTTAGAATATTTGTGGAAATTATTTTTTCCAGGTATTTCCCGTCTATTGTTGAATACTGACACTCTTTTTTTTGGCTCTAATAGTCGAGCACTACGAGGCTTTTAACAACATGCAAATGAACAAAACTCTGCATAATCACAACACTGACTCCACTCAGTGTCATCAAACAGCAGAGACGCACTACATCCCCATGCGTATTCTGCCAACTGCTCCCCTCTCACTGTCTTGACAGCATCTGTGTATGCATAATTACACACACGCACACACAGACGCACACACACACACACAGGCTCTGTTATTGTTAATGTTGCAGTACATTGGCATCAGGAGTGATAACATCAACTTCTCCACAGACATGTATTGAAATACAAAGTGAGATGGAGTACACACATCAGTGATAACGTTAGAAAACAAACTTTTATTCTATAAAGAAGTTCTACAAATCTATACCTATATAAATCCTCCAAATGATGTTTTTGTTATATTTTCATGCAGAATGCATTCCCCCCCAGTATGTCTTCATGTATTGAACTGAACCGAGCACAGCTTTTTTTTCAACCTTTTGATTGACTTTGAATGGGGTACTCGAGACATTTTGTAGAAACTTGAAGAATTTGCCGGAAAATGATTAAGAATAATCAAAATTAAAGCAACCATCACAAATTCCAGACTTTCAGTTTAGAAACTTTCCCTAAACCCTGCAACCTGCTTCCTGATCAAATCTAAAAGGGGACATATTATACCCCTTTTCACCTTTTCAAACAGTGCCTCTGTGCTCTAAATAAAACATCTGTGCTGTGCTTTGGTATTCATATGACACAAATAAAGCTCCAGTGGAGGTTTGTGACCCTGTAGACACCAGCTCTGTCACAATGCTCCATTTTGGTGTGTGTATCTCTTTAAATGATAGGATGATTCACTCCTCTGTAAAGACAATAAAAATGGCTGAACTGTGCAAAAGTTTTGCTTTAGGCTGGGGATGGAGTCCATGGGTGAAGATACCAGGGGAGGGGAAGGAATTTTCTTACTAGAATCCAACTTGTGATGTCACAAACTGAGAAAATTTAAAACAGAGCACTTCCCCCCCCCCCCCCCCCCCCCCCCCCCCCGCATAATATGTTTCCTTTAAATGAGACTTTCCTTGGTCACCAAAATCCAACTTCATACACACCCAACGGCTTCAGATTGCAACACAGGCCTTCTGTTAACAATTGGATCTATTTTAACCAACATGATGACATCATCAGAGTTATTCTAAAGAACCTAGGAGTACTTCATGTGTTGTCTAAAGTAATCTCATTGTGTTAATACGCTTGAGAGACCTTTTTAAAACGTAATGGTTGGACTCCTAAACACAGTTGAGTGAGCATAGATTACCAAGCAAGCCATCTTTCTCTCCTTTTCATGAGCCCTGCAGAAGTCGCTCGACTTGACAGTGACACACTGTGACAGCAGTCCACCTACATCTGCTTGGGTTAGCACGGCACACACAGTTGTTTCCATAAGCAAAAAGGCCCATGTTTGTATCATGAGGGTGTGTAGTCTCCACTGCTCCACAGCAGTAAACAGAAGAAGATCATTCTGAAAAGCTAGCGACTCAAAGGTCATGTTTGGTGCTGTATGTTAGGGTTGGCTTGTATTCAAACAGTAGGAGCATATGTTATGTGGCAGGGGGCCAGACGTTATCAAACTTAAATAATAGATAGATAAACCATAAGAAAAACAAATCTCATGTCTTCAAGTGAATCACATTGGTGGTGGAAAGCACCGTTTCCTATACAAAGAAGAAACCTGGGAGGAACATGCAATTATATTTCCTGACCATCAGAGAGAAGCTCCCTCCTGCATCGACGTCTCTTGTAAAAACCGAAGCTTCTTATACTGACAGTATATACTGTACGCTTTTGCTGTGGATGTTATTCTGCACTCTTAGTTTAGGCGGATCAGCGCAATGCACTGAGCCATAAACAATGACACAATACATGCAGATCACCTGTTGTGAAAACAGAACAAGTGAAATATTTAAAAATGAGAGTAATGTTATTGGAGTGTCTTAATAAATAAAATAAAAAAACAGATGCAGAATATTGTCCGAGCAGAAACAAAACAATTGACCTAAAAAGTAAGCCACTATGGAGAGGTGCAGGTAAGTGTGAAGATAACGTAATGGAGAGGAAGTAAGATGAGAAGAACACGCCAAAAACATTTGGAGAATAAAGCCCCATTAAAGACTCTACAAACCTTATATTTACATAAAACCCAACAAACAGCAGTAAAGATTGGTTTTGAGCCCCCCGAAAACCACCACTGGGAAACACTGGAAAGCATGCAAACATTCATTCTAGTCCGGCATTTACTTTTAGTGCACCTGACTGAGTAATTCAATTTCTTGTCTCTTATTTTCCTCCTTTCCATTTCATTATCATTTATGTTGCCATTTCTTTTATACCGGGAGCGGAAGAGGAAAAGAAATGTGGGGAAAAAAAAGGCTTTTTCTCATTTCATTTATCTTTTCCTTTAAAGCTTTGAAAATGTCAGTGAAATATGCTTATATTACTACATTACTTATAGAAGTTGTTAAAATCTTTCAGTTTGAAGTCCATTATAATTCAGAACAGTGCCTGGTTGAACATTGGTTGACCAGTTCATTGTTTAAGCTCTCCATATAAAACCTCAACAGTTTGGTGATGTGAACTTCATGTAGCACAACACAGTTAGATTAAGACAGTCCTGATTGGTTAAAGAGAAAGCTGTGGTTAGAGACAGGCTCATTTTAATAATCAATAAAAAGGAAGACAAATGAATGTAACTACCAAATATACAACCAGTTGCCATTAAAACTGTGTTTGTATATTTAACACAAATGTCTATCTTAGACTCCGATGAACTGGCTTTTGAAGCCCATGAAAAGTGTTTTTTGTTTTGTTTTTGTGAGCAAGGTATTACAGAATATTATTCTCAGGTTTTCTGCGATCAACTACACCAAGAATGACCAGGGAGTTACTCAAGACAAAGAAGCCCCTGTCCTCAAAACGTGCCCGAAAACCTGCAGTGCCAAACCCATCCAACTTGATGTAGCTTCTGTGTGATCACCACCCAGCACTACACCCCAAGATAACGGTTATACATACCAACTGAGTTGTAATGTTAATGGAAAGTGGCTTATCGAAACATTGAGTTGGTCGGGAGATCAAGTGTCAAGATGTCAAATATGGTCGATAGTGGTAACAGTTCGTATAACGTATACGCTTTGGGTTTACGTAACGAGCAGTAATGCTGCTCATCGACTCTAGAAGACCAAAGAGTCTTCTGAAGGGCGTCGGGAACTAACCTGTGTGGTATAAACATTCAACATTGTAAGTAAATACAGACAAATATACCGAACACTAATATAAGTACAGGAGCTTGTAGACTAGTACGCTGTGGACCAGATGCCACAGTTAACTATTAACCAGTAATGTGTTGATCACACACCAGGAGAAATGTTCTCAACCATTACAACTGTATACAAACAAGAACAATAAGAGGATGTTCACATGTCACATGTAAGACCCCATTGATTATTACAGACAGGTCATTAAAAAACACAAAAACCATTGAAGTTATACATTTTTGAAAATATTTGATATCAACCTAAATCATAATTCTATCAATCATTTCCTTGTTTTCTTTAATACTACATTATCTAACTGTTGACTTTTCTGTATAAGATGGCAGCATGATATGAAGACTGCCCATGTGATTTTGAACATGAGTGATGTTATAAAATTCCTTAATGTAAATTAATCGTGAAACTGTGAAATTATTCCTCAGATTATAATCGTAACATCAAACTCTGTAATCGTATCATCCCTGGTGAGATTCTGTAGGTTCTTGAACAGCAGGGACCAAACTTGATCTTTCAGAGTGAGCACATCTGCATCTGCTTTGCTAAACTGTCACTACAGCTGGGCCAGAAACCATACCCTGGCACCCCCACTGTCCTGGGTATTTCCCACAGAGAGGACGTGTGCACCTGCATTCATCACTCGGGGGACTCGTGTGAGCTTGAGTGACAGAAAACATTCGCCGATCCAGGTCAGTGGAGTGTGGGTCACAGAGAGCTCCCTGTCTGTTTATGTACATCAGCAGCACAGGGGATGTCAGCACAACTGACAACATGTTGACTCATCAGCAGGCTCATTTCCAAGTGACCTCCCTACACATGAGCGCGTATTTGACAGGATTGATTGAAGTCTTTATTTTGAAAAATATACCTTTTTTTTTCTTCTTTCATTAGAAAAGCAAATATTGAGTGAGCGTCTTACGGGATAGTACTTGATGTATACATTACAGCTCCGTATACGTCACCTGTTTACAACACATTTGGAGTGATAGACTCGATTATTCTGATTTTGTTAAAGTCGTGCTCAACATTTCAACATCGTCCTCATGTCAAACACTCTTCTGCTCTCAATCCTACCTCTGAGCAACTTTAGTGACTTTGGCACACTCCTTACCATGGCGGCTTCAGAACTGCTTCCTGTTTCGACCGAGGAGCAAAGAGACAACATTTAAGAGACACGATGTTTGACTTGAAATTAGCACGGAAGATGCAGCTGCCACATTTAAATCGTTTGTTTGGCAGTTAAGGGGAAACGGATCACTGTTTGTGCTCCGTTTGAAATTTTCTCAGTTTGTGACATCACAAGTTGGATTCTAAAACAGATATACTACAGCAAAATCCCAGTGCAGAATTTCACTAAAAAGAATGGAACAGTTATTAAAGGTATGTACGTATGTGCAACGGATGTCTATTATTCAATGAAGAAAAAAAATCAGTCTTTGGATTATATTTTGAGGCCTGTTTTTGTGGACTTTCATGCAGGCACGACTCGTAGATCGTTGATATTTCAGTGCATATGGTTACTTTGATTCAAATGCTGCTCCAATCTTTCTCCCTTTAATCTCATCACATCTGCATTCATGATCAGGGTATCAGCCTGTGGCTGTGTATAACAATCGGAAACTAAACACTTGTAACATTCCTGCCTGTTGTACACTGCAGCTGTAAACT
This sequence comes from Symphodus melops, assembly GCF_947650265.1. Taxonomy (NCBI): domain Eukaryota; kingdom Metazoa; phylum Chordata; class Actinopteri; order Labriformes; family Labridae; genus Symphodus; species Symphodus melops. Next base: position 11,838,685 of record NC_136701.1, read on the forward strand.
TTTCCCAAACCAAATCCATCGCCGAAGCCTCTAAAAACTGAAGATATAGTTACTACTCATCACATTTTTCTCACCATTAAAAACACGTCTCACCTTGTTCTCATCTATCGTCTCGTGAGCTGAGCGATCAGTGGCAGTTCGGGTGTTTTATTTCTCCCTCAGCGTTGAAGGAAACATTCACGTTCTTCACAGGCTGCACAATCGATGATTTAATGTAGGAAGTGGGCGTGTAACCTCACGGAGCCCTGATTCTATGCAACTGTTTAAGTAAGACGAATTACATCTCCCAGTAGACTTACGGGGTTCTCCCAGTTGGTTGAGACCCTTTCCGATGGCACACGACTTTAAAGATAAATATCAAATGGAAATGTTCAAGGTGAACAGATTATTAAGTAAGTGTTAAATCATTTGTGTTAAAGCAAGACGGTCATAAGAGCGTTTTTGTTTGTTCGATTGGGTTGGCCTCTAATCCCAGCAGTTACCGCTGCGTTGTCTACACAGGGATGCCCCTCATCAATTTACATTCTGCGCTGATAATCATTTTGAAAATCACCTGGGGGAGACTGGTGCCTAGTGTTATAGCACAGCCATGCACACCGCAATTATGTGTGTGTCTGTATAAATGAGGTCAATGCACATAAGAACCCAAGGTAATCACTTCATGCATCACGGCTGCCATCAAGGACACTTAAAGCCTTCTCTGCGATGTAATTGCTCTGCAGAATAAGTAGTGGTTGAGGTTTATCGCTAATCAGGGTAGTGTATGGCTCGGTGTTGGTTATCATTACACTAATGTATTTATCAGGCTTGATTTGAGCTCAGTGTGTGTCGCTGGCTGATCTCCCTGTAGTCGAGCTCCTCTTGATAAGGCTGAAGGTAATTACGTGGGGGGGGCTGTGAGTGAGCAGCCAAGGGCATTTCTTCTTCTTCTGCTCTGACCTAACCAAACAACAGGGGTTTTCCTCAGCTTATATTTGCAGGACTCCCTGACTCTTGCCTCTTCCCTCACTTCCAGATGCTCTCTAGCTCTCTCTCTCTATATATATATACACCTCTCCCTCGTATTCTTCACATATGCATGCATACAGTACACGAGTGTTTGCATGCATGCGTGCACACACGAGCATGTGTACTGCATATATGCACGAAATAGGAAGTATGTCTCTTGTGTTGCGTTTGATTCCGCTTCTAATAAAAGGAGAACATGGTTCCTCCTTTTTTTCTCTCTCTCGCTTTTTCTAAACTGGGCCATGAGCTCTACAGTGCTGCTAGTAATTATCAACCTTGTGGGAAGATAGAGGGGGGAGAGAAGGAGAGGAGCACGAGAGGAATGAAGTCGTGAAAGATAGTTGGCAATATCTCTGAGGTATGTCCGGAAATAAAGGAGGGAAGGAGAGCGGGGATGCGGGAGAAAAGGGCAGTGATGGAGTGAAGGAGCGACGCAAAGATACTGAGTTTGACATGCGTGAGAGCGAGGGAGAGGAGATGAGGATAGACGGGTTGAAAAAGCAGGTTGTAAAAGGAGGAAGACGGATAAAGAAGGACTGGAGGGGTGGCTAGGTTAAAGAAGGAAGAGGAAAGAATGAGGTGTATTACAAGACCGGTAACTCCAGCATTGGCCTCTTAATTCAATTCGAGACTTCATAAATCATTTCACGTGACAGTGGCAGCAGTTCACATAAGTGACACGGAGTTGTTGCAGCTTATTAATGGTGCTGACAAGACCGTGTCAAACACAGGCAGAAGCAAATAGGACTCACGCTGCTTCCCTGACACACATTCAATATTCACGTATGTGCTTCATTAGCATTATGTCGGGGACATATCAGTGACAGCACAGGATTCACAATCTGCATACTGCGGCCTCACTGCTTCATAATAACATATTGTGTAGCATGGTAGACCTATACAGCATAATCTCTGTACTTTTTCGGTACCTTTATATTCATAACAGTTTGTTACTGGAACGTTTCGTACTTTGTGGAGGTCAAAAGTGCCTTAAGTTACTGGAAGAGTATGATCCAAACTGAGAGAATCGTAAAGTATTAACTGTATCTCAACTAGGTGGCAGTATGAGCAAGGTAGTCAAATTGGACTATCAAGTATACATGCCCAATTGTTTATTTATATCGTTTTTACACAAGCAGAAATCTCCTGTAAAACTCCTGTTTTAATCCAGAGGAGCTGTATACAGTGTGTGAATGCAAACACAGAGTTTCTCCTGGCATAGATACAGTAGACCTCCGTTATATTTTCCCCAGCAAGTCCAAGTGGGCTGATGTGAGAACACTGCAGCATTCTCTCCGGAAGATTCAGATTGAGCCAATAGAAAAGGGGGAGTGACACTTTTATACTGTTACTGCTGCGCGGTTCATAGAGTGTCTGCACGCGACCACCGCGATCTCCGCGCATGTATTTAATTACGGCTGCATTACGTTTTCTGTTTGTTTGTATCTTGTTCTCCGCTCTCTTGTGGATGTTGTCATTCTCTTACAAATAGCATTGATATAAAGGCAAATAATCTCATCATAGCATTGTGTAGCAGACTCTGTTGTTTCATCCGCTACTTGCGTGTTGTTTTTTATGTCACTTATTACCTCAGGTGGTTTAAAATATAGCTCTGATATCAAAGTCAAAATGTTGTTCTTGTCACAACACTAATAACACGATCACACCAAATATACTTGTTTGGTTATTTTATTTACCACAGCTACTGAGAAAAACAAGGAAGCAGAAGAGCAAGGCTGTTAAGCCTTTCAACCAGCAAACAAACCTCACCTTTCCTTTCTTCCCATGGACCCTCCAGCAATGACACAAATAGGCTCTTTAATATATGCAGAACAAACAGACAAACATTTCTCTGCACTCCCACTGGGGTCCAGACCTCTGTCAGATCCTGTGATGATCACACAAGTAAACAAACAACCAAGCTAAGCAGCACCGTGATGGACAACAAAGGATTGGGAATTTGAACTTCCATTGATTTGATTTGCTTTGATTGAATCCTCACACAGAGGGAGGAGAATTAAAAAAAAAAAAAATAATGTGTAGAGATGTTTGAGAGGTGCTTGGATTGACATGAAGGAGTCAGTTGTACATTTTAAAATATTGTTTGTGCGGATTAAATTGTCATCTGAATGATCTGAAATCATAAATGGCTCTTATTCGAAAATACGCCAGGCACTGATTATTCTTTTTTGCAATGCAAGTGCTCTATGATGATTTATTTTGAGTAATCGTTCAAAGAAATGACTTTAAATGAGGATCATTAGTTTGAAGCAGAATAGTGCAGGACTAGCAGCTGCATCCTTAAGGGGTTGCTGAGTGATGCTGCATGCACTCGTACTGAGATGGATCGCAGCTGATCTTAGACCCCCCTCATGGTTTGGGCTGCACATTATGTTTGTGTATTTTTTTTCCTGTTTGTATAATCACAAGTATGGCGAAAGTTATCCGTTGCCTACACACACACACACACACACACACACACACACACACACACACACACACACACACAAAAACAGTGCCAAACAAGCACAACAACAAGAACAGTACAGGATACAATAGGAAGTAAATTCAATCTCATACAATCTTATTGTGCAAGCTTTTTGTGGACTTTTACACACACGTGTTAAAGTGTTGATATTTCATCGTGTATGATGACCTTTTCATCTCACTGTGTTTACCATTCTGTCTGCTCCGCTAACTCTGGAGCTGATCAAACCCTCTTTACTCAGTGTTGTGTTTTCTCCTGCACACATCGCAGGTCGGTTTCTGTCACGTGCCAGCAGCGCCACTCAGCTCTCCTCCACTCCAAATATGCACCTATTTTTGCCACTGCAAGCATGCGTCAAGCTGAACCTGGTAGACTGACCAGGGCAGGAGGCCATTCAAGGGAACACATAAGGTATCTGGTCAATTTCAAAAGGAAACGCAATACACAAACTCCCAATTGAATATCCCATCACTTTATCAACATGAATTCAAAGTCATTCCCATGTGATCTTGTAGTACTCCTGTGTTCTTGTGCACTCATAAGTCCAGCTGCTCATGGCTGCACTCAGCTGAGCTTACGCTTCAGAAAGAGGCCCAGAGGGGTCGGGTGTGTGCTGTCGGACTGAGAAAACCCCAATGAGACAGAAAGCTGTGGAATCTGCCAGTTATTATTGTTACAGTCTGCTGTAGTCTGTATGTGTGAATTTAGGCAAACAAATTTGTTTTGATCCAATAACTGAAGAAAAAGTTCCCAAATGCTCGCTCCCTGTTTGGTGTTCAATCTGAGTTATAAGCAAACATTGCAATTTCCTTCTGCACACTAACACACACGCCCATCCTCTTAAATCAGAATAAATACATTTAGAGCATTGTGTTTGATCATTGTAAACTTTTTATTAACAGAAAGATGACTATATTTTGTTAAGTTGATGTCCTTGATGGGGTGTTACAGATACTTTTTGGAATCAGCTTTATTGGTCAGGTAAGTTTAACACACAAGGAATTTAACTTCGGTAGACCCTCTCTCTACAATGTCCTTTTATGAAATGATGCAGCTTTTAATATCTGAAACTGTGATACTCAGAGTTTTAAAGGCACTTTCTAAATAACGTCAGAGTTCCGTTTTAGCTAATATTATACTATTATTGGAATTATAGAATTATGTTAAGCCTAAAGTGAAGAAAATCGTGGATGTGATACTTTGTTGAGATTCGCAAAGATGTATTTAGTTTTTTTTAGTGCACAGCTTCATGGCTAGCTAAGGAAGAAATATTTGTTTGCTGAACTTATAAATGGTCTGTGACAAAAAAAAAAAGCCCCATCCCAACTGTGACATTTTTGATCTGTTGCACCCCTATAGCATGCGCTGGAGAGTTGGACAGTCGTCTGAACTTGAATTGAAAACTGAAAGCCTTAACTGTCATCGTATGACAGGGTACAACGAGATTAACGTGCCACTCCCGACTTGTGCTTATCACTATAAAGGACACGTGTCCATAGAGTGCTAAAAACATTTTCACAAAGCATGTTTCATACAAAGAGACGCATTCATGTAAAAACCACCACATTCCACTAAGAAAGAACACTTTCATGTCAGACACAACCACATCACACTCTACATATGAATAAATAATATAAGTGCCAAGTCAAAGTGCAGGGGAAGTAATAGCCATGGTAATCAAGGGACATGCTTGGTTATTTAACAAGACTAAAAACATGTCATCAACCCTGCAAGTCAACACCAGAATAACTAGTCTGTTGAGCTAATTATTTATACTTGAATGAATGTAGGCCCTCGATGCTGGGTATATGCCGTGTCTAAGTTCTAACACTGCTAGCTGCCACTCGCCACAGTTGTAGCTCCGGTTCGTGACAGTGGAGCGGCACAGTTTGTGGCAGTGCTCTCATCTAAGATAATGCCTTTAAAGTTATATATGAGTTGTCCAAGGTTAATCAGACGTATAACCACTCAACCGGAGCAATCCGTATGACCACATTCAGCAAAGGCATGTGGATGTTAACCTGCAAGGAAGGACCGGAGGCTAGCTGTGCTATGTCTGCTGACATTAGCCACACTTGGCAAACAAATATGACTTTGTTTACCCCAGGGTGCTTTGACCCCCTCCAGTCTGAAAAGATAACACAGCTCATCATGACAAAGACTGTACAGGACATAAAGGGATTCTTACCTTTTGACAAGTCGACTTGTCAGAGAAAGTAGTGGTTCCATTCTGTTACTGACTGTAGATCAGGCTCTTATAACCATACATCAATCATATACTCAGTTGAGGTTTATTGTATAACACAATCTTTTTTTAGTGCCATTATTTCACTGTTTATGGCTCCACATCTAGACTGCACATGCCAAACTTGACTACCAGTTTTCTTAATTGACAGTTTGACAGTAGTAGTTTTCACAGCTGGTTTTTCATGTGCCAGCAGCAGTTTGTTAATGAGTAGATTTGGGGCACCACCCCTTCGTAACATCGGGGGAAAAAAAGTCTACTTAAACGTGTTATAAATGACTTTTGTCATGTGTACAATGCACTTTGTAGTGCATCAACGCCTGTTAGAATGTATTAATGGGTTTCAAAATATATTGGTTGATTTCTGTGTGAATACATATACTTCCTGGATTAGGAGTGCTGGCAAAAGATATAAGTGTATGGACTGTGCAAGTTCTTAAACTTTTGTCAAGCAGGTGACCTGACACTTCTCTCTCATTGGTTTAACTCTAGTTTCCTGCAGGGTTCAGCTGATGTATGCACAACGAAGCAGAAATACTACAGTAATGTTGACAATGTAAGCACACATACTCTCACTATTGTATACAGGACACAATAGATATGGATTTTACAGCTTACTATACAAATAATGCCCATAAACAATAGCTAAGACATTGTACTAGACCCTCAATAACCTGACAAACGTGTTATGGCGACAACAGGGTCAGTACAACACGTAATTTTCAAACAACCACATTAAACGTTCTGAGAATAAAGTCACGCAAAACACGCATGAAAACATGTATTTGCATAATACAGGAAGGTTAAATGGCTACAGAGAAAAATACCATTCAGAGGTGTGCATGCATGGCGAGCTTTCATCGCATAATCTGACTCCTATATTTACATTTTCTGTGCCAGCTCTTGTTTGATGGATGTCATTGAAAGTCCATGAAGACTCATTTTATGTAGCTTAAAAGAAAAAGAAAAATGACAGAGAAATAAAGTGTTCTTGTGAGGTGACTGAACCAGTGTTACGGTTGATAGGATATATAAAATAAAAAAACAAACATTTTTTTTGCTTAAGTTAAAATTACTTAACCTGCTTTTGTTTTCTAATTACTTCCTTAATTACTTAGTTAAGATGAAATTACTGCGACCATGATGCCAATTCTTTTAGCCTGTTAATGGCAATTACGTCATTATGCCCACCCCCACCTGGAGAATAATGGACCAGCCCCCAGTGGTAAATCTCCCATTTATGCCCCTCTTCCCCTCTGTCTCTCCTCCGCCTTGTCTTCTCATCATTACCTCTATTGGTGTCCTCCATCCTCACTGTCTTTCTCTTGTTAGAGCTAAATTCAATCTGTCCTTGTCAGCTTTAATCAAAACACCCACAGATTCAATTTAGCAGGTTTGGGTGGGAGGCAAAGGTGGCATCTTCAGGATGGCAGCAAACAAAGGAGCTCTCTCTCCCTTGCCCACTTTAAACTGGATTTAAGGCCATTTTTTATCAAAGTCTCTCCAGCACCATCAGGTTGAATGCAACCCAGGGATATAAAGGTAGAAAACATGTCATAAATAAATCCCTTAATCTCTAGTCTTGGTTCCATTACATATGATATAAACAAGAATATAGTCCACAACTTGTTTTTGGTGTCTAACCTGATGAGGACATGTTGACCAAAGTTAAAGGGACGAACAAAATCACCGACTTCTGTCCATGAACAGCTGTAAACCAAACCCTCACAATTCAACACCATTTGGTACCAGATATTTAAGTCCCCTCTGATGAGACAAGAGCTCAAGGCGAAAAATCCCCTCAGCTTGGATGACCTCTTATTCAACCACTAATCTTTGTTTGTCTCTTCCTGATGTAGACAAATAGAAAGCTGTTGTTTGGAAATCTCTTAAATCTTGATTGGGGCTGGATTTCCTTGGAACATTTTCAATATGTGTTCTTTAATGATAACCTAGTTTCAGTGCTGATCCCCAAAAAGTGCAAATTCAATGCCTTACAGCAATGCACTTTAACTTCAACAAAATCCAGTTTTTCATGTGAAAGGTTGTTTGTGAGAATCTGATGAAGTCGGTGTTACAAACTCTAACTTGATCTTGTAAATGAAAAAAAGGAGCCCTAACCTTGTTCAAAATAAAAAAACAACAAATTGCCTACAAGCTCAAGTTCACTCAGGGCATTTGATTTCTTGGTTCAAATAAACTTTTCTTTCTGAATTGTGGCTGTTTTCCAAGAAAACATTAACAAAGCCTAATTAGCAAAGGAGCTTGATTTGTATTCACCATCATTGAGCTCAGGCAATTCGGACCAAAGCTTTTCAATCTGTTATTAACAAGTTTACAAGAACTTAACGGTCAGAGAAAGCGGTCACCTTCCACGACTGATAGAGGAAACTCAGCGTGTTAAACAAAGGTGGCTGTAAAGACAATCAAACTCCTTGACTCGAAAACATCCATTCTGACCTGAACATAAAAAAATGATAGCAACATAACCCTAGTGGAGTAAGTTGTGCAATACCACTCTATTTAATTTTTTATGAAAATAGTGAAACGTGAAAACGTGACTAATGAAACCAAGGGCATTCCTTCCTCTGTTCTGACTGAACCAAACAACAGGGAATTTCCTCTGCTTTTATTTGCAGGCTTCCCTGACTCTAGCCTCTTTCCTCATCACATACCTCATTGCCATGCTTCCCCTCTCAGGCTTAAAGCATGCTGTACATATGTGATTCCATGCATGCATACACATATGTGCTGCCTATGCAAAAATAGGAAGTATGTCTCTAGTGCATAGTGTGGTTTTATTACTTCACATTCTCCAATTGGCCAGTGTGTTGACAGTTCTAATAACCGTTTCCCTGTGGTAATGTGCCGTAAGGATGTATTGCCTTAATCCAAAACACCTTCAATGAAGGGCACAATAAACATATAAGGACAAAACACAATCAATAATTCATTCCACTGCTCTCGTGAAGTCCTCTCCGAGCAGGCGGAAAAACGAAAGATTCAGGTCACATGATAATCTGTCATTGCACCTTGAACTCAAACAGCTGTCCATACACAATTACGTCCCAGAATCCTAACAAAAATATAAGAGTTAAAAAAAACAACTTGAAAATCAGTTCATGAACTAGAGGGGCTTTGAACTTGCTGTTAAGTTCTGACTTTGAGCCGAATGGCTCATACCATAGGCTGCTGACAAAAACGAGAAATTATTCGTAACATTCTTTGATTAGTTTTTTTTTGCATTAATCCAATGAGTCAATTTTGATTCTACATTGAGGTGCTGCATTAACATAAATCCAAAGAAACTGGACCAATGGGGAAAGGCCCCCTTGGTTGTTGTAAGAGCTTTAAACATTACCACACATGAAAGAACATACTTGTGTAAAAAAAAAAAAACCTGTCAGTGAGTCTGGCATTACAATAAAAGGCAGAAAATTGTGTTCAATTCAATAATTTCCCACTAACTAACCTTCAACTAAAACATCTGCAAAATGTATTAAATGAAAGAAAACTGCTCAGCATTCAATTAGAAACATCCCACTTTCTACGGAGATTATTAAACATGAGGAGAAGTTTGTCTGTGGGAAGCTGTTTTGCATTGACAGTTAATATCCAGCCCCATGGCGTCCCATCTCATGTTCCTCTCCACATGCTGCCTTTATGACAGCCTGATTCACGGCTCTTTCTAGTCCCACCCACCATCCCTTTAATCTCTGCCGCTATCTCTGCCTACTTCTCTTCCTACTTCTCTTCCTGTATTTTTGATTACCTCTTTATCTGAGTCCTCCCCCATCTTTGCCATCCACCTCCACCTTTTGAAACAATTTTCTCTGACGTTGTTACTTTTTCTCTCTAAACCTGTGTTTACCTCTGCAGACTCGCCCTCGCTGTCTTCCTCCTCTTCTCTTTCTGTCTCTCTCTCTCTCTCTCTCTCTTTCTGACCCCTGTCACAGTCAGTAAAGTTCTGATGAGAAGCTACCTAACACTGCATCGTCTGATCAGGTGTTGTTGAGTAAGCGAGTTTGCAGCCCTGATCTCTTGGGGTCAGCTTAATGCTATCCTCTGCTGGATCTCTCCTTGCAGACCTGGGCTGTTGCTGGCTGATCGGGGCCTACATTTGTGCTCCGCCCGTCCACTGGCTCTTCTGATGCTTACTCCAACAACATACTACTAGTGCAGCTCCATGCCAAACAGCCCACTCAATGCTACAGGATGTCTGTGTCTGCACTATACGTGCATGCATTAGTTTGTAATGTGTCAGCTTATTGTGGGGCTATTTTTACCTATAATTGTATTTCTCCAGTAATGGTGTTTCTCTTTTACCAAAAAAAAGGTACAACATTTGAAATTTCTTTGTATCACATTTTCCTGCGATTTCTGTCTGCTGTGGGTCAAGCACTGTATTAATAAAAAGGCTAAGAGAAAATCAAAAGATATTAATCAAAAAATATTTGATTTATCCTTTGCTTCAGTGACGTAATAAGAACATTTAACTAAGGCTTTTTGTCATTTTGTTGATTTTGTATATGAATATTAGAAAATGTGTGAACATTTCTGACTTTTAATAGAATTTTCGGCAAAATAAAAATTTTGGAGTTGCAACACTATTGGGAATTTCTGTATTTGCGTAATTTACAGTCATATCCATGCAACATTTAAAGCCCATTTAACTTAGGGAAGGGTACTAAAGGTGACACACGGAGGCCAGCAGCTCAATACTCCCCTCCCCTCTCAAGTCAGATTCCACCTTGAACTAGCTAAGAGGGTGAATATTGATTAATCACTATACATTAATGAGCTGAATTGATCTAAAACAGAGAGCAGCATTGCAGATCACTGACTGTGGGGGAGGTCTTTCTGCATTGGTCAGGTGAGCACCTGAAGGTCTTTCAGAGAGAGGGACTACACAGGACACCTACAGCAAAGGAGGTGTGATGATGAGGGGACAGGCAGGTAAAACCAGGCTGTGATTTGTCACGAATCTCATCCAGTTTGTCATGTCTCATGTGTATTAAGCAGCAGGGTTTATGTCCATCCCTATCTTCACAGTAGCTTCTGTTTGATGGCAGTAGTAAATATAGCTGATGTGTGCTGGTGTGATGCTAATATGACAGCTGCAAAAAAAAAATCCCTCTCTTTAAAAATAGCAGCTTGTTGAGAATCCAAAGAAACTTGTGACGGCTCTTGAAGAAAATGCCGTTTTTTAGTGGTTGGAAAGTATTAACTTTTTCAAATGACAAACTTTCAAAAGCACTTGTAGATATGCACTTGTGTTGCATAACTATTGTAGCTTAATCTGCTATCTCAATAAGCCTTTTTAAAACCCACATCCTTGGAAAAGTTAAGTATGATTAAGTCTGTCTTTTCAAAATCAAGTGTTGTATATTTAACTCTTCAAAGGTCAATAACATAAAAGAAACCGTATTTTTTCCTCTTGGTTTAAATCCATTTCTTCTGTAAAACTATTGCTGGTGTTGCTTTTTTTTGCTTGTAGGGAACATCATTGATCACAAAATCTATTTATGAAGGGAATGAAGCAAGATCATATCCCCCATTTGTTTTGGACTTCTGTTTTTTTTTAAGTCCCCAAGTTTCAGAATCATGGCCTTCCACTTGATGTTTCTTGGACCCAGATGTGACCATAACAAGAGGTTTGAGTTGGAGTGACGTGAAAGGTTGCACCCTTAACTTCGACCTAGTCAATCATCAAAGCTGCACAGACTGTCCCAAAGGCGTATTATTCAAATTCAAGTGTATTACTCCAAGTTAATTTATATTTATGTTTATGGACTGGAGTTGTCAGACCAAATAATACACAGCAAACCTGCCTCTTTCCTCCGTACCATAAAAGTAAGTGAGTGACAGTTGAACAACACAAACTCTATTAAAAAGAACTGGTCTTCGCATTACTACTGCCTTGAGTCTTTACTACAGGAAAAAAGGCACACAACTAACATCCATGCTTGGGCTACCACAAATAAATAAATGTTTGAGAAACATTAAGCAATCATACAGACCAGCTACACTGGGAACGAACACCAATACATGCTTATCAGTGCTGACATACAAATGAGATAACGCAACATACATTTTCAATACGCTTAAAGAGTAAGACTGTTTGTTTGCTTTGTAAACAAGCCTTAATATTTGATAGATATTTGCATAAAAATCGTCAATAGTCCAAAAGGTTAATTTTCGTGCTAATAACACCAAAAGAAGTCTTTCTGGTTTTTGTACCTGGCTGGAAACTTGTTTATTTCTGTGGTAAATTTTGGCATTTTATTATTGGACATAATAGAGATTGACTCACCTTTGGAGCCACAAGTGGCAACCCAATGAACTGCAGTTTTTGGAACATCAAACTGGGGTTTACTTTATTTTGTATTTCTTTCTTAGTTTGGTTTGTGGAAAACGAGTCAAAAAAGCCCCCCCTAGTGGACAAAACCTTTGCTTGATAAGCATTTAAATCCAATTGTAAACAAAGACCCCCCCCCCCCCCCCCCCCCCCCCAGGCCTGTTTCACATTTTCGGCCCAGCTGTACGTTATCCAAGAACTTTTGAAAAATGTTATCAGCAAGCAATATCATACTGCACTCTCAGAGTTTGGATGAATTGTGTATTAAGCCTCAGCTCAAAATAATTACTCAGGAAGGTTTGTGGCTAAGTCTAATGATTTACAAGTAAGCTCCAATTTTTCAGACCTAAATCTATTATATAAATGAGATGTTCTGTATGACATTTTCAAACAGTTGGTCTCTTACACTTATTAGAAAGCAAATTCTACAGAGAAATGAAGGGAAGTTGAGACTTTTATGAGAGTTGTCTTTTGAGGTTATATCCACAGATAAATAATAACCTGGTGGGATCAATAAAGCAACATAATCCTGAACCCCATTAGCTGTAGGATTTGAACTTTTTGATAGAACAAGCATTTTATTGCATTTCAAATGGACAAATTTAAATCACGAAGAATAAAGGGACCAGGCACGACAGAGAAAACCATTTAAAGCTTCGTTATTCTCCACAATGATTCGCGGACACACAAGCACAACATCGATATCTACCCATAAATGTAATTGAAAATGTTCCTCAGCGTGTATACAAACATGTCAAACACCAACCTATTTCCAACTGCAATATCACAACATCTGGGATTGTTATGTAAACATTTACAGGCGGTTTAACAATAAAAAAAAAAAGAGAGATTTTCTAGGCGTCACGGAAACAACGCAAAACGATGCTTCTAAATCCCTGTTTCTGAGAAATAATTCTGTATCTTCATTTACTGCATCTTGTCATTGTTATATCACAATGCATGAATCTGAGAATGTGAGTGACTTATCAACACAGACTTGTTGATTTCTAGCAATTGATGTGATAGGGAAGAGAAACAGCTGAGAATCAGCCGGATGTTGTTCCCCTTTGTTGACAGAACGTAGCAACGACTCCCTTGTATGTTTATTGTTTATTATTGACCCAACCGAAAACCGCACTACGAATCAGACACATTTGAGGTGATTTGGATTGGAATCTTCCTGCAATGTTCGCCGTCAATACAGTACTGTACTTTATCTATAGCACATCAGTCTTCAGGCCATGCTGTGCACTTCAAAGTTTGTGCATTACAATGCTGTTTGAAGCCCAGCAGACATGTGTGAGCAGTGTGGTGCAGAATGAAATGAAAGTCGTCATCAGGCACAAAGCTCTGCTCATCACTCATCTTCCTCACGCTCACCCTGCTTAGATGCACTCTTTAGATCGGTTTCTTCTTCAATCCGTCTTGAGAGCATGTGACCTCTTTATGATGGGTGTTTGTACTGGGATATTTCTGTAATATGCATAATTCAACTTAAGCATACTACACTTATTAATTGTGTGCATGCATAAAGAACATTTCTCAGTCCTAACGTTAATAATTTAGGTGTCTAAACAGTCACTACAAAGGTGATGTGAATACTGCGAAAACAGCGGGAAAAAAATCTCTTGACTTAATGCAACAATATTTAGAAAAAAAGAATCAGTCATAGTGGAAAGATACAAACTGGGTCTTTACAAATGTAGAAGTTAAATGGAAGCTATTTCCGTGAAGTCATTGAAGTCATCCTCCTTTAGAGCCAAATCATAACAAACGTTCTCTCAAGGCACACTTCAAAAAGAGCAGGTCTTGATCATACTCTGTGTTATATTATTTATTACAAAGACCGAGCACTAATCCACCAAGAGCACAGCACCAGGCAACATGTTTGCAAAGTTACAGTGGCATTAATTTAAAAAAATAAAAATAAACTGCCTTTAAGAGGCAGAAACCTGGAGCAGCACCAGACTCATGTTGAACAGCCATCTGCCGAAACTGTGTTGGGGTTGAGAGAGGACAGAGAGAGATGCAGAAAGAGAGCGAGATGGAACACCATTGAATTTAAAGCTGCAATGCCAGAAATAGTCAAAGCATGTGTCGGATATAAGTAACATTTGAGTATGATAATAGACTGATTACTCTTGTGTCATATTTGGTCTAAATATTAAACAAAACAGGACTTTTTTTTTTTCTTTTTACTTTATTGTACATAAGAGTGTGAGACACAGTGTGCTGCAGGCACACCATCAGGGAGATGGTTCATTAAAATGTTTAGTTGTACCACATTACATTTTGCATATATCGTATGTAGAAGAAACAGTAGTGTTGGCAACACATCAAATACATTCTCCTTTCAGAGCCTCAGTGTTGAAGTCTTACTTTCAAAAGGAAAGGACATCACAGAATCTGACAGAGTTTCACATCTCAGAAACATTTTGAACACAAGATGTTTTTTGGTGCTGCTATCGTATCGCATTGTACCGTACCATACCGTATCAGTATCACATTGTACGGTACAGTATCGTACCGTATTTCATTGTATCGCATCGTACCATACCGTATCAGTATTGTATTGTATTGTGTCACGTCGTATTGTAAAATGAAAACTACTCTGTAAGCCATTCAAACTGAATCAGCTCCTGTGCTGGGGGGTTTTTTTCCACAGGAATTTTATATATTTTAACAAAAACAACAAAGTGCTGCTCAAACAATTTCATCATCATTACAACTCTTTGAATCTGTTTAATGTAAGTATTTTTTTTTTCATTTCAACCACAGCAACGTGTCTTAATGTATTCTGCTTATATGTCTGCAAATTAAACACAAACTCATTTTAAACCGTTCAGCATGTGTTTGTGCATTTACGTAAATGCATTCAAATTGTTAAATGCATTTCCACTGAGACGACTCATTTGTGTGCAAATCCCTTAAAAAAAACTAACAGGACATTGCTTTTGTATTTCCATGTTTTGTTTAAGATCTGCACAATTTTCCACAACCAGCACCTGTGAAGCCAGAGAGAGGACTCCGAGTGCTTAAAACTGCTGATGGCTGTTAGCCTATTCCACAATTTATTGTTCCTGCATGTCTCTGCATGATTACATGTCTGTGGACACAAAAGCTCCATTAGGTGTGTGGACAGCCATTTTAGCTGAGTTTTGCTTTTATTCAACAACCTGTGATGTTATTACTTTGCAGAGCTGAGAGCAGCATCAACTGGCCAGTTTATCAATCAGGTTACACTGCGTGGACGAATAGGAAACTATTAGCTTTAATGTACAATATAAGTTCATGACTTGTTTAACTATGAATCAAATGAAAACCTTTCTGTGCACACATCTGTTCTCCTTTCTGGGTGATCTTTAGTAGAATTGTATTTTTTACTTAATGTTGAAAACGAGCAGGACAGTCATTTTAATCCATCAAAAGAACATTCAGTTTTCATTTCCAGAAGAATGACAAACACACGAATGACTAAAGGAACGGTAAAGACGTAAACGATAGCAATGACTCACCCGGTCTTTTTTCGTTTCGACCTTTTCGACCGCCGCATAGTCGTACTTTGGAGATCAGGACCAGGATCTGTTTCTGGCACAAGGACTTGTTGCTCTTAGGACAGGGCTTGCGCTTGTTGGCTACCGGTCGGTTGGCTTGGTCGTCCTTGACCGCCCGTTTCTGTCTAATGAGAGAGCTGGCGAGAGCTGCCATCTTCCCCCCCTCTCACCTTTGGGAGGGGGGTTGTCTTTCTTCCCAGTACCCCCTTTTTGGCTGGTTGGGCTTTTTACTTTTCTTCAAAAAAACTAGAGTAGGACGGAGGTTTTAGAGAAGCCCCCACAGGGGAGATCTGGCCGTCTAAGTGGGTTACAGGGAAGAGTTTAGTCTGAGGGTTCCCTTAGAGAGGAAAGAGATGCAAGTTCATCTGCAGTTGGATGTAAAGCCTCCACTTGGACCAAAAATAAAAATCTGACACTAAAAGAGCACAAAAAAGTGTCAGTCACATTTTCGACTTGAAGAATAAAAGAAAAGCCAAGGTTAGGCTGACTAAGTTTAAAAACACTAAAGATGGAGACATGAATCTATCCATCTTCCCCGCTCATTTTTCATTTCCTAATGCGCCCAAATATACAAGTTAAAAGCTTATGTTGTAAATAACTACGCTACTTTGAATTGACAATACCAAAGAGAAGAAGCTTAAATTGTTTTACATATAAAAACACTTTTACTGAAGAAAAGTGAAATCATTTTGAATGCTAAGAAGCTCCTAATAGCGCCAGAGAAATCAAACTGTTTGTCACCATTTGTGCAGTCCATGGAGGTCCAACTTTGCCTCCCATTTAAATGTGGCAGCGTGGAATAATGAGCCCAGAGTCCGAGCAGTAATCCAACAGACTTAAATCCAGAGGTGGAACAGCAGGCGGGAGGCAGGCGGTCTTTGTGGGAATGATGATCTCGGGAGCGGAGCAGAGACATGGACACAGATAGACAGAAATTCCTCTTCTGCCTCCGATGGTGGCAGGCTCCTTTTCCACAGTCCTCACCGAACCCCCTCCCTCCCTCCCTCCCTCCCTCCTCCTCCCATCCAAAGTCAGCGAGTGGTTGTGAGAGTATGTGTGCGTGAATTCCAGCAGCCACCATCAGTAGAGGTGACATTCATGAGAGAGAGAGAGAGAGAGAGAGAGAGAGGAAGCAAAAAAGAGCGAGGGAGACGGGAGGTAGGGAGGGAGGGGGGAGTTTGGGGGGCAGAGGCTGTGATGTGTGAGAACGAGCTTGACTGGGAAAATGTTGGGGATAGACAGGCAACAGCCACTTGACAAAATCACTGCACGCAGAGGCTACAATTTTGTTATTTCACAGCATTGTTTCCCCCCTCTCTACCTAAAAAAAAAACCTCAATTATTTTGAATGCCTTACTGAAACAGAGAGACGGAGCAAGGGGGGGTAAAAAGAGAGAGAGAGTGCTTAAGGTGCAGATTTTGACAGTTCTCTGTCTCCTCGAGAGAAATAGCATCACCATGTGTTGCCTTCCTGTCACACGCGCGCGCGCACACACACAGCACATCAGCATTTTGTAGTGGAGTCTTCCATGCACGCTGTATAATTGTATGTCTTTATTCAGTGTTCTTCTTTGTCTCTCTCCAGCCTCCACAGTCTCTGTGTGATTTGTTTCTTCAGCGCTACATGAGACAGGGAGACACAGGAAAAAAGATGTGACTTTGTTCCCTGAAACTGGCGTTTACTGTGTGACATATCTGACTGCTGGCTTACGCTCACCCCGACAGAGTAACATGAGCTTGGACAGATTGAATTAGACAGCTAACCCAGCCAAACACACACACACACACACGCGCACACACACACACACACACACACACACACACACACACACACACACACACACACACACACACACACACACACACACACACACACACACACACACACACACACACACACACACACACACACACACACACACACACACACACACACACACACACACACACATTACCCCTGGTCTTCCCCAGCTTCCCCTAAACCTGTTAAGTACTCATCAAACAATCGCAGGCATCGCTTGCATGAAGCACCCTCGTTTGTTCCACTTTCATTTCAGATAAAAAAAAAAACAGTCGTGGGCTGACATAAGAGATTTTTTTCCTGTAATTTGGGACATAAACAGACTTTCACAAGTATCAGTAGAGAGCAGTTGTTGAGTTGCAACAAAAACAAGGGTTGTGCTTACATTTTTTCATCTTGCAAAACAAAGACAATCTGAGTTGAGGCTAGCACTATGTTCAAGGGAATGGGACACAAAGAAATACTATTCAAATATTTACAAGGGCATGTAAAGAATATAAAGGGCAAAATATACTCACCTTGTGTACATGTGTGAAATGTTTTCTCTAGAATTTAGACTCTAGAATTTAACAATATTTTTGATTTACTAACCTCAAAATCACAGTCAATGTCATGATGCGTTGTCGACAGAGTGTCTTTATTGTACTTGTTTGAATACTATTTACAGAAATTCCATTGATCTGGCAGTGAGCATTAACAATCTCATAATATGAAAAGAGCTTGAACAGTCCAAAATATTCAGCACAGTGAATTCATAAAAGATCTATAAACATTTGTAATGCGGTCACACCGAGTCAAACCAATAAAACAACTTATCCCAGCGTCAATCAATCCAGTTTTATTTGGCTTGGCACCTCTTTTACAAGCCAATTGCAAGTGGGGAAACCAGCAATGGAAGCAACTTGAAAATGCAAGGTCGATTCAAATCGTTTCTAACAATGCCGAGCAAGGTCACTGTCTGTCAGGATCTGATTGACAGGTGACAGCAGATGTTTGGTCTCCAGGGAAGGGGGACGAGGGCATGGCAGGGAGCGGGTGGAAGTGGGAACCACAGATGAGCTAATGCAGTTTGTATCGATGAGGGAGCAGAAAATATATGTTTCTTCTTTTCTAATGATTCGTTCCCTCAAAACATCCTCCGCCACGCACTCGTCTTTTTCCTCTGGGTTTTTGGAATCAATCTCCTAATGGACGTCACATTACACACGTTGCCAAAGGTTGTTCTCCTTTTTGCTTTCTCCGAACACAAGTACATGCCAAGTTACACCAAAAGAAAGCTAAGTGGGGATTCTGGGGACATTAGACAGTCTCAAGGTTAGGCAGCGTTTCCATCATTCTAATGAATGATTTCATTCTGAAAACTAAGTGAGCTCATTAGGAGTAAAGCCATTTTTCATGTCATCCTACCTGTTTACACACCCAACTATCAACTAAACACTGATTATGTTAGGACTCCATGTTACTGCCATTTCCTCTTTCAGATTTTATTATCATATAAAGGTAAATATCATCCGAGCACAGCTTACACTCATTATGACAATGTATTGAAACTTGCATTTTAGGATTTACTTCCCATCCAGCTCAGCCCTGCTGTCATTATTTAGAACTTGTAAGTCAATTGAAAAAAATGTATTCAAGACAAATGAACATGCAAACACGTTTCCATACATAAATTCTCATCATCTGAATAATGGTAGAAAGGAGGATTAAATGTAGATGTTTTGCTAAAAACAATCCATGCCACAATCCCTGCATGCAATAAAATCTCATGGATGTTGAGGGTATTAACAGCATATCCTCTTTGAGAGTGCTTTATGGTTAAAGGGTTTTTTCCAGTATAGTAGTTCCATGTTACATAACAAAGACTTTTATAATCTTTAGTACATGAGATGAATAAGGCGCCACAGGAATAAGTCCTAAATCCCGGAAGTGAGTTAGTATTTAAGCACCGCTGGGTCTATCCTTTAAAAGTCAATGGCAAATTGGAATAGGTTTGACGTTTGACGCCTGAAATAAGGTCTGTGGTGCTACAAGGGATGCTGACGTTTTGTTTGACGAGATAAACTACCCTCGGTAAGACCCCCACTCGTAAATTTTTAAGTTTTTACGCATCCTTAAAACCATGGTTGCTAACAAGTGGCTAATTGAGACGACAGTGGTTGTATGAGACATTAAACATCATCGGGCCCGGGAACTCTCTCACTAGTCTGCCTTACATATATCAGCAAAACAACGAAAGAGCCTTACTATTGGAACGGCAAAGAAACTGGGATTTGTCTTTCCGTTTTGAAAGAATTAAATATAAATGGAAGTTGAGATTTGAGAACGCATCGTACACTGAGGTCGCTGTTAACACACGTAGTCATGTTTACATGGACGGTAATAATTTGACTATTGTGATGCTTCTAAAAGGAACATATTCTGATTTTGGGGCTTCTGTGAGTTTGTTAAAATATTCCATTCATATTCTTGTTGAAATATGAGAGCATGGTTGGATTAATATCTAGACTGCATGTACACTGCGTACATCCAAATCCTTGTTCGTAGAGTCATTGTCTCTCAACCTGAAGGTAGAGGGTCCAATCCCCTGCTCCTGCAGCACCATGTCGGATGTGTCCTTGGGCAAGACACCAAATCTTGAATTGCTCCCACACATTTGTTGGCAGTGTATGAAAGGGGTTAGTTACTTCTAATGGTCTAACTACAGAGCAACCTCTGCCATCAGTGTGTGAATGGATATGTGTGACATGCAGTGTGAAAGCGTCAGAAGACTAGAAAAGTGCAATATAAACTCAAGCCCATTTACACCAGACCTGCATGACGGGTGACCCGTTGACCTTTTTTGTATATGCTGTATTTGAGTGGTTTTGTTTGTAATTCTGTCCATTTAAATACACGTCTGTTACCTTCATATCATGTACTCAAATCATTCGGTCAACAACAAGTTTTCTGTAATCTCCAAAAACAATCTTTTTTTCCTTGTGTGAGCTTCATTGAACAAGTTGCATATAAACACATGGTTCATTTAGCTGATGTGTTTGTGTGTCTGTGAACTAGCTGCTGCTGCTGCAGTGTGTGTTGCAAATCAGACAGACAACAAACAGCACGGGTGCAGTTAGGTACGATATCTTCAGCGCTCTGTAAGAGTTTGTTTCACAGCTCCAGGCGACAGCAGGTTGATGTTAGAGTTACATTCAGCTCCTGATTGTTGTCACACACACATCCAGTGCCTGCATGATTAATGCAGAGACAATGAGATAAATAAGTCAGCAAAAGTCTTATAAGAATATAGATCAAAAGATGGAGTTGCCTTCCTATTGATATCATCCTCTCCATGGCTCCGACCTAAACAATGCCTTCTTCTCCCTGACAATCTGGGGTTTAGTAGTCTTTATTCCACACCATGATGTTACATTTCCCATCGATCAAATATCAATGTTGATCCAATGAATTGAAAACCTTTATCATGACTACGACTTCTCCCTTCCCTGTACATTGCATAGCCTTCCCCACATGAGCTAGTTGAAGGTCCACTCAGGGCACGTGTTGTCAAGCAGCTGGTATGTGTCTCAAAAACAATGACACTAAGACTTATCTTATTTCAGGCGCTTACTCCTTGCTTATTCGGGTTAAGGTCATGACAAAACGTTTACATGGCTGTGGCTTATGCAGAATAGTTACTTATTCAGGGTAACAGCAGCATATTGCTGTTTATGTAAATGTGGCAATGACTCAAGCATTGTGCAAGCATATTTCAGATATGTTCCCCTACATGAGTAGTTCCAATTAATTCTATTTCAATCCTCAACTCAGCAGAATTAACTATTTAGCTTATATCTCCACTACATTTCTTTTTTAGCACTGTACTTGCAGTTTCAGAGATAAACGCCCAATGAAACATTTTCTTCATCAGCTTTGACTGTGGAGGATGTTGAGAATTGAGTATCTCTGTCTCTTCGAACTGATTGAGACTTATCAAGACGTGGGAGCTTTTGGATCAAAGTATGATGCCAGTTATTGGCACATCTAATCAATACAGTCCTACTCTGCCTGTGTGAAGCTAAGTAGCTCAGTCTTTGAGTGTTTAACACTTCCTAAATTAACAGAGGCAAAACTGCTGTTGTTGGTTCATTTCCTCATCAATATATCATGTTGTTTAGAAACACTGGTGAAGGGAAACCAGGTTTCCAGGGTATCCACGTAAATGGAACATGACCATTTGCCTTGTGACCCCTTTCAAAAAAGAAGTTTCTAGTTGAGGGATTTAAAAGAAAAAAAAAAAAAGTGTGAACGCTCCCATCGGAAATATTTCCCCTTTTCAACTTTAGAGGTGCTTTCATATAGATAATTGTATTACTTCATGGATGACCAGAAAGTGAATGTAGATTTGTATAAGAAAAAGGTATTTCCCACGTATCAGTTCCACCCCTGAGAGTTACTAATTTGACCTCTCAGACCTATATTTGGGCCACTCAGATGAATTATTTTAACCCCTTAGATTTATCTCTTGGCGCCTTAGATTTGTCATTTAGATTTCTGAGATTCATTTTTTAAATTAGCTTGACCTTGGTGAGCCTCAACAGTGACATTCTCGATATGAACCCACATATTTACCATTTTAGCCCTCAGATCTTATCTTCTGACCCCTTTAGAGTTTGACCCCTTAAATTAAACTTTACTAACTGCAGATAGAACTTTTTACCCCACAGATTTATTATTCGCTCTCTCAGATTTATAAATTTGACCTTTAATATTTTATTGAACTTGTGACCCCTGATTTACGACATCCCACTCTTCCCCACTAGTGGACTAAACTTTACTCTAAATTAGTTAAAATACTTCTAGCCCGGAGGCATCAGTTCTTTAGAGGTTTGTGCAAGCGTCCCATATACGGAGGCTGTAGTCCTCGGAGCGGACGGACTGGGTTTAAGTCTGACCTGTGGTTCCTTTACCACATATCATTCTCCACTCTCTCTCCTCTACCTAATTTCTATGCACTGTAATTTCTACCGTAAAGTCAGTGACACTTGCCATGCTGGAAATACTGTCTCAACCTAACTTTCATTCAACATAACGTCAGGCTAACATGAGGCGGGTTTTAAGCCCCTTGATAAACCGCAACATCGCACTTGCCCGTCAGACACAAGCCTTACTATTTATAATGATAATGTTAATGTTCTTTTTTAAAGGCACCTTTCAAAACACTCTCGGTCAGCTGACAAAACAGAGATAAAAAGTCATATTTACATCGATAAAATTAACATTAAAAAGACAAATTTACAGGATATAGTGGATTTCTTAGACTGGAGGGGAATGATCAGACAGAATAAGAAAAGTTTAAAAAGATGTGTTTTGAGATTTCAAAATGGAGAGAGAGTCAATATTGCGGCTGTGTGGTGGGAGGGAGTTCCAAAGATGGGGGGCAGATCGACTGAAAGGTGTGGGCCCCTTGGTGGACAGGCGTGAGGGTGGTGCAGTGAGTTGATGGGAAGAAGACCTGAGAGTGCGGGTTGGTGAGTTGATGTGCAGGAGCTCCAAGAGGTATCGCCGAAAGGCCTTGAAATGTTGAAGTTTTCATAACTTGTATTTTTCATTAAATTAAAATGGCTAGATGCCATACAAGAAATAGCCAATCAACACTGAAGCCTGGCTGCCACTGACATGCATAGAGACAAGAGCAGACTAGAGCAGACAAGTAACTCCTACACACAATTTCAAATTCTACCTTTGAGAGAAACTGTTAATGCATATTGGTTCCAAATATAGATTATAGATCTTATGAACTACTAATATTGGTATCGATGTTGGCACTGAAAAAACAGTGTCAGTTGACATCTAACATACATTAATGTAATCCTGTTCTGAGGAACAAGACGTTCTCCTCTCAATATTTACATGACATTTTTCTGATGATTCCGCTCTTAAATCTGAGCATATCCTACTTTTTGACCATGTCATTGACCTGTTTGTTGAATACTTCTGGGGAAAGAAAAGAAAAAGTCCAAACATCCTAACGTGTTAACCTATTTTCGCCTTTATGGATGAATTGTTGTTGCTGCACAGTGTGCTTCATTACACTCCATTTCTGTAGTAGGATGTTAAGTAGGGTTACTTTTCTAAGTTTAGACATACAGTTGTGTTTTTGTATACACCCACAAACATGAACACAAAGCCAGAAAGAGTTAAGCACATCAAAACAATTGGCCTAGTTCTGTCTGGTTCCCCCTCCTCTCTTTATCAGTCCCTCTCTCTCTCCTTTAGTCCCCTCTCAGCACATCACACTGTCCACAGATGACAGCACGTATTCTTCGATAATCCCTCTCCATTATGCCAACATGTGGAATCTGAGGCTTGCCACTTGCATACAGAAATAACATTTCCAGTGTCCATGACCCATGGGTGAGTTGCTCATTAACTTTAAGCAGCACATATCATTCTCAGTTTCATTCTTTATTTAGCCTAGTTCAGATCAGTCCCTGGTAATTGGGTTTTAATCGTGAGAATTACTCAGTGTGAGGACTCTTTTTCTCTCTGTACACAACTACTTCTGATTTAGACTTCTTTCTACTCACTCTCATGTCTGAGAGGATTTGCTTTTTAGTCATGCCAGTTGGGTTGGATTTTCCAAATGAATGCAGAACTCAAAAATATTCATCATGTTTTAGCCAGCACAGCTAGACAATGATCTTTTATCACTAAGCTGCCTGTTTCATAATACTTATTATTTCCTTATAAATCTCCTAAACTTTACGGAATGTTTTGTTTGACAAAAATCACAGTTTTCTTTTTGTTTGAAGTTTGTATTTCCCCACTGTTAATGTCAACACTGATGTTTTACACAACATAACGGATAACTGTGTGTGTCCACTGCAACAAACATTTCTACTGACTCCATCTTTACGTTGATAAAACACATTGTTCATCTGAGTCACCACAAACAAGAGTTGATTCAGGACTTCTCATTAATCATGATAAACGAATAAAAACATGAAAAATAGAATATCCTACTCAACATTTTTGCCAACAACAATTGTCTATTGTCAAGTCTCAGAGCTCTGTTTGCTGCAAACCTCTCTTTGATCATAAAACTCTCTGTTTCAGCTCAGCTCCAAACAGGCTGTTTCTGCTTCTATAGCTTTAAATGTAAATTAGCTGTGTCTGACCCCGCCCCTTTGTGGAAGGGGGTGTGGCGTTAACTTTCTTGCACTGCGCCCTATTGATTAAGGAGAGAAGGCAGACTCAGGGGGCAGAACAAACACCTAGCTGCAAAAGTGTCAACCACCTGGGGGGAGGGGCTACTGCCTTTTGTGATGTCATGAAGGTAAAACCTCCAAACGGCCTTTTTAAGCACATTTTCTAAAAAGTGGAGGAGGCAAAAATGGTTAGAATGGACTTATCGCAGACAAGAGATACGTATTTGTGTTAGAACACCATGGTGAAGTGAATTTTGAATAGTATATGACCTTTAAAGTACAATCAAATGTAATTTGATTTATATTAGGCTTTCTAATAAACATTGTTGCAGTTGTTAATAAGCTTTAAACTTTGTTTCTAAGAGACAACGCGGCTGTGATAGTCAGAAGAAACTCTATCAGCACTGTGCTTTTAACAGTTGAACTAAACAGACTTTAAGACCTTTGTTGTAGTCTAGGAGTCAAACTACTTGACCTAGATAATATAAAAGCTTGAACTTTTTCTGAAGTTACTCTTTATAAATAAGAATTAACAAGCAGGAAAAGGAACTCTTCCAAATTCTTTATGTAAGCATGGCATTATCTGTTCTCGCTGCTTTCATCTTCTCTGTGCCTGAGGTAAAGTCTCAGCAGGTAAATCTGGAGGATTAAACTTTCTCAAAGGAAGTAAAGGTTGCTTGATGAGACTTGATTTAAGAAGGCCTCTAATGTTCCTGCAGCTAAAGCCTTGGAGCATCCCAGCCAGTGTAACCACCACAGCTCCCCATGTGATCCCCTTCTACCACTGGCAGCTACTGTCGTGATGATAGATGAGCCTGCTCATTTGATGGAGCATAAAGGATTCTTTTTGATTCATGTCATATAACCTGCATCTTTACATGGAAATCTTTCTTGACCATTTAGATGCTAAACTTATTGAATCAGCCTGAACACATTTTGTTATGAGAGTCTCTATTTGGGTTTCAAATTGGAAAATATTTTTAAGAAGCTTTCAGTTATGAAGATCAAAATCATGGCTGGATCAATGACAGTATTTTTTTTCCCTACACCCCCACCTATGTGCGCACATCCGTAGGAGAGATAAAAACACTTCAAAGTCAACACAATGTGAGTCACCTGTAGCCTGGAGCTGCACTTTGGAGAGACCACGGTCAGTGACAGAGTTACAGATAAACAAGGAACAATTGAAAGAAGTTCACCAGAACTTGAAAATCCTACTCTTCACCCCCGTTAGCATATAGCCGTCTTTTATAGCCATATAGCTCAATTGTCAAAATAAATGTTATCATAGTAATGTTTATATGAACCAAAACAAAATTGGATTTGACCCTTAGTCAAAAAATATTCATGTTTAAATAAAGCTGTACAAACTCAGTCTGGCAGAATGTTGGCTCTTTGTGTTTATTAAAAATGGTTAGTTTGGAAATAGGTTTTATTTGCCTGAAAGTTTTCTTTATATGACGCAAAAATCGCCATATTGCGTCACGTAAAGAATTTTAGGCAGGCAGGGAATAACTACAAGTCTAGTTTCTCATGTTTTCATCCCCTGAAGCCACAGAAATGTAGTCTTACCTTGGGTGTCGGTTTCCTCTGCTGCCGTACCCACCCACAGCCAAATGTCTAATCAGCAAGTGGTGAAAACTTATTTCTTGTCCTTGTTCGGATTAAACAACCCAGGACAAAACAATAATTCACCATTTCGAAAGAAAAACAAACAAAGTACGTTCACAAGTCTTACTGGATCTGCAAACAAGTCAGCTGATAGCTTTTAGCCTGAAGGCTCGCTCTGGTGTACAGTGGAATCATTGAGAGTGGCCTGCAGCGCTGTGTATTCTGGGAGTTGTCGTATTTCATTCAAATAAGTTTAAATAAGATTTTATGCTTTTTCTCGGTCAAGATTCAAAACTGTCACAAACAAAGCTTTTTTTGATTAAAAGAAAATAAATGTCTGAATCAGATCGTACCTTTCATTTAAAACAAATCAAATTGCAGATTTAAGAATCATGACACCCCTAATAGGTCTTTTGTCTTAAATACTAATATATTAAAGTAACACAGTAATACAGTATATTGTTACAACTTAATGGCTTAGGAAAGACCTCCATAAAGGAGACGCTCTCAGCCTGGTTTCAGTCCCCCATCTGCTCATGGTTTCTAAATGGAGATATTTGTTGCATTCTTTGAGTTTTAATAGCTATCCGTCACTTAGCATTAGCAGTGGTTTAAGTCAGTCTAATGATGCCCATTTTCAGCATGCAACTATGTTCATGAAAAAAAAGCCTCTAAACTTCCACTTCATCTGATCTGTTTCAAGTCAGTGGATGCAACATGAGACGACTTTAATTCTCCAGTCAGACGCAACAGGACTGTTTAGTCTGATTAATGCAAGCCAGGGATGATCTCTGCTTTCAATCCTCCAATCTCTTTTTCCCTGCTCCGCCATCTTCATCCCTCATTTCTATGCAGTGAATAAAACAGAAATAGGCCTAAGTCAGATTAGGTTGACCTTTCATTTTGTGGATTAGCAAAGGAAATGAAATGTTGACTTTAAATAATGACTCCTGATTTATGAACTAGCTGAATCTCATCATCCTTCAACAAGACTTTTAGTCAACTCAAATAGTGCATAAATAAAGTGTGTATGCGTGGATGATCCATTGCACAAATGTATAGTTTAGCTTCAGGGTTTTTTATTATTATCATGATTCATTCATGTATACATGAGGCAGATCCACAGAGGATCAAATCTAAGCAGGAAAACAGAAACAGGAGAGTTTGGTGCCAGTAAAATGAGGTCACGTAAGTGGGTTTTCAGATTGGCTCTGAATTCAATATAAATATTGATTTTGTGTTTCTGTAGATCTCTCAAGTGTTCCCTCAGTCTCTTTGGCATTTCACTACTTAGACGCTTACTGAGTACCAGAAGAATAACTCATTCAGAATAGCTCATTCATCATTCAGAACTTTGTTGCATAACGCCGTGATGGGTTTAGAAATTCTACTGGCACTGATCAGTGATAAATGAACATGTCAAATAAACCACAATGATTGCATGTGCATGTTACGCCTGTTTATTTACATGCGGGGTGATGATATAACCCCATGTTGGGTTGTGTCTGATGTAGAAATGCGACTTGCCATGGTAGCTAAAAGCTGGCATGTCCCTGGGGTCATCAGATGGGCACCTCCCATCACAGATGTTCTGCTGAATTAGGATCATAACACCTCTTGAAGGCTCAAAACGAACTTCTGGCACAGAGAACACCCCACCTGCTCTCAACACTAAGCAGAATCTGTGCATTTTGTACTCTCATTGTACACATTTGTCTGTTTGTATGAATTCCGACAATCGTATTTCTTGCACCTCTTATTTAGTTTAAAGGTTGACTCACTGAGGGAAGCTTACTTCTTTCCAAATGTGGGACAGACCACTCTCCCTCTTATTGAAGGTTTAATGTTTGGTACTCATTAGCCTAGCATTAACATTTTCCAAACAATGGCTTTCATGCCCACACGCCAAAATCGCCAAATCCATGACAAGATTCTGCAGCTTAGTGAATCAGTGGAACAGCGAGCAGGCGGACTGAGAAGCACAAACACACTCCACCTCCTCATATTTAAGATCAGTCAGGAGAAGCACTTCAAAAGGTGTTTTTCTCTAGGCAGTTTTACCCCACAGATTACAAATGATATTGAGCAAATTTAGAGTGAGCTAATATTTGTACCCTTTTTTTTTACCACGCTCGTTACATGAAGCTCAGGATGGTACTGTCAGTCTGTTTATAACAACGAATAGATGGATTGTCTTTGGTTAGTGTTCACACATTGACGGTTCCCAGGAGGAAGTGCACCGACTGTGGTGACCCCTGACATTTTTTTCTAGTACCACCGGCTAGGCTCACCTGTTTATCTCAATAACTGGATTGTAATAATATTTGACACAGAATTTCAAGCTGACCAGAGGATGCAGCCGTCTTTAGACAACAGTTGGATTGATTTTCATCTAAGTAGTAAATATTACCATGTCAATACAGTAAACAAAGTCGACACAGCATCTGCTAAACATCAGCATATAGTTGATTTGAACTGAATTGTGGAGCCAAGAATAGCAACGACCTTGAGATTTAACCTGATAGGAACAGACAGTATCTGACCCCCACAGTGTAAAATACAATATGCATAAAATTAGCAAAATAATACAAATAAGTTGCATCCAAATAAGTCATTAATGTTCTTTGAAAGAGAGGGACACAGAGGTAGATAGTGCTTCTCTAAAGGATGCTCTTGGAAGTGGACGCTCTCTCTTTGACTGTCAAGCAGAACTGCAGCTACTGTAAGCTTTCAGTTAACAAACATATCACAGCACATTATCTTTTCCCACCCATGACCTCTAGTTGCACAGCTCATCTGTGTTATAATATTGCTGGCATGGGCTTCTGTTTATGATCACTACAGAGTCTATTTGCAGCTGTCTCTCTCATCTGTCACACATGTCAGGTGGCCACAGCAGCTTTTTAACAAATCCACTTAAAGTCTCTGTACTTATGTAATTATTTAAAGCACTACTTTTGATAACCCTAAGTCTATGTAGGAGGAAACACAGGTATATCATATCTATAGGTGCACCTGTGGGCAGTTGTCAGTTAATCAATTGTGCTGTTAGAGGTACAAGTTCTGGTGAAAAACATTTATAATCTGTTTTGATTCTAACAATTGCTGTGACTTTAAAGAAGCCTACTTTGGATAATTTACTGTTACTTTTCATTAAAGTGAGCGTAGTCCTTTAGAATGGCCTGCTTTAATTTGTTCATTTAATTAAATATATATTAAGAGCTTTATATAAAAGTATTAGTGGTTTGTGTGAGGCTTAGTGCAATGAGTGTTTTTAGTCAGATTACAGTCAGAGACATAATGTGTTCACAGTGAGGAGGCACATGCAGGATTATAATGCAGGACTGTGTTGTAAAGCTCATGAACCTTCCTGAAACAAACATGACCTTTGGGCTGATGCGCTGTGAGGGTGACAGGAAGAGATACAACTAGGAGGGTAATACTGTAGTGTACCTGGGTCAAATCTGGGTGGTCATTTTTGTAACAAATAGCATGATCAGTTTTTTTTTGTTTTTGTTTTTTTTTTAATTCGGGTTAACAGTTCCACAGTTCTCAGGTATCCATATTGATGTCAAAGTCATTTATAGTTTAAGGTTGGGTCAATAACTCAGTCTGCAGGGACTTTGGTTGGGAACCAGGGGGTGGCATGGTTCAAATCCCGCTGCGAACTAAAAATAGGAGCAGGACACTTCATGAGTATTGCAGAAGTGCTCTTGAGCAAGGCGCTGAACCCGCTAAAGCAGCTTTGGTGCGTACACTGCGTAACAGTGTGTAACATCCTCGCTCTTCTCTCCCTGGACAGGATCTGTTTGTTCGTGTGTGTATTTGGGTACCACTCTCAATAACGAAATAAAAACAGTCTGCTCTTTGTCTAAATTGTCACAAAGGCACTTTTATTGATAGCCACAATGTCAATAAGCGAATAAATAAAGATAGATAGATAGATAGATAGATAGATAGATAGATAGATAGATAGATAGATAGATGGATAGATACTTTATTGATCCCGAGGGAAATTCAGGTAAAAAACACTACCTGATTATGAAGTATAACATAAAGCCGTTAAATGTAAACGCTTGAAATGAAATACAATAAATAAATGTTCCTTTCCTGTATAACAAACAATTTTGTTAAACAGGTATTTCTTTTTTTCTTCTAAGTTTTGCTCAGAGAGGGAGAGAAGTGGCACAGAGTGAAGAGGGATAGACAGCGACAGAAAATTTAGATGAACTGGTGGCTCTACGAAATAAATGTTTGAAGTTATTTCAAGGCAAGGCAAGTTCATTTATATAGCACATTTCAACAACAAGGCAATTCAAAGTGCTTTACACAAGACATCAAAACCATCATGACAGAGGAAAGAAAAGATACATTAAAAAAATCCAGTATTGCTTATTCATGTATAGGTTCTTAAAATCGTGTTGGGTCTGTTTATAAAGAACGACTACCATAAGTAATCAGCTCAGTGTGCACACAAATCTGTTTATAGAAATAAACAATATTTCTTAGTCTATATAGCTTTTGAAAATACATTGATATATCTTATCTTATATCAATTCTGAAATAGATCAGTGTGTGAGGCCTCCAGTGTTATCTTGGCTTCCTCAGAAGTCTTCAAACGGTAAGTAAAAAAAACAGTAAAAACTTTGGGGTTTTTTGGTGGTGGTCTGAGCTGGCCGCTGTGGTGGTTGAATTGTAGTGGTGGATGTCCCACAGGCAGAGGGGTTTATTTCTTATGTTTTATATGAGAAATGGATCAGTGAGCGCCATAACCAAAAAAAGACATCTGAGAATCAGTTGAAGAGAGGCAAAATCTGTCCAATCCACCACGTATCCTTAGTTGGGACACCCCAAGAGGTATTATGATCTGTATTTTAAGATAGATCTTTTTAACGAGGAGTTAAAACACAGGTTTTCTATAAAATGCAAGTCAAGGAATCAAGTTACTATCTTGTCCTCCACCTTGGTGTAGATTATTGCATAATACCCCAAATCTGTTGTACCTCAATCGTTTTTTGTATAGCGGCAATTTATTACAATTATGATGGTTTTTGAAAGAACATGTGAGTTAATATGCAGGACGGACTTCTCCCCTGAGAGTTTTAAGAGTGAGGCTTATCTATGAGATGGTTTGGAATGATGGAGTAACTAATAATAAGTTGCCGCAATAGATTTTTGTTTTACGTTATGAAAAAAGATACATACATGAGTAAACAGTATGCCATTGTGAAAGGGCTCACTCGTAATGTTAAACCAACAGAGAATTTTCCCTTGAATCTGCAGAGCCATTCAGCATTATTGCTATGACACTTTTAAATAGATTAGTAAATAATTATCTGTGAGTAAAGCCAATAACTATTGCATTTCCAAATTATGTGGGTTTTCAAATATGGCATTTCCAGCCCTCTGTCATTGTTACAGATAATATGAAACTCATTTGGGGAACAACATAGATTGCCTGCATGCCCACCATACATCATATTTAATGCCGTACTTTTGCCCTTTGAGGTCTGGTGGTATCATTAGAGGGCTACAAGCAGAAGCAGCTAACTATCAGTTTCTCTTCACCTCTAGCAGGTCATCAATGCAGAGGTCAGTCCAATCACACCAGTCTTAATTGCATCTCTTGGTGAATCCCAGAGACTCCTCTGCAGCGTGGCAGATAGCTAAGCTGAGAGCTCCACATTTCACTGCTACACTTCATAAGAGAGCACTCTTTGATGTTGTAGAGCTCCGCTGCAAGACAGCCTTTGAACCAGTGGGAAACTGCAGTGGATTAATGGATATTGCATTCAAGTCCCATGCTGGGGGCCCGCTTTTGCTATTGTGAGCAAGACCACGCCGATCTTTGTTATTATCAACTTACCACAAGCCATGCATATGGCCATATGAGAGGGGAACTCCACAGGCTCTTGTGTTTGTTTTTCAAATGGAAATGGGAAGGCATTGTTATCCATCTTTCTGATTCCGTGACAGTGTGTACCGCCAGAGTCCATGTGGGCAACGGAGTTGTAAAAAGGACTTTAACAGCAATCGTCAGTAAAATACTTCCGACACCGATAGCAGTTTTAGAAACATCTCTCATACTGGCTGGGATGCTGGGTGTCAGGTATCTGCTTGTTCACCAGAAAGGCACTGATCCAAATACCACCATTTATTAAGCTATAACCTCGAATTCGGTAGTTTTTCTGAAAAAATTTGACAAGCCAAAAAAGAGGCCTAATTTTGCTTTGCAATAAGTCCCTAGCTTCAAGTATTGGGTTAAAGAAATTGGAAATTAGAATCAGAAATAATTATTAATCCCAGGGGGAAATTTGGCTCTTGCAGTTGCTTGTCGTTAAATGGCCGGGATGACACCATCGTTTGTTGACAAGGACGGTGAGCCTCGGCGATATGGGGGTATGGCCGCCCTCACTTTTGAGCTTCAAAGAAAGGACCAGACCTCTCTCCCTTGCCGTTTACTCTTGCCCTGGAGCCTCTTGCCAGAGAACTCTGACATCACAGGAGTGACAATAGGCCATGGAATTCATAAAGTACTATTATACGCAGACAAGATTATCTTGTTCCTCTTCCAGCCCCTCCACCTTCTGTGGATACAAAGTAAATTGGTCCAAAACAGAGGCCTTCCCCCTCTCTGATCAGGCATTCCTGCCTGACTTGACATCTCTGTTCCGCAACATGGTATTACATAGCTCTAATTTTCTTTTTGTTCTCATTACCTGTTCTCTATATTCAATTTAAAAAAAGCCTTCAATAGAAAGAGGTTTAAAAAAGGAGGGGAAAAAAGAGGACAGTGAACCCTTCTTAGTGCTCGAGGTGGCATCCAAGTTGGCCCGGACATTGATGCAGCCACGTCTCAGTGAAGGGTGCACTCCCAACTCATGCTGCACTTCTGACACTTCTGTTAGCAGACGCCATTGTGACGATACCAGAGAAGAAGTGGAGACGATTAGTCCAACTAATTTTTGTGTTGAACATATATAATCAGTGAGTGCTCAAATGCTCGTTCATAAGGTAATGTGAATACAAAAGTAGTGAAAATACTGTAAATGTCCATCTCTGGCACGTTATACCAAGCAGTACTCAAATCAGGGTATCAGAGGAGGTCTCTAAATTCAGCTATCAGGACATCTCTAGTCCTAAATTGTACATTAATAGTATTGTAGCTGGTCTTGACACAAATATCTTCTCTTATTTCCATACGACACTTTTAGGTTGAGAGAAACCACAGAAACAAATTATGCATGACTGAACCAACACAAGGTGGCAGGCATATGATAATTCATTACCTGCTGTGATAGGAAGACACGCATAAATGCACTGTCACACACACACACACAGATGCTGAGAGTGGTAAAAATAGTTTTCCTTCTTGCTCTGTCAGATCTACCTTAGCAGGCCACTGAAGAAGCACTGTCCCACCTGTGAAGCTCAATTAAATGACATGCAAGAGGAGACCTAATAATTGCTGCTACAAATCGGGAAAGCAAAGCATGAAATGTTTAGTGGCAAATCTTCGGAAGAACATTATATTCATGTTTTGATGCGTCGCTGAGGGCTTTTCTTTGGGGATTTTATGTCTGCATGGCTTAAGATTAGTTGGGAATATGTTTGATACCAAAATAACAGCCAGGTTTGTATTTAGTTCAAAGTGTTCTCGAGCGTTGTGTCGAGATTTTTTCCGCTGCGAGGGAATAGACAAGGTTATGGGTGATGTAGTGGTCAGAGCGGGCTGTTTATCTCACATGAGTCAACTTTAAATCCGGCTTTAGGTACATTGAAGTACATGGCAGGGAACAAATTGAACGTGTGTGTTTGTGTGTGTGTGTGTGTTGAGGGGGTTGTGTCATTCTCTGTCATGTAATTGTAGTTCAACTAAGGAAGTACATTATGGGTAAATCAGTCCAGGGTCTGCAGAGGAGTGGGAGTAAAGCCAAAAACCACTCAAAGTAATGACGATGAACTACACTGTGTTAGATTAAAGTGAATGTTACCTTCAGTTAGGTGTGAGCTGTGATTCGAGACATTATGTATGAGGTTTTGTTTGGCGTACTTCTATTGTTTTGTCTGATTCCTTTGAACAACGCTTGGAGAGAATATCTTCAAATCTGGTAAGAATGTGCAATGACAAAAGGATGGGCTGATTCACATTGTGTGATCAAAGATCAAGGTCGCTCTGATCTCTGAGAATGTTGTTAAGCAGGTCGAAGAAATTATTGGGCTAATTACAACACAATTCAATTGAAAAATTCAATTCAATTTAAAGGCACACGGAGCAGTATATGAACGACAGTGCAGGTAGACTAAAATGTAAGGAAGGGATGCCATCATGCCATGGCCATTTTATGTGTGAAAATCTTCAGATTTTGAACGTCTTGTAACTTACCAACTTACCAACCAACTTATTTCTTTGAATGCCTTTAAATCCAGGCTGGGAACACGTGAGACAGCCTACTTGAAACTGTTTTTATAACTTTGACAGCTTTTAACTGTTTTTTTTAATCATTTTAGTTGTCTGTAGGTTGTGAGTATAACTTTTGCAGGACTCTCTTGAAAAAGAGGCTTTTAACCTTATTGGGACTTCTCTTCGATAGATAAAGGTTAGATTTAAAAAAAAAAAAAAATTTTAAAAATCAAAATGCGCAAACAACTTTTCTCAGCTCTGAGGAAACACCCCTTTCATGCTTGTTTTAATTCATTAACCCACCATAATGGGACAAATTGTTCAAAAATGCATCTTAATCAACACCTCTGCTGAGAAGTTCACTGGGAGGAAACACAGGCAGCATGTTTCCCTCATGCAGGTTCTCCTCCAATCATCCTAAATTAATCCACATCATGTTTGTGTTTATCAGCCTGAAAGGTGACGTTGAGTATTTGCATCGTGCTGCTAACCGGTGTGTGGTGTCTAATACTCGTGCTCCTGGTAATCAGCCTTTGGATTTGCGTCCATGCCGCCACAGGCTAGGTGCCTTTGAGCCAAAACTGCAGTTTAATCCACCAACTCTGTCCTCTCAATTCCTGTGGAGGACGGCCAAATCCTTGTTTACCCCTAACCCTCATCTGTCACCACATTAAGCCTGTCTCTCAACAGAAGCCCTGACACTGCCTGCAAATTAAAATATTAATATGATACCTTTTACTCCCACCATTAGATCGCCAGAAATATCCCCACAGATGCTTCTCTCTCACACTGACACAAGTGATGTGTAGTGAGTGCATACAGAGTGCAGATGTGCCATTGTGAACACACACACACACACACACACACACACACACACACTCACACTCACACTCACACACACACTTTCAAACTGAGTGGATATGTATGTCAGCTTATCAGATGAGCCCTAAGTGTGGATATGAATCCTGATTGTTTCTCAGTGACACTCGGTGAACCCCATGTGCATAAAGATGATGCCTCCTGCTTCTTCTTTTATCCCTAAAGGTTTGATTAAAGAATTAAAAAAAAAAAAAAAAAAAAAGCTGTTTGTTCAGTCTCTCGACAGGAAGAAAGCCATTTAAATCTGATGCTGCTGTCAGAATGACAACTTTATCGATTACAGGACTTTTGGGAAACAGACATAGGTTTCTGGATGCCTCTGATCAAGTTCTGAGCCATTAATCGAGTATTAATGTTAACACCCAATCAGATATCTCAATCTGAAAATACAGCTGATCAGTCCACACTTTGAGTAAATAAGGTTATTGGATGTATCATCGACAATTAAAGAGCTCTGCAAAGCATTAAAAAAAACTATCCAAGCTGATCCTTAATGTTTTTACATTTTTAAGAGTTTTTTTTAGGAGTACCCTCTCTCCGTGTTTGTTGATTTGGAGGAGCCAATGCCACATCCTTTTTTTATCAAACACATCAAGAAAATGAGTCTTTTGGCTTTCTCTCTGCTCTTGGTTTCATTTTCAGTTGTGTAGATGTTGACCTCCCGCTGCTTTCTGCCCCTTGTCAGATGAAACACCAAGCAACATCTGATTGGCACCAAACACAGGACACTCTAAGACACGGCTGAAGTAAAACATAGGCCTATTATTTATTTACAGTGAGAATAACCTGATTTAACACAATGTGTAATTGAGTGTTAACTCTAGCTTCTCTTAATTCCTGACATTAAAAAAGCCTCAAAGTAGCCCAATGAAGCCAACACCTATCAGTCAAAGATTAGTGGGATAATTGAGGAAACTGATCTTTGATTTTGGATCAGTGCTTGCCTTGGGAGAGTTTATATTTGGGTTAAAGTATTATGGGTTTCATTACTTAGTTGCTTAATCACTGCTGGAGTAAGTCAATCT
Organism: Symphodus melops; assembly: GCF_947650265.1. Classification (NCBI taxonomy): domain Eukaryota; kingdom Metazoa; phylum Chordata; class Actinopteri; order Labriformes; family Labridae; genus Symphodus; species Symphodus melops. Next base: position 11,875,251 of record NC_136701.1, read on the forward strand.
TCTGTTATGTGTACAATTATAAAATGAAAAAGTATATATTTTTACTTCAACTTAGTCGCTATGACAACGTCCCCTTGCTTCTTATATTGCTCCCATCATAACGGACAGCTAGAGTCCTTTGTTATATTTATTTATTATGGGAACATGTTCAAAGAAGGGGGATAATAATCTGTGTACCAACCATCACAACAATCTATTCAAGGTGTATTAATACATTTCACCATGATTAAAAAAATACGAATCTCATTGAGTTGCCAGTACTAAAGTTAAACTTTGGCATTTTGATGTAATAGTACTACGACAACATGTTGCCATGGTTCTCTTTACCTAATATAATAAACATTTTGCAATTTAACTCAAAGCTCCTCCTGAACCTCATAACCCTCTTGAATGAGTCTTACATGACTAATATTGACTCTGACAGATCAATAGACATATCCATGGATATGATAATAGCTAAGGACTCAAACACTCCTCTGAGATTCACCATCAGTGATTATCAGTCCTCATTGAGCCTCTGCAGAAAATGAATTACGTGGCACTTTGACTCCTTCAGCGCTCCGACTGAGTCTTTGGCATACACATGGAAAGCTGTTTGTCACTGCTATATGCAGAATAGAAGCTTTTATTCCAGGGATGTGTGAGCACATATTGTACCTCTCGCTTTAAAACTGAGCACTAAAATTTAACATCCTGGTAATATGGGGCTTTAATAGCGCTCTGAATCTGCCTCTAAAGTAGCCCTCATAAGCTTTTGGCAATAAGCATTATAAATTGAGATGAATCTCTAGTCACAAATTGCTGGAAAGAGGAGCCATAAAATGCATTAGACTCGAGAGTTGCTGTGCAGTCAACTTTATACAGTAAATCTTAACAGAGGAAGTCCAAACTCCATTAAAACTGACGTCGAATTACAACTGGGGTTTTGCCTTGTACACAAGTAGAGCCGCACTGGGATCAAAATAACAGAACTGCTTTAGTTTTTGCCTAACATAGCTGCCGATTGTTCTTTTCTGTACTAAATTTAGTGCCTCTTTGCTTTTAGAAGATCAAGTGGAAACATACTGGTCCGAGAGGGCTTCCTCCACTAATTACTGGCCCTTTTTTCGGACTGCGGCCCATGCAGTGCGGCAGAGTTTAAGAAATAATTTGTCACACCCCAATAACAGTCTGTTTTCTTCTCTCTCAAGCTCTCAGTCTCTTTCTAATTGTCTCAGTCTGTCTGAGCCCTCCAATGGTTCAGTCTTATTTCCTTTATCTCTTGTGTCATACAGTGTTGATGATCTACTGTAGTCAATTATTTAGAGCAAATTAACATCTTATATTTATCAGTTAATTCATGTTTGACTTGATTCCAAATATTGGTCTGTTTAATGCACCGAACTATTGCATGACAATGTCAATACACTCGATATGAATTATCCATCTCTCGCAATCCATTGTGTGATTACAGATATCAGCAAAACACACAAGAGGATGACAATTTGTCGACTTCTGGTGCTGCACTTTGATTAACGACGTAGAAGGCGGAATATGTTGCAACATAGCCTGTAATATTGTCCTGCAAGACCTGCTCAAATCGAAATACTTGTACAGAAAAAGGGAGCAGAAAGTAAATTAGTAGACAAGCTGAACAAAGGGGGGGGGGGGGGGGGGGGGTGACGCAAGGCAAAGACGAGCAAGAAAGACTGAATGAGTTGTTGGAGAATCAGAAAATGATTACATATTACCTCATTGACACATGGGCTGAATCCAGATGTGAGCAGGAGGTATTGTTGGTTGACAGTATGGTGTCTGATTCCACACAAGCACACAGGTCACTGAATAAGGCTTTGCATATGAAAAGGGATTTGTTTATTTTTTCCATCTCTCACATTAGCATTTTATTTATTGCTACAAAATAAATACATGGTTCTTGTGTCAAATATTTAGTTATTTACATTTAGTTATGGTCTCATTTTGATTGTGAAATAGGAGTCAAAGTTTGACAGTGTTATTGGAGAACATCTTTAGACCTTCAGGTTTCATGTGTAACCAGTGCACTGCATGGGTTGACAGAAAATGTATGATGCAAAGTAAAAAGAGAGAGAAAATCTAAATGATCCATCCAATGACCACAGTCGCCTTGTCCTTACACCCCCAGTGCATATGTCTGCACAGAAACGATATCAACAATACTTCGTAATCGGTATTGGAACATATGTCGGAATCGGCTCGGAAGTGAAAAAAGAAATGGATCCGTGCATCTGTAAATAGTAGGCATAATAATTTACTAGTTTGTTTTCTGTGTAAAAAAAAAAAAAGTGTTCTTTGTGTGGTGGAGTTTGGAGTGTTTAAGAGACAAAGAACCACAGAGAAAGAATTGCTGAGAATTGCATCTTCCAAAGTTAGCGAAAGCTTTTCTTTTGTTTTTGTGGCTATTACAGCGTCTAAGACTGTGTCATATAGCTAAGATGCTACATGAGGTTTATTGACTATAAACGGGCTCTTCTGACAGGCTGGGCAACTTCAAGCCAGAGGAAAGTGTGTTTGAGTGACAGGGCCCCGGATGGTAGGGACACCGTAGAGGATGGGGCTTGGCTTATATAACCAAAGCTTTGGAAGACGGGGGCATCCAAGCCTGAGTCCACACCACTACCACAGCACTCTGGAACAGACAGACAGACAGACAGACAGACAGACAGACAGACAGACAGACAGACAGACATTTACGTGGGCGGGGGATGGGTAGTGGTAGTTGAAGAGGGGTTACAGCAGAGAACATTCCAGGAAACTCAAAGGCATAATCTTCTTAGCCATGGCAGATTGGTTCAATGTGTGATGTGCACGCGCATATGTGCGCCTGTATGTTTGTTCCTTCACACCTTTCCTGCTCCTCCTCTTCTCCGTCCTTCACTTGCTTTCTTTTCCTTTCTTCTATTTATTTGACCCTCACCTTCCCTCACACTCTTTTCATTTCCACACACACACACACACGCGCACGGCTATGCGGACACACAAACACACACGCCAGATCAAGATTATCTGCTTTTTCGTCCTCATTAGTGCCTCTTTCTCCTCCGTGTCGGTTTGTTCTTTCCCCGCGATCAGAAGATGAAAGTGACCCAAAGTAGAGACGGCAGAACGAAAGGGAAGTTTCTCTTCACTCAGACTGCTGGTGTTCCTCTGCCCCTGGCCATGCGAGGGATTCGTGTGAGAAGAGGCTGGGAGGGGGGGGCAGAAGGGTGAGAGAATGGGTGGGGGAGGAGGAGAGAGAGGTATAGATGTGGGGTGCTCCGGACCAGATTCTGCTGATTGTAGGAAATTATATCCTCTAATTTCACCTGCAACTCCAGGAGACAAAGGCCTCAGGGAGAGAATAGGATAAGGAAGTATTTCACAGGGTGATAAGAAGAAAACAGAGAAGGTGGGGGGGCGTGGAGGTTGACATCGAGGGCATGAGAGAGAGGGTGTAACATTAGAATGAGGTTTGGTCTGAAGCCAGTCAGGGAAGACAGAGAAGGAAGAGAGGCAGCAGCTGGAAAGAAAAGTGGTTCAGCTAAACCAAACCACGTCCTCAAGGATCACCCATCCAGCGTTAGAACACACACACATACAATCACACACATCCATGTACACGCACCCACACACCACTCTTTTTCCCACCTCTACCCCCACTTTTCATCTTAACACCTTACTAAAGCACCATTTGCCTTGCCGGTCTGCATGTATCCTCCCATCTTCCTCTGCGATCCTGGTTTCCCTCTCCTCCTTGATAGTCTTACTCACAGAGCGTGACTATCTCCCTCTGACAGAGCCGCTGCCGGATTAGAGAAGTACGGAGCGAGCCGAGCGCAGTGAGCCAGCACCTCCTGCTGTACGCGAGACGCTACTGACTCACACGCACGTCTGCTGCATCCTTGAAAAACACAGCAAGGGCATTTGTGAATCAGACACCGGATGGTTCTTCCATTCACAAATGGAAAATGAGAATCAGTCCAAATGAAAAAAAAAAAAAAAACTCAAAGACCTCAGGCCGATTTATTTTTATAAAGACGATAAGGAAGATGAGAATTTGGGTTTATATTTGGAGTTATTCAACATGCATAACAATCTGCATTCCTGCTTATCATATGAATCATGATAACGCTCTCAGTGCTTCTCTGTGCCCTCGAATGCTCACATCTGAGCCCTGAAGGGGAGTCTGCTGATATATACTGATGTCAAATCAGATTATTTGTTGTAGAATAATTTTAACATTACTTCTGAAGATAATAACATCTCAAAGCTGTAGATTGAAGTGAGTATTTGGATACAAAACTGACATATTTTGCTGGTTTACCATTAATGTTATAAATAAGAATTACTTACCTTTTTTAAGTTTGAGTCATGTTTCCAACAAAGATGCTAAATCTTTCATCTTTAGCCTCTTAAATCTGAGGTTTTCATCTTTTCCTCTGCACATGTTTTTTGTTTCTTTTTTAAATGATGATTTGACTTATTTAAAGGATCTTATTCAGTCTGTTATTTGATTTTTAAAAAAAAAGGGCGGTTTGACTGTATTACCTTGAGCTCTTTGAGCCCATGATGGGCATTCATTAGTCATAATGATAAAACATATCCTAACTTTTCCATCATGAAAGACAAACGGTGACAGTGTGCAACTCAGCATCCAAATACAGAATTAACTGAGGGAATTAAAGCAAATATATTTTAATCAAATGTTCCATCTACTTTACTAAATCAAAGTCTGACCCATGTGACCTGTTTTCCATCTGTTATTCTAACAATTTACGATTAGATATAATACCACACTGCTCTGCCTTGAGCCTCATATTGTGATGTTATTTCAGTATCCATGTTTAATCCAGTGAGAATGGATTGCGACTGATTTGAAAGGTCTTCGCCAAAATTTGGGTACAATGAAGAAACTAGGACACGGCGGTACATGCTGCGCTGTCTGTGTTTCAATATTCCAAAATCCAACAGCAGCAGCAGCAGCCTCAAGTCGAGCTGCTCCAAACCAGAGCGACATACAGACACTCTCTTTGTTTCACATTCAGACAGCAGAGTCTTACAAATCCTACAAATGATCCAGCCACCACCACTTGCCGGTTTCCTGCACTTTTCATGCGGCATGTGCTGCAATTCAAAGTGTGAAAACATCCTGACACATAAAGGCAAACATTTACTATCACTCCTGTCTTTATTGCACTGTCCTTGTTGGACCTGTGTTATTAGCTGAGAGTCTGTGGGAGTGAACAGTTAGAGCCTGTGCTCAGTAATTCACAGAGACCCAGAGTAGTGTTGTTTCTTTTTTTTTTTTTTTGGAGGGGGGGTGCAGAGAATGAGAAGCTGAACGAGAGAGAGTGAGCTTGGCAAAGCTACAGCGTCTCACTGCAGAGGTTTTAAATCCTTTAACGTGATTTCCCTCATCCTATTAAAGACATAGCTATGGGAAACTGTAAAGTGTTACGTACAGGAGGGAAGGGGGGTGAGAGAGTGAGAAGGAGAGAAAGGAAAAGCAAGAAGGGAGAGAGATTAAATGGGTGTTTTAATAAGGAACAAATCATCATTTCAGTCCCATTTCTATCTGCTACCTTCTCTTGCAGATGAGACCGAATGACCTTTCATTATTTACTCTGCTCCAACCCCATCAGTTCTTATTCTTCACATGGATGCCTCGCTCTGGGAAGGGGTTTAAACATGTCACAATGTATCTTCCCTCCTTTTGAATTGCACCATAGATGTAGATGATATTTGCATTGTATAATATCGAAAAGCTGAGTGTTTACTGTGTTGAAGTTGTTAAAGGAGAAATAGTCTGCTTGAGAGGCCACCTGTTTATATGTATAAAACTCAGTTGGACTAGCACCTTCCTTCTTTTTTGGTCTGAGAATCTATTTGATTTTTTAAAATTATCTTATTTTTGTGGCACCGTTTATTTTTTCTGTGATTTTAACTTCTGTGTAGAAGTGATTTTCTGGCCCAGGAGGGAAAACCTTTGATTTCGTTGAATTTATGTTGCACTCCTACTCTCTGGATGGGTGTACCACTTGTGCTATCTGTGGCGCATTTACCTTTTGTTGCTGTCTGACTACAGCTGGTATACTGATCTCTGCACTCTTATTAGATCAACTAATTAACCAAGAGGCAAAAAGGTGCATCCCATCACACTTTGAATTAGAGTCTTGTCTTTCTTATTAGAAAAGTTATAGCTTAAGAAACGTGAAGGATTTAAAAATAATTAAAAAAACACAAAAATAAAGAATTTTATGGTCAAAATCAAGAAAAGGAACATAATAGGACTGTTTGATGATAGGGTAAAAAAACAAAACAAGACTGTAGAATAAATTATGATTATGTTTCACATCTGACTAGTTAGGTCCCGTGTTCACCTATAGTTTTTCCGGGGCAGAAAAATGCTGCACGTCCTTCCTATCTCTATGACAACAGTGGTTGCTGTATGACATAGACTGCTGCATCGCTTATCACTGTATTTTGTTTATTTGTGATTGTTTTACCCGCTCAGACATGGTGCAGAGAGGATGTGAGTACAAAACACAATCCTTAGGCGGCAAAAATACAGGGAATATTTGGAAAAGAGAGCTAGGTGAACAACGGGGACGAATAGTAAAAAGGAAGTAACTAAATAAAAGCGTTGCTTTCAAGACTACAGTTTGCTTAAATGTTTATGAACTTAAAAGATCGTATGGAATTTTTGTTCCCAAAGCTCAAAAGTGGACAAAAGCTGTTGTTATTTCAGTTTTCCTCATTGATGTCACTGTCATGGTAGAATGCATGCAGTCAATGGTTATGTTCTTGGGGCAAAAAAAATCATGAACACATACAGGAATGATCACATTTGGCACAGACATCGACATAAATCAGACATTGTTTGTCAAAAGTCACGGTCACTTTGAGCTAATGTCTGTTCATTCTCCTCGGCATAATATCCCAGCCAGGCAAGAGGGGAAATGTATTACATCTGGCACTAGAGTCCATTTCATCTCAAGGATGAACTCATTCAGACTGGATGGTCAAATGTTAAGTTCATAGTGAAGCTCACTGTTTTCTGGCCATAACTCAAGAACTCTATGGTAATTATGTCCAAGTGTCATTATAATGCTGAATATGGCCAAAAGATGGTGTGATGACATTTTAAAAGTCAAAAGTGTCATGGTTAAATTCCCTGTGAAGTCATAAAGAGCTCAAAAAGCTCATTACTGGCTATAATTCTTTACAAATGTGATATTAGGAATTTGTGGTAACGATACCTTAGAATTGTCTGAAATGGCCACTTGGAATCATGGATGAACTTTGTTCATGAGAAAGATCTTTGCAGTCTGTGAAGAGAACAGTGCCATCCATGTATGTTCAGTGGGCATTTCACTCTAATCCTACTCCTTGCTCATTACTGGCTATAATTCTTTATGCTCAATATCGTCATCAAAATCATCTGCAACGTCAGTCCCATCACATAAAGTGTGGCATTCATGAAAGAGCTCGGGCTTTAGCTAATTCTTGAAAGGGGAAAGTGACTCTGTTGATCAAATCGAGTTTGGTAACCTCTTTCACCACTGGAGGACTACATAGGAGACTTAGGGCCCTGTTGTGAACGTACAATTGGCGGCGTTTAATGGCAGAGTATAGTCGAAGGGATTGTTGACTTGGATAAGGAAGTTCCAGGTAGGTATAGGTAGGGGCTGTTTATTTGAATTGTTCTGCTGTTTTGAAAGCAGATGCAGTGGAGGGAGATGAATAGCAGAATGACGTTCTGTTTTGGGTTGCTTAAAGACGAGGGCTTGTGCATTCTGGATCATCTGCAGGGGTTGTATTGTGCATGCAGGGAGACTTGAAAATGATTTTCATTCCCACAGTTGCAAAGTGTTTTCCCATGGTGAATTAATGATGGTTTCTGTAAATGATATAAGGAAACATTCAGAGATACCGTTTTTGTAAAGTTTCATGTGACAAATTTTATGGTGATGTGGTGCTTTGGTTGAATGGCATGTGTATGTTTTTGGTGATATAGAAATGTGCAAAGTACACATTTTTTCACTCTTCCTCCCTTCACACCCCTTGAGCTCACACATACAGGTCCAAACTACAATTGTGCAAACATTGAGATAAATAAAACTCTAACCAATCCCCCTTTCTTCCTATAGCAACCCTATGTTCACATAATTGTACTCTGAAAAGAAGTGTATAGCTTGAAGATTTTACATACACATGGGTAAGAAAGGCTGAGATGAAAATATAAAATGGCATCAAAAAAACCATGTAAATAGTTGTCATATTAGCATTCAGAATATCAAAGAACACAAATTATTGGGTGATGACTGGAAAGTCCCATATGCTTATGAAAATACGTGGTAGTTGATGCTGGTCATTACAATCCAATATATATTGTGTATCCGTGCTACACAGAACATGTGCTGGTAAAAAATGAGCCTTTTAACTTTTGCATCTATAACATCAACATGCTGTCTGCAATAATGAAGTGTCTTTTTACTCTCGGTGTTATCAATCACTGCATTGGGAATATATAACCCTAACCATTTTTATGACAATCTTTCAATGTAAAAAATAATAACACACAAACCTTTCCAGCCAATCAGAACATTAATGTATCAGTAAACTGAAAATTAGCGGCCTGCCGCTTCGTTCTACGGAAACAGGGCTATAAAGAGGAGACCAACGGGAAACATGAGTGAACATAACTGAGCGGCAATAGAGCCCCAACCACAGTTTCAGCTCATAGGACGTGTTGTTAATATCCCTAGTAATCAGCACTTCCTGCATTTGAGTGGGAAGAGGGAGGCTGTCTCTGGCCGGTGCGTTGTCGCTTCCTTGTTATTTTTTGACGGCTGACACTGCTGGCTTGAAATTAGCCCACTCAGCGGTTCAGATAGATGTTTTGAGGATTGGAGAGGCGGTTTCAGGTCAGTGAGGTTTCACTTCTGTAGTGTTTATTGACAGCTGATACTGCTGCCTTGAAATGAGCTTACAGTTTAGATTAAAGACTTGAGGTCGCTTCCATTTAATTTTAACTGAAGTTCAAAGGATTTAAGTGGAGGAGGGATAATAATGTCATTAGGTGGGCACCCTCCTTTACTGATGTTTCGTTGATAAGCCCACGACACCTCCAGACGACTCATTGGCAACACCTGGTGAGCCCCCTTCCACTTTTACAGCTTTTTTACTGTTCTTTGTAGCCCAGTTGGTGTCCTTCCTTTTATCCAAATCCACCTGCTGCTTTGCTCTGCTGCCTTTGTCAAAATGGTTGATGGCTTTCCTGAGGGCCTGTCCCTGGTCTCCTACCCCCTTCAAGAGCTTGATTGTGGATGTGGCCACAAATCCTCTGCAAATAAGGGACTTGGGATCCAGCCCCTGTATCCTCCCTTGGTACAGTTAGCTCCACGATGAACATGGATTTCTGTGAGATTGACCACAAAATAAGATCTGGCCTGAGATTGGTGTTCCAGATCTCAGGTGGAAACTTAAGTCACTGATCAAGGTCAACCTGCATTTTCCAGCCCCTTGCGGCATCTAAGAGGGTGCTATCCTCAGTAACTACCAGCTTTCTCCTCTATGCAGGTGTTCCCTTGTGCCATGTATGTGGACGTGTCCCGAGTCCAAACCCATCTCTTCCTTGTTGCACCTGTCCCACTATTTCTCCATGACATGATTTTGGGATTATTAGTTTCCTCCATGTCACCCTCATTAGTGTCTACAGACACCGCAACACTGGAGTGTTTTTATATAACCGGTAAGGAACTCCATTTGGTCCTGGTGTAGATGCTGCCCTTGCCTTCTTCACTGCGTTGTCGATCTCAAACCAGTGGGGGGGGGGGTCTTTTTGTCGAACTGGTGTTCTGGCTGAGGAATTGGTGGCATGTCTAATGGAATATTCTTTATATTCTTAATATTATTTACTCTTCATTCCAGTCGAAGACTGAATGTGTCTCCTTCGGATGGTGCTCCATGTCCCTCTTTGGCACCTTTACGGATCCGCCCTTTTCCCTTGTAATGAAGTCTTACACAAACCTGAAAGGATCCTTGAAGAAGGATGTTCTTGCCTTCTCTTTTTCCTTGCGTCAGGTTTGGAGATTTTCTGCTCTCTCCAGTCTTCCCAGCAACCCTTAAGCTCTGCTTGCAGGAGGTCAATGCCTTCTCTCTCTTCTAGTGACAATTTCTTCCATCATTTCCTCAAATCCCTCCTCTTTGATAAGGTGCATGATTTCCAGTAGCCTTCAGGACTTGGGAGATGTTTGTGTTTCCTTCCTTTGTTCTTTTGTTCCAAACCCTTCTGCCCCATAGAAGTAGATCAGGTCACTCATTCTCTCTAGTTTTTCCACTGTTCCTCAGACTCCCTCAAGGATCACGCCCAGATCTGCAACTTGTGCATCTATAACATCAACAGGCTGTCTGCAATTATGAAGGGTCTTTTTACACTAGATGTTATCAATTTGCATAGGGAATATGTAACCCTAACCCTTTTTATGACAATCTTTCAATTTAAAAAATCAGCCAATCAGAACACTGATGTATTAGTAATCTGAAAACTAGCTGCCTCGTTCTACGGAAACGTGACTATAAAGAGGAGACCAAGGCAAACATGAGTGAACATAACTGAGCTGCAATAGAGCCCCAACCACAGAAGAATACTGTTGATCTAAAGGAGCAGACTTAAAGTATAACTGATGTATCAAATTGAAGTTGAAGTCACCAAATATGTCCTTGGTCCTAGGTATTTATTTGCGATATTGTTAAGGGATTAAATAAATGTTGCGGGGGGGGGGGGCTATATGGCTAGATTACATTATGAAAACTATTCCAGCTTAAGTTAGCACACATACACTCTGCAGGGTGGCTTTGCTCAGCCCTTGGAGCTCTGACTATAGCTTCTACTTCACATTGAAAGGAGCATGTTGAGATGGTTTCGGGCATCTATTTAGGACCTCCGGGGTGCCTGGCAAATCTATCTGTGAGGAGACTCTGAGGAAGACCGAGAACATCCTGGAGGGGTTATTTATCTTCTCAGGACATGAATGTTTGGTATCCCACTGGTGGAGCTGGAAAATGTTCTTTGGGAGGAGGATATCTCAGGGTGCTGCCAGAAGCACAAGTAAATATATGAACATATGAATACATACACACTATTAAATAATAAGCTTGCACTTTTATTTTAATGGTTTCAAATTTAAAGGCAAGCTTTGGTTATCTTTTAATAAACTACATTATATTCAGAGGACCTATTGTGGCTGTTGGTTATGGTAACCCTTGCACTATGACAGTGTCAAATGGGAGTTCATTTGCACTGTATGAGTCAGTGTAAAGTTATAGAAGATCAAGGACATCCAATGAGAGGGAACTGTAAAACATTAAATGGTAAGCAGATTATTTGTTACCATTTTTTTCTTAATAAAAACAAAAAAATGTAAAAATGGGCTTTGAATGAAGGGATTGGCATTTTCAGCCAATTCAATATTTAAATACTCTCCTTACCTTATGAATGAGTAATCCAGTACTCGCTAATTATATACATTTTTTAACATTAAATAAATACTGTACGTCCGACACAGAGCTCAGGGGTTCACTCCTCAGCAGCTCTTTCAGGTGGTGCGTAACATTTTCTGAGGTTCCTTACATTGTGATAGGAAGACACCTGTTTAGCTGTCATGGTTGTTTGTACTCTTACTTTCGAGAAGCCAACAGTACCCTGAAGCATTATCCTTCCAATCAGAGCATATCCCTGACCGTGTTTTCCGAGGATTTAAATCAATAAATGAATGAATGACTGGACCAGTCACCGTTTTAGTCAACAACAGGCACATTTCCTCTTCTCTGTATCATTAAAACGTTTGCCAACAGGGCTAGCAAATGATCAGGTGACAGACTGCCTGTTAAATAACTCTGCTAGATTGTACTTTTTCTTTCAGTATGTGGGTATGCATCAAACTAGTTTTTCTATGATGTGCAAGTTTAGCGCCACATATCTGTACATGTCACTACCATCTTTTTGTTAAAACACATCCAGACATCACTTTTCCTTGTTACAGCTGAAATTGTCCGTGTGAAACGGAATGTTTTGTGTGTGTTCCATGCTCTCACCTTTTGGAGTAGCTTTTCTGTTTATAGTTACCTTAGCTGCTGTAAAGCAGTTGTTGCTGCTGTAATCTCGTTTGCGGCGCTTGTGTGTATGTTGAAAAAAGCTGTGAAAGTTTTCCATCTGTATCATTTATTATTTTCTCAAGAAAATATTCAATATGGGGACGGGAGAAACCAGAGTATCCCATAAACCATCTGAGCTGTATACACTAGTTGGAGCCTAAATCAACGAATTAACAGCCACACTAGTTGTGAAATCTTACTGGAATAATGATGTCAGCAACCAGTGCTTGAGTACTTGTACAAATGTCAATTTACGGAGTTGTTCACTTAAGCTTTTGACGCTCTCTGTCCATGTAAAGGCTATTGGGATTAAAGACCTTAACCTTATCGCTGTGTCTGTTCTGAGCAGCTACAGTTCTCTTCAGTTTAATCAATCTTTTAAATTGTCAAGACCTGTTGAATCCTGACCATAATATGTAATTTTTTTTTAACATCTTTCCTCTGTTTTAAAAACGACTTTTTGAAGACTATGTCATAATTTCTTGAGCCACAATGCCACATTTTCTCTACCAAATAATAACATGGTGACCTTGAAAAACCATCACATAAGGAATTATGTCCTCATTAATGACTTGGGTTAAATTGAACTGCATTTCAGTACTTTGTTATTCTGCATGAATATATTAAAAAAATTCAACACATGTACAGAAATTCAGAGATATTGCCATCTTAAAGCAGTTGCCTGTTTAAAAAAACAAATGTAATTAAAATTTATATATTTGTGTTCCATTGTTTCTAAAATCTACTCAATCTCTTCATATGGGTTCAGTTGGAGTGGCAATGGACCACATTTTGAATAAATATATCATCATGAACATTTGTACCATAAAACAGCATGAAGGGCTGGGTTATGAGTAGTCGTAAGGCTTGTCTGAAACATGATTATAAATCCATCTGTGAATGCACTCTAAAGCTTTCTGGTTTTTTTTGCTTTACTATAACTGCACCATAAGTGGGCTGTATGACCTTTCCAGCCACATACAGCTTGTAACACTTGAGGCCTTGATCATCATCAGCATCACAGATTATTCCTGATAATGTGACCCACATATGTTGCTTTGTTTGTCACTTCTAGACCTTAATCTGTCAAAAAAAAAAAGAAAAAAGAATGAAGCAGATTTGTTGTTTTCATCATCTTTAGTTTCAAATGTAAAGCCAATAATATATCACACACTGTTGCATCCACATCCACTGATTGAAGACAAAGGGTGACGGGACGCATCTTTGTTGGATTAAAATAATTAATTGTTGGACTGCTGAATTCCTTAGACTTCATCTAGTTTATATGTTGCAATATTGCAATATCCTTATCAAATGGGTGGAGTTTTCTTTCTGCTGTCATTTACAAAGATCAGCTCTTTACTTTTATGTAAGTTAGGTGAAGAACAATAAATATAAAAAGATGTGCTTATTCAGAACTACACTGTCCTTCTTAGAATCATTACACTTACGTCCTTTACAGGTGTTTGTCCTTTGTTCTTTAAAAACAGAAATAACAAGTTGAGTAGTCTCTTTAAGGCTCATCCTAAACAATCTTTTGCTTTCAGCTCCCAGAGATGCAACATCTACCCTACTCCAGTAGAGGGAGCTGTTCTCCAACAACTAAACAGTTCAACGGTGTCATCTGTATAGGCTGCATCCTGTGGCTCAAAGCTAAGTCTATAGTGAATTATCTCAGTATGCTACTGACTCGCAGTAACCACAGCAACCATGTCTCCTTATTCTCTGCAATATTTCTTTTATAGAATTAAAAAAACACGTCTTCATTTGCATTTATCCATACAAAACTGATGATAAGCACCTGAGTTACCTGCAAAGATAATTTTCCTCTGTAGGCCTTTCACCAGATGTTAGACCCTTTAATAATATAGCAATTGTAATACAAACATCACAGTTAAACAACAATATGCTGTTTTTTTTGTCATTTTAAAGGTGGATAAGTGTAGCACAAATTGATTTTCCCCATGCCATTATACCTGGAAGTTAATTTAGACTGTCTTCATTTTGCATTATTTATATTGAACAATCAAGATGAACACGTTGCTTAAGCTCGAACATTTATTCTGCATTTTAATTGAAAACAGAAAGACTTTAATAGAGGGTACCATACTGTTGTTGTTCCTGTTGCAGCTTCTTAATTGTAATTGACGTCTCTTTGAAAGGCTGAAAGAAGTTAAGTGATCATGTAAAAGTGACTTTTACAAAAGTTACATAATCAGAGGCCTATTTTGTAATTGCTGCACAAAGAGGCACATGATGATGTGAATGATAATGATCATTTTGTGATAATAGAGGGCTCTGTTTGTCAGGACTGTCAGCCATCAGAATGGATGATGGCATTGTCAATCAGTCAACATCCACCAGCAATTAGCACATCTGCCACATCAGTTTGTCTAATCAGCTATCATGTCACAAATTTAAGAATGCACTTTGCAAAATATTGATTTAGGCTATATATTCGCTAAACAGATGATATTCCTTGGTGTATTCCACAACTGCATATTATTTAATCAACTGATTTACATGAATCAACACTGAAAAACAACGATCGAACAAAAGTTAGTTACCTGATCACAATAAATGATAAAATAGCTTACTACGTATCCTGTCACTATTTATCTGTCCCACCTAGTGGTTTAGGTTGTGTGGGAATAAGACTTGGATGTCCTCCTTCTTTTCCAGATCTTTTGTCTCCTTGGATATCCTAAGGCATTCATACTATGACATATTTCATTCCTCACGTTTATCTTAGGACTCCCACATATCGCCTCCCAGGGGAACATGCTCTGGTGCCAGTGTGCAAGGCGCAGAAGCACAAAGCCGCATCAGGTCTGAGCTCTGTAACGCATAGTAGAGTATTCACCTGCTGAAAGGAGCTTGCTTATGGCATTTGTGTCCCCAGTTTCTTCAATTGGAAAATTGCATAAATTAAATTCTGATGCAGATCTCTCTTCACAATGTATCAAGCCATACATTGCTGTGGATGTCACAGCAATCTCCCTCTAGAAGTCGAGCCACATACATTACCTCCTTAGTGAAGTACTGTAGAACCCAAGATACTGGAGCCTTGTACTACAGGAAGCAATTTTGCTATTCTCCTGCAGAGTTACTATGTGTACAGTACAATGAAGCTGTCAAAGGTAAATTATCATTTTAAAGTCAAGATGAAATAGTGACGTCACCGAAACCAGACCCTCCCCATCTTGCAGCTACACTTGAGAGACCAATATATATGGCAGTTGGATGATGCAGAATATTGTAGTGAGGTAGAAAGTAGTGAAGTAGTTTTGTTTTGTTTTCTTTCTTTTGATATCAGAAGTGTCAGATTCTGTTTGTAGGTATCTTCCACTTTCGTACATCAGCTGGCTAGGGCTTTAAGGCTGCTTACCGAGCTGACGAGCTAACGGATGCTGCAGCTCGCGGCTGTGGCTACACTTAGCTTAGCTACCAGTAAACGGTTCTCAAGATCAAGTTATAAACTCCCAAAATCATAAGCTTAAGATGTGTTTGGCCGGTTCAGCCCCAAGGTGCCAGGAGTCAACCCCCATCAAAAAACGACCTTGCAACTCTACTCCCCGTCTTCATGTCGAGCTTTTGTGTTATTTTAGGTGGCGTTATTTTCCAAAGACCAGAGTTTCTCCCCCAGTGTTCCTGGATAGTTTGAGTTCCTGGCATCCCAAATCAACATGTTTTCCATAATATACATTTCACCCCAAAATCAGTTTAATATAGCACCACCTGCAGGCTTTGAACACATTTTTCTTCTGAAGGAAGTCATTCGGGCTGTTACAGTGCATTTCCATACGTTGGCCACAAGACATTTCTTTCTGAAGTTGGTGGAGAGCAATCCAAAGCTTAAAAAACAAAAAATCCTTTAATGTAATCTTTAAGTCCATCCTTTTATTTAGTTTTACAGCATGTTTTTTTTTTTTTACTCCAAGTGGTCAAATCAAGTTATTGCACATACAAGTAAAAGCATTGAACAATCTCCCCCTTTTCCTGAATTATTACCAAGTTAAACATCAGAAACATGAGAGAAAACTGAATAGGACTATACAACTTGCAAAAAGTTCCCCACAGAATAGTTGTTTTAGGCTATGGAAATATAGTTCATATATATTATGTATATTAAAGTGGCACTTTTTTTTCATTATTGTATTGCCTTCTTGATGGGTTACGTTTTAATGTTGTAAAATAAATGGCTGCCTGGCGCCAATAAGCAAAAAAAAAAAAAAAAAAAAAAAAAGAGCTCTGACGTCAGCATGGTGCAGATCCTCATCAAAAAACAATCAAAGCAAATCTCAACCCTGTGTTCAGATGCTGATTTTTTCCTCTCATATGACGGTCGCTACAGAGCAGGCGCCTTTTCATTGATTTATGCGTCGCACCTCTTCGTCATGACAACTAGCTGTGAGATTGAAATATTGTGAGTGGTGTCCTATAAGCTCGAGAGTGAGAGAGAGAGGGAGAGAGGGAGAGAGAGAGAGAGAGAGACAGAGAGAGAGAGAGAGAGAGAGAGAGAGAGAGCGCTGTGGCACGAGCCGTGGGATCCTCTTCAGTGCAGGCTCCGGGCTTCAAAACAAAAACCACTGCATCCGTGTATTTTATGCATTTATGGTTGTTGTTGTTAAAAACCATGAAGGCTAAACGGAGGATCCCCGTACTGTTTGTCAGTGTGAGCTTCCACTTTCTGTGACGAGCATCAGATACCGAGTGAAACCAGGAGAGAGCACCACGCACGCGCGCAAAGAAGAGATTGGACACCTGATTTTGTCGGGTGACTTTAGAGCGCTATTTACATTTTATCTGAAAGAAAATCCATCTTTTATTTTAGGAAAGCTTTCGTGCTGTAACGGGGCAGCAACTGTGGATTATAACCAGCATGGACATATGGGGAAAAGACAGATCACTGCGTTGACTTGTAAAGCAACGCGTCGATTCTTGACGCTATAGCGTTACGCATTTATTTTACTGTTTTTTTTTTTACCCCCTCCTGTTTGAATTGCCCTCGCTGCTGCATCTCAACATAATTAAAGTCAAATATCTGTGGATAAGGAGCAGCGCTGGGTGTTGTCAGCAAGGGATGAGAGAAGGAGGAGGAGGGGGCAGTATGAGGTGTGCTTTTTTTGGAAAAGCCGGAGAAAGACAGACACCGAGAAGGTGTACTGATGTGCGAAAGCCTGCGACGCGTTACCCTCCTGAGAAATAATTGCGATCCGGGAAGAAATGGCCTAGTTTGAACATCATCGACACGCCGACAGAGAATAGAAAAGAAGAAAATCGTGTTTAGATACATGGACGGGCCATTATCATCATCATTATCGTCATCATCATAATTCCGGTGCTTGCATCGAGTCTTTGAGGTAAGACATATGTTTACCCCCTCCTTCCTAAACGTGACTGGAGATTTTTCTCTCTTTCATGGCTTTGATGTGTGCGCATTCTGTCGGTTTTGGTGACTTCGCACATTGCGCACGTTTTCCATCTTGGCGCACTGTCACAATTGGGGGGAATGAGATTTCAATGTAAATCCTCGTGCCACTTTGTTGCTATAGCACACATTTTCTTCCTTTTCAGCTGGAGCCTTCGATTGGCCTTGCCTGTTGAAACGCTGTCACATCCTAACATGATCAGTCTATAGTTTGAGCATTTAGAATCAGTATCATGTCGTCTGAGCATGCTGCTAACAAGATGAGATTCATGTGATTTAATTGGAATCAGCTCATCATGTAGGCTGTCAATCAAACCAGCTGCTCTTCCCAATTTGGCTCCTACAGTGTCCCGTTTGCCCTGGTTGTCATGGCATCGATAATTTGCTTTTTATTGCATTTATTGATGACAGCTTAATAAGACACACATGCAGCAAAGGGACTAATCTCAAGCAGAGTGTGTGACAGGCCTTGAACTCAAAAGATGTCCTCTCTAATGAACAAACCCACAGAAGCTCGGAGATACACACACACACACACACACACAGCGCCTGTGCCCTAGAAGATGCAGATAGGATTGTGAATTAAATGCACACACTCAAGGCTCCATTAATATTCAGTGGATGTTGGGCAGCGCTCAGTTAATGGCAGACAACAGGACCTCTGTTCTGACAGGTCACAGATGAGAAATGGTATATTTTCATTTTAAGGGTATAAATGTGTTTTTTGAACTCACATACACAGTGCCTTTAGCTGTCGAGCAGTGACATTTAGAATCCATCAGAAAACCAATAAAGGCTTTTTGTAGACTTTTGCAGATTTGGTGTTACTCCTTGTCCGTATCCTGTTGAAATAGCTGGGATTGCTTTATAAGGCCGGCGTCATGTCAAAGCAGATACTGCCTTTTGGACACTCACTCAAATACATCAAAAGATTGCCGCAGACTTAAAACACTTGCATGGGCTTCATACTGTATGTGCCATACATCTATCTAAATAGGTTTAATCCATAACATGGTATTAAGCAAAAAAAGACGGAATAAATATGGCAGAATTGTAGAACTCCCGAACTTTAACTCTGACATTAATTTCATATCTGTATTTAATGTTTAAATTGTACTCCCTTCAAATGAATAATTATTTCAGAGAGTGGGCCTTAAAGATTTGGTGGGAAAGTCAACGCTGAAGCTTTTAAAGCTACAACAAAGCTCACAGTGCAGTGGCTTAATACACCTACTGTAATCAAACCAACAGTTTTATAACATCAATATATGAACTTTAACTTTCAAAACAGCCTATTAAAGAACACAGATATCCCAGAAAAGAGTTGTGTGAGTCCAGGATTACGGTATCTATTAAACTACAGGAAAGTATAGAGCGGATATTTTTGTTGGCAGTGCCGTTAGATTCCTAGAGACATAAGGAAGAGATAAATGGATATAGAAGAAAAAAAGACTGCAATGAACATGTACAATCTGGCAAATCAAACAAAGTAATTTTGTTGTTAATGAAGTGTTTTTGGGTTGTTTTGTGTGCTAAGTGATGGCTTATATGTTTTTTTAGATGATAAAAACTCTTAAAGGACATGGTTTATATGTAGTTCTATGATTCCTCAGTGTAGACTTCAGCAGTTCAGTTAGGCTGTTTATGACAAACTGCTGGTATGTCAGATATCACTGTTGCATATGAAGAGTATTGATTCAGCAGATGGATTGGTGAAATGGCCCTTTACTCCTGCTCTCAGTGCTGCATGGATGATGATACATTTCTCCATACAAAAAATGAGTTGTTGCACATAGGCTGCTTGCCATACGCTGCTTCATTCATAAACTGTGTTTTGTTAAACTTGATCATTACTTGGTGAATGTGAATTACCTGGTAAACTATAACACTATTTCTTACTTAATGTGACTGTTGCCACAAGTTCATTTAAACGTTCCTATTACTGGGTTTTGAGATCTTTGGGGAAAAGGTGCAAGAAAATATGTCAATTGCAGTGAATCTAGCTAACCCAAGTCGACTGTCATCAATGACCCATTTGCACCTTAAAAAGTGCAATATTTTGTCCTATTCATATCTGATTTATATTTAGTCATATTGGCTTATAGTATACTGATGCATTCAATGACCTTTGTAAAATGATTTTAATATATGAATATTAGCAGATCCTGGCTCAGCCTCAGAAAGGATAGAGATATTTTATGTACTTGACCAAAATCCATAGGCATCTGTCGTATAGGCAGGCTCGTGTTTTAAGCCAATGGGTATTCGAATAACTGTGGTCCGAGATCGAGATGTCAACACTTTGGCTGTAATACTGGACCCTACAGCAGTTGATGAATGTCATTTGAATGTTGGGCATGGGATCCAATGTCTTTTAGTGGACATTTAAATAATAAACCATAGTAAAGTATGATGAAAGACACTGTACCAATTTTTCTTTTTAAAATGGATTTTGATACCCAGACTTCTCTAATGGTGGATAACACTTTGAAAATTCAACATTTAAGGCAGTTTCAAATGACAACACTAGTACCATTATCAGTCCAATCAGAACAACTCTCGTAATTTTGGGGTATCACTCCCCCCAGTTGTATCACTGTAATATCAAATTTTCATCATCAGTTTGGCTAACATCCTCAATCATTTTGGGTTGTTCGTGTTTATTTCTGGTGTAGCTTCTGGGGTTCCCGTGTCACTCCTGCTTTTCATGAATTCTTTAACACAATGAATTGTGGGTCAGTCCCTTAAGGGGTGTCGGTAGGATTATGCACTCACAATAAAATGTGTATCAAGGTCTGAAAAAAAAAAAACACACACACAGGACCCCTCAGGGATCACCAATGTTTTTCTAGTAGGGGGACTTTCCTGAGCCCTCATGTATCAAGAAACATCCATTGAAAAGTTGACATTTTTGTTGGACTGAGAGTAGATTCTGGACTGGATGTAATCCACATTCCCCAAGTGACTTGATGTCCCTAAATCTACATAGCACACCACATTCACAGAATTCACACCTTTACTGTGTTTTTAGCACTACCATGGTGTTTTAGATGTGTATCGCTACCATAAATCAAGGAAAGCTGCACTGAAGCCCTCAAACAACTTGAACATCCAGCCTTACATTTGAGCAGCTTGCAGGCTTGGCAGCTGTTACTATCCATACATCCTCTAACCATCTGAACAGCCTTGTTTCTTACAAAGCTACATTATCATTCAATAAAACATTCACTGTATTCCTGGAATATGATGTCGCTGCTGTAAATTTCAGCTAGGTGGGTTTAAGTTCTGTGTGAAGACGTCGAGTCAGAGTGGACAGAGGTTAAAATGACCCAGGTCTCAGTCACGTCACGAGTGGGGAGAAGAGAATGCAGGAGAGTAGCTTGACCTGACCCATTATCTCTGAGCAAAGTAAAGGAGAAACGCCTGTGTAAATGCCATGGTAACCATCTTGTGCAACCTCCTGTGAACAATATCACAGAACAGTCATCCAAGAGATAAGCCGGGATAAGTGCCGTCCCATTTTGTAAAGTCTGAGAAGAATATCACACCAAACCCCATTAAAAAAAAAAAAAAAACCCAAAAAAACCCTGGTAATTTAATGTCTTATTTTAGACACAAGCCCATTAAAATGGGACATGTAACCTTTCCTGAAAGATGAAGTTCCATCTTTCAATTCATCAGACATAAGCCATTAAGCAGCTGTAACGTTAAACTCTCTAGTATGTTTAGACTGAGATACTCAAGCTGGACTCGGCCTTTATGTATAGCATATGTTCTTTTAAAACAGTTTCTTTCATGCAGTGTATTCTTGAACTGCAAAGACAATAATTCATCTTGCTTATTACACAGTCCACCATCAGGCAGCTGGTGCTCTTTAGAGAGGTGTGGGCATCGTGACATGAATGGGACTGATAAGCAGTTTGAAATGTGGCCTACAGAATGGACCGGGGAGGCAGCCCATTAAATGTTATAGTTTCTACATTTTCACATGGTAGCTAGTTAATGTTGCTGTATGAAGTGAGCTAATGCAACTATCATTGGCTTTGAATATTCAGGAATTTTAATGGATGAACAAATTTGAGTTGCGATGCTTAAAGAAATGTTAATTACCTAGTCTTTACTTTCAGTAGAGCAGAAATGAACTGTCGTCTAGTAGAAAAAAAGAGCATGTCATTCTTGTCCAAATGCAGTATGGCTGACATAAAGATCTAAAAGGGGGACAAAAGCAACTTAAAAAACAAATAGATTCCAAGCCTGTCATCTAGTCACAGCTTCTTATACAATAAAGACCAAACCAAATGAAAGTAAGATGTTGACATGCCTCATACACTACTGATCTCAGTCAGATATTGACAATAGTTGAAATGACCTATGTTGGGAGAGATACTGGTGCCTACAAGTCTTTACAATTTTGACCTGACATTGAAGAAAGAGTAATATTTTTGGATAATGGATATTTTCTTAAAGCACTTGCATCCAGCCGTTAGAAATTTTCCATTAAAACATGCCCAACATGTAAGATATTCATTGTATGTAATAATGATGTGTAATGTAGTGATACTATAAATTATAATAATAGTGTGTTTTATTTGTAGCACTTAACATTTGAGAATCTCAAAGTGCTACAGAGTTAAAAGAATAAGAGTAGGTAAAACAAAATCATGTGGTCTATAGCAGAGAAATCAATCTCCCAACAACAGTCAAAGTCATAACTTAACGTTCATCTTTGGGCAATAAACATAATAAACAGTTCACTTTAAAATAGTACATTACTGTGACATCATTGAATAGTAAAACAACAGTGAGTTATGACACATCTCTATATGGCGTCACTAAAAATTGTGAAATGTGTCTCAATATGAAAAATACCTTTTTTCTTTTTTTAGTTTTCTTTTTTTTTAGTTTTGAACAGATTTTTGTTGTTATAAATAAAACAAGGTTTTCTGCGTGACCTCTTAATGACTTAAATGTTAAACCAGCTGCTCTGTTGAAGCCCTCTAGCAGACAACAGGCCTCTTACAGGGCTCCTGTTTGTAAATCAGATCACGAGATAAATGATTTAAATGGTAAACAAGAGACTTTAATACAATACAAGTTCTCTGTTTTTAATGGGTTTTCTTCATTTACTTTCTCATAACATTATTGAGGTTTAACCTTGAGTTTTGTCTTGATTTGGACATTTGGTGCCCATATCAAACTGACACTTTTTTTGTAAGTGCTTGAGGATAATGCTTTTTTTTTAAGTTTGTGGTTCAAATCTACCCTTATCATCAAGTTGATTCTGAAAAAAACAACGAAGAACCAGCTTTCTTATACTCTTAAAAGCAATAACCTTCAGTTTCAGGGCAAATCCTTTATGTGAGAAAGCTTTGTGTAAACACTTACAAATTTGCTGGGATGATGCAAGTTGATAATATAAACTGAGTTAAGTGAAATTATGGACCGGCAGTGTAGATTTTAAATCTGATTTACAAGGAAAATAATGAGAGGGGGCATTTGGTTCTTAAGCATCTTAAAAAATAATTCCTTCTTTTGTGTTACCACTTCATCATGACTAATTTGACAAAAAAAATCTGAAAATGAATTACAAATTAGTATGAATGTGTTTTTGGTCATTATATTAGGAAAGTAGCAAGAGATTTGTGCATCATGACAATAGATTTACGGGAAATAGAATTTATCAGTTAAATTTGTAATCTTTAAACAAGACAGAAAATACAGTTTACTACAATCCAATTTTCATAAATTAGTTAATTAACATTTAATCCAACTACATTATAATGTTAATCAGTTTTAGTTAGAATCAATTATCTTAAAGTAAAATTTAAAGAAATTAAAGAAAGCTCTACTGATCCTGTGAAGTTCAAAGACATTTCATTTCGGAGTGTTGCAGCTGTGTTGCCATAGTGACATGCATATTTTAGGCCCAAAAAGTCAGAAAGATTCACAATGAAACGGTCTTTACAGAGATTGTGTTGTAAAAGCCATAGTGGTGAGAAACCAGCCAAGCCAGCTAGTGCTATTCAGTTGCTGTTCTTCAAATGATTGTTAATCAGTAACTTCCTGCTAAGTCCTAAGGCTAGTCAGTAATGCCAAATGGATCAGCAAGAAACTCAGTAACTCAGAAACGCCAGTAGTAGATCCTGAAGTATGTTTTAATTCAAAAATAGACTTTGAATTGATTGATTCATGAATCCAGGATAGATTCTGAATCATATCAGGTCCCCAAGAATCCAAAATCAAAAAGGAGTTGAATGGTGAAACACCCAAAGATTCCCAGTCCTGACTGTTTCCATTGACTTCATTGTTAAAACCTAGTGTAAACAAGTCCTTGTTGAGCAGTTTATTCATATATTAAAGGGATTTCATGTTACATAGCTAATAAAAAAAAGTGTAATTGCATCTTTCTTTTTGGTCCATTTGGCTGGTCAAAACCAGAAACAGAAGAGCATGGAGCGAGAGTAACACACACGCACAGAAACAAAATTCAACACAATGAGACGAGTGTGTAGCTGACAGGGGACGTGATCCTTGACGCAAAGGGTTCGGCAACAGGGAAATGGTCCGTATTAGCAAACAATCCAAAAGGGGAAAGGCAGATCGGAACCAGGCAGAGGGTTGGAAAGTCAGACGGGGGGGGGGCAAAAGAGCTCAGGACCAAGCACAACAAAGCATGCAAAGACAAAGAACCACAGGGATCAGCAGTGAACATGTACACTAAAACCGATAAAGGATCACTTAGAAATGGCAAGAAGCTGGGAGACGAGCAGACAGTTTGTAAAAAAAGAATCTGATTAGTATTTCAATCTGTCTTTTAAGGGATCCTAATAAATAACGCTGCTCTTCATATAAAACATGCTTCCATCAGGCACTCATTAAGATCTTATCTGAACAGATTTCTGACATTCAAACAAATGAAAACTTTAATTATAAAAGCCTACCTTTTAAGAAATGTCTTTACAATACTGTTGGTTGGATGGGCTGTGCTCCTAGAGAATGCACACAGTGTCAGGTCAGGCTGGATTTTTTTGTCCTCCATTTCTCATCTGTTAACATTGGAGGAGTCAAGCTTTATGACCTATCTTACAGACAGTCAAGAGTAGGACAGCCAAATGTTTTGGCTTCACTTTTTGAGAGCTGTAATGTTGTCCATCTGTTTACGTAGTTCATGGTCAAATCACTTAAACTTGTTGAACATCAAAGTCAGTTGAAGAGAGGTCTTTTATACCAGGTCAGTGTGAGCAAATAGAAGGGGTTACATTGTGGACTACAAAGACCATTACACTGTACAGTGCTTTTGCAAAATGTCAGGCAGTTCAGGCAGACGCTTACATCAAAGGACTCCGGACGATTTATAGCAAATAGACCTCGAAACTGATGCACTTGGAGGTAAACGCTCTGCATTTGACGGCGCTCATAGCAGTATGAGAGAGAGACTGTGACATGAATGATCACAGGAGGGAGAGTGTGAGCTTGTCAGATATCGACAACACCTAAATACCTTGTTTTAATCTGATTGTGAGGGCGATGATGACAACAGTGATAGTTGATGGAGCCCAGCGCCCTGCCTAAAAAAAAATCAAGATACTTCATTTAAAACATCAAACAAAAGTCCATTGTTGAAACTCTGAAACACAAAGGTGAAACAATTAATGTTCTGGCAATTAATTAACACCCCCCCCCCCTTTTTGATTTGAACTCTTTATATTAAGTTGTCAGCTTTAATGAAGCTACATGATGTCCAATTTACCTTTGAGGATTCAGTGCCAGCTTTTATTGATGAAAAATTGTTGCTAATTAATGTTGCAGTCTACTTTTTAATGAAATATTTCAAACCACTCATTGTTTTGTCCTTTCTAAAAGGATTTGTACAGTAAACAGAACAGAGATGAAATTCAAAGTGAAAAGGAGTAACCATAAATATTAATATACATTCTGCAAGCTAAGTCCTGAATGTTTTTTGAATGATTTGTCCGTTTTAAAAGTCAGTTCTTGCACTGAAACCCATTCCCCATCTTTTATTCAGCTGACCTGAGAGCATTTTCTTTGGAGTACAGGAGGCCTCTCGAACACGTTCGGGCATACAAAGCATCGCGGCAGCATGCATCGCGGCAGCATGCATCACATACAGCGAGTCTCAGCGCTTTACTTAAGCTAACCTACACATCGTCTGTGCCGTCCCATCTGTCAAGGTACGCTTTGCTGAGAACGTGCCGGTTAAGGCAACATCATTTAAATTCTAGCAGCCGTTTGTGTTGTGGCAGCTTGAATAGCATTGCAAAGTAAACTGCATGTATTTACTCAAATGAATGATGATCCTGAGTCAAAATTCGTCCCCAGTGTGAGACAATACAGCGTGCTTCGGTTTCACAATGCTGTAGCGGAACTCTACTGTCAACAAAAAGAAGCCAGTTTGCTTTGCCGTCCCTGAACAGAAGAGCAGTGTGGAGCTGTTGGGCCAGCTGTATGGCTCCGAGACGATTGTATTAGCCATTATAATCATTGTCTGTGGTCAAACAGGATGCACCTGCTATCTCCCCACACATCTGGCAAATGAATCTTTGGATTCCCATTTGGGATTTATACTCTATTTAAAATTTGATTTAAATTAAATAACAACAGCTCCTTCCCCAGCTGGTCTCCACAGTGTCCCCCCTATATGAGGTTTAGAAGGCCCTTACTCTGATCAGGAAAACCATAATAATACTGATTTGTCCTGTGTGTCTATTGATTATAGCCTGAGTGTGATAATACACAGTATGAGTTACATCCAAAGCAGTATCGCTCAATCATTATATTTAAAAATTGTAATCCAGAGTTAAGTGTGCTTTTTACCCATGACATACTTTGAAGAAGCAATTTCAGTCTAATATGATCTTAGCTACTGATGTTTTAAGGAAAGCATCCAAAGAAAAACAGATCTATTAACAGTCATGAGGTTTGAATAAGAAGTTAATGATTGGGTTTGTTCCATTGTCACATAATACTAAACATCATGTTGAGGTTTGACTGAGAAGTGCAGCCAGTGGCCTGCAGCTCATGTTTCTGTAGTCTGTGGTCCTCACAGGACTCCCTGTAATATTAAAACCTGAACTGCAGTCTGAAAAAGGACTTTTGGCTAACACATTTTGTATTAATAAATGCCGTCAGTGCTAACTCTACTGAAACATACTAAACTTTCCTGTGGCTTCTTCACAATAAAAGCTGCACTTTTTTTTACCATTAGGATGGTCTGTTTTTGTTGACAATACAGCAGTTTGCAGTGACAAACACACATACCTGTGTATAGTGTACCAATTATGAGTAAGTTGGGAATCTGTCCATCTTTGAAGTTTCAGATCCCTAAGTATCATATTTGAAATTTGTGTGTGATGCTTAATCAAAACAATGGCATTAACTGTAGTTTATGGCTACAAAAATGCTCACTTATTAATTTGGGTTTAGATCTGTGACATCAGGGGGTTGTGATGTCACAAACCCATTTTCAACAAGGGGGGGCTAGGGACCGAGCGTTACATGTGGCTATTGCCACTGCTAACAGGAGGACGTAGGAGAAGCTGCGTTTCAATGGACTTTGAATATTTGTAAATAGATGTACCTAATCACGCACGAGATGTGGCTACACGATCAGGACCGTATCCTCAGAGGAGCCAGATGGCAGTGAAAGCGGGGTGGCTCGTCTAAAGGAGTTCAACATCAATAGAAATAACTTGTCTGTTTTTACATTTAAATGCAGTTGAAATACATGCAAACTGCCGTCTACATATTTTAGGTCATTTTAGGCAATTTGAATACAATTTCACAATATGTAGTTTACTTGTTACACTGAAACCAACATTTGGCCTTTCACTGTTTTATCTACAATCAGTCAAAAACACAAAAGGTAGTTTCTATTTACCAAAAGAGAAAGACGTGAGCTGTGATGAGATTAATAAAAAGGGCATTTTCTCCCACCATGGATTGCTCCCTGAATGTTATTCCAAGACAAAGAATGTATTTTACGAGTCTCAGTGTCCCTCAGTCATTCTGAAGTGTATCAAAATGTCAGATGAATTTTTACTGAACAGTTTTTTTGTGTGTGGTAGTCTGACAGTAATTGAACACGCCACTTTCCACTTTTTCAAACAAACAACAGTTAGAAAAGAGAAAACAACAAATTCTCAGAATCCCCTGTCGACCCTGTGAGAGTAACTGCATTTACACATATAGAGCTACTCAGGTTTATTTTCAGTGCTAAAGGGCGCTGTGTTGACAAAGAGGGGAAAAAAACACTATGCAGGTTATGCCAGAACTACTGAAAACATTTCAATTATTAATTTGTTTGGAAAGTCAGAGCAAAACTGAACTACAGCCGCCACCACGGATACAAGGCAGCTGGAAGGACACTGACATAGGGATGTGCATTACATGCATTTTTTAGTTTTTGAAATTATATCATTAAAAAAAAAAAAGAACATCAAGAAACTAAATTAATAAAGCTGAAATTAATCACTTTTAAGTTTCCACATCCCCTCACAATTTCTTCACCCCTGTGGAGCCCAGTCATTGTACCTTTTAACTCTCTCATGCATGATATCTTTCAAATTGGACAATTAAACATTTAATTTAATAAAATCAGTTCACTTGTAGAGGAAGGAGACCAGAGCATTTTTATGACTTCATTTACTGGAGTTGTCTTTAAAACATTGTAGGGCGATACGCACAAAGCAATTCTAACAGCTTGTTTTGGCAGATGAATCAACAGTATATTGACACTTGAGGCAGGCTGCAAAATCCAGTCAATCTTCATTAAGCTCCATATTTAAATAACCAACTCTACAGCATTATTGAAATAATCTGTACAGTTTAGCTATTTTGAGATATTTATAAAAACTGTGAAGTAGCTGAATGATGATAAGAAAAAATCAGTTCATATATTTAACTAACAATTATGCACAATAAAGGGGGGGGGGGGCACTTTCATAATGATGCGCTTAAAATAAAGAACATACTGCGCCACACACTGGCTTTAGAGGAGGTTTTAGGTGGTCGAACACAGTGCATCGTCAAGATAGGAACACTCCAGCTTTTTGCCTCAGCGTATCTCATTTACACACCAAAAACAAAACCTGGGTGCTGACGTGAGCGCCGGTTCATTTTTTAAGTCAACCTGAACGCTGGGCGTTAAAATGACAACTGCAACAGGAGGAAAATAGGAAAGTCAACTACCCTGTGCGCCAAGATTCTTTGCGTTGGGTTTTGTGATAGGGCCCAGAATCTTTAAAGCCCTCACTCTCACACATTATCTAGCTCTAACATCAGCACCAAGATCTCAAACCAGATTTCTCTTCCAAATGTCAGGAAGGGGGAATCAAGTATAAATTGGTTAAAAAAAAACCAAAAAAAACTCCTGCAGTCTGAGCTCAGCCTTCTTCACACCTTTCAGCTCCTGCTCTTGTCACTTCATCTTAAATCTCACACCACATCTTATCTGCACACACTGTTGCAGTATCCGGACCGCAACTGCTTCTTTTTGTATCCCTCCTGACTGCACTCTTCTGTTACATCAAGTTTTCCTGTGTAAATGGGCTGTCCATGTGTGTTCTTTCAAAACAAGGATGTTATGTACTCCTCTGATCTTTTTTAAGAGAGAGGCACCTATGTGGCTGACGTGTCTCCAAGCCAACTAACCTCAGGATGATCATGATTGCAATTTCATGCTTATAATAGGAAAAGATAAGGCTCGAAAAAAGGGTCACGTTTTATAAAAACATCCACATGATGTAGCTTGCTGCTGCTAATGCTAATCAATTCCCCCATTTCATCACATTGTGTATTTTAACGCAACAGGCAGGACTAAGTATTAGTTTTTATTGAATGACAGGAACAATGATAGGTATGCTTGTTGCTATGACAACAACCATAGCTGTAATAGTTCAATTAAGCATATGCACTGTTGGAATTAAAATGATTTCACACAGCAGGGGTAGGTTTGATTACATTGAGGATGGTTAGCATGGAGATTGAGAGAGAGAGAGTTGGCACAAGTTATCAGTGAAAAAAGAATGGCCGTATTTTCTTTCTTTTTTTTTTCCATCGTCATTTTCACATGTTGATAAAGGCGTCATTATTCCCATTGTTAGCTCAAAACATTCACCACAAAATGTAAGCTTTTGTACTCGGCTCACTTTTCTGTCCCCTCTGTAAACAAACACTTCCAAATCCCTCAGTGCCCCTTACAAAACAACAGCACGTGAAAAGGAGTTAAAATCAGGCTGTTCTCACATCAATCCCATTGAGATCAAAAAAAAAATGTTCAGGTAACAAGAGCATCACCCAGATTAATGTCTCAATTAGAATACATAGCTGTTAGTGCAGACATAAATATACTCAATGTCATGCCGGGCTGTCAATTTGCCCTAAAATCAATGTTGATGATTAATTGACTGAAAATAGCTTCATTATGTAACACACTGCTGGCAGGAGATGGGCTGTGTCTAACAAAATGGGTTATATTTTGACTTTCCTTTGATTTTGAATGAATAACTTTGCCTCTCTTTTTCTGTTAAAACTTGAAAAGTAGTTCACCTGACAAAGGTGCTTTTTAAATCTAATAAAGCCCTGCAGTAAAGGTGTAAATGTAAAAAAAAAAAAGAAGTGCTTGTTAAAATACTGTTTGCCTCGATTCAGATGTTCTCTCTGTCGAATGTGGTTTAGTAAACAGCCAAGCTGGTTGTATTTGAAATGACTGCAATTGAATGAATTTGAAATGAGCTGCGTGGGGGACTTGATGGCGGAGCGGCTGTCTGAGAAATTGCACAGTGGCAGCAGGAATGTATTGGGACAGTGACATGTTTTGATTGCGCTCCAGCACATTTCATGTGAGATGAAACAAACGCTATGAAGGTTAGAGAAGACTATCTACTCTTTGAACTGGGTCTCTCATAGCTCTAAATTTCCCGACTGTGTAACAATGAGCAGGACATCGATCACAAACGCTGAAACAAGTCAAGCAGTGAGCAGCTTTACAAGGGGCTACATTCCTGCCAGACACACCGCTTGTTCTTACGAATACAATATTCTTTTACTGATGTGCAGTAGAGCGATACAATTCCCAGAGTTAAACATATTTGTAGTTTAAGACATTAAAAACAATTTAAACATTATACAGTTTAAATCAAGGGCGCAGTTAGCCATTTGTAATAGCAATAGTCTCTCAAGCATGCGATGTGGATTCGTCAGATAAGTCAGTCCCATTCGAATAAGGGCAAAGAAAAGAAAACGCACAAAAGCGAAAAACAGTTTAAAACTGATCGACAAAATGCATTGTCAAAATAATACTGTGCAAGATATATATTTAATGCAGCGTTGTACTAGAAACGATTTATATATTTAGCAATTTGATAGAATTGTTTGTTTCCCCTCATGTGCTAATTTCCTTGCACAGGCTATGAATGTAAAAATATCATTTATTAGAATTTTAATGAGTGTAAAATCTCTTACAATCCAACATGCAATGGTCCACATATGACACACTGTGCATTTCACAGCAGGTTTTCTCTTCAGCTGCCATGTTAAGAGAGGGGATTACGGGATGAGCTGTAACTTGACATTCAGCAAAACCACTTAACCACGCATGTCACCCCTTGCTACCTGCACCTGCCTCTGTTTCAGCCGTGGCAGCTTCTCCTCTGTGTTTCTTGTCTTAGGTCTCCACTCCTCCTCTTCTTTTTTAAGTCGTCTTCCTCTCCATCCTCATTGTGACCTTTGGCTCTGGTCACAGCTGCACGCAGTCCCCTCCTTCCTTCAAACAAAATCCAGCTTCAGTTTTTGTTGCAGGCAGGTTGAGCACGTGATCACATTAAAGCATATAAAATAATTAAATGAGAATCTAGACATATTTTTATATAGTCTCTATACACACAGTGAAAAATTAAAAATCAGTCTGGTACGTAAAAGTCTGTACTTTAGAAAAGTACAGACTTTTACTGCTTTCAGTTCAGAGAATTTGAAATTCATACAAAACTATGTTACGTTAATGTTCAAAAATTAAAGTTGGTACTGTATGAAGTAAAGCCATAAAAAATAATTAAGACTGAATTAATTCTGAAAAAAAAATTAAAAATAAAAACTTGTTTCAGGTTTACCAGTGGGGCTGTATCAACATGTTTTCACTAGTCATTTCACGTTTGTAGCTTTATATTAGCCTGGATGTATTTTATAGCAGCAAAACCATGTTAAACTAAAAAGCCGACACAAAGTAGAATCTAAAACAGTTTTTTTATATATATATTTCTACAAGTCCTGTAAAACTGGCCAAAACCCCCCCAAAAACACATCATAATCTACTTTTTGCATAAAGCATGTAAAGGTTTTAAGATTAACTTTATTGACCTTTTTCTGTTGTTACAACAACTCAAAATGGTCAAAAGGTGTATAATTAGCAAAAATAGCAAAAAGTAAAAAAAACAACAACATTACATTCATTGAATAAAAAAATAAAGCAAGAACAATACAATAGAGATAAAATAATACTAGGGAAAAGTTAACACATTTACACAAAGTGACACCCTAGAAAAAAAAATTAAAAGCCCAAATTGAAAGAAAAATAGAGCTACGTTCAATTTAATAAAAGCATATATTAAACCTCGTAATATAAGGAGCCATGTGCTGAATGAGGAAACAGGCTGACTTTAAAATGTCCTTTCTGATGAAGATATTTATAGCAGCTAGGTCAAAACATTTTGTTGTTGTTGTTTGTTTTGCTAAGGGGACTCTGTATCTTTCATTCCCTCAAGGCAGAAGTTAAAAGTGGTTATTTAATGGATCACTGTGGTTCCCTGATATTCAACTCTGGTCACAACGATACCTCAGAGTCTGAATATTACCGTGAACAGTTCTTCTTCTGGGTTTTCTCATGTCTTTACTGTGATAATGAGTTACTAGTGATTTGTGTGATGGCTTTTAAGGCGTTGTATTACACCAACTTCCTACACATCCTATCCAAATGTCCTCTATAGAAAAGGCAGAGGGATTCGCTTGTCAGGCGGATGTGTCTGTCATACTGTAATGAATTAGTCAGACTTGCACATTGCCAGCGAGATGTTCATAACGCATCCACTTCAACAACATGAGACACACATTGACAGTACATTACTGGCAGTCGTCAGACAAATGGAAACTTTAGGAAACACTGAGCTGGGTGGGGTCGTCCACCAGTGCACCAGTCCTTCTAACTGGAGGCTAAGAGATGATGCAAACTTTGTGCGATATTGTGTGGCTTTGGCTCGGTGTCATCACTCCTCAATGATCACATTTATAACAGGCTGCAGCAGCGTCAGGCCTGTGGCTACAGTCAGACTTTGGAATTTCCTTCCAGCCCGAGGTCCTTGCGCTCCTTTGACTCTCTCTCTCTTTGACTCAAGAAAAAAGCTGATTGTGTCCCGCTGGAGGGGGTGGTGCTTAGCGCTGGCCGTGCCTGCCTGAGGAAAGGGAGCTAGTTCATTCAATGTTATCCAGCAAATCTTCTTTAAAATAAAACCCCTCCAGATATGCTTTTATGTATTGTTTTCATCTTTGCATACACATTTTTTCTGCTTTGGTCTCGCATTGTAGATTCGAAAAGGGATAATAATCAGAATCATTATTATTGTATGAGATTTCACGTTCAACAGTATATCAGTGAGACATGGGCAATCATGTAAACATGGCTCAACTGCCTTCCCCATTTAACTTAGTGGGCCATTTTATTCTTAAATTAGCTTTAAGCTTGAGGCAAAGCAGCTGTCAAACTGCTCCCTCAAACTGTGTGTATTGCCCACAGACACCTAGACACACGCTAACACAGCTAGCATTTCACCTAGATCATCGCTAATTAGTATGTCACCAGATTGCACACACTACTCGGTTTTGCTATGACACAATTTTACACTCACAACCACCCAAACACGTGACCCCCCCCCCCCCCCCCCCCCCCCCAGAGTAACATAAGTAGCATCCCCCTAGAGGCAGACATGTACATCAATTCTGAATCTACAGAGCGTGTGGTCAGTAGCTGCTGGGATAGCTTCCGTTGTTTGTGTGCTGGGCAGGAGAGCCCTAAGATAGAGTGGTTTTCCATGTGATCTACAGGTGTTAAGCAGAGAGAACAGTGGTAACAAACAGCAACATATTGATTTTCTGGTCCAGCTGTGACAGAGGGCCTTTTGTCTAACATGTCCTATCTGTTCCTGCTGCCTGCTGCTTCATGCTCCCTGCTGCTCCTTTAATAACCTGCGCTTATGCTTCATTACGGATCCTTTAATTGACTTCTCCTTGAACCTTTTTCAATCTTCACTTGTTTTTTCCTGTTTTAATTATAAAGGGTGAACTAGAGGTAGGCGATATGGGAAAAATATCCTATCACAATTTTTTTTTTTGTTAGTATCACCATTTATTTCATAATGTTTTTAAATGCGCAAAAACTGCAGTTTAGTCCGTTTAAAAAAAAAAACGTCTTTGTAGGAGGTCTGGAAGTCTCCGCCCAGAACATTTGTAACATCAGAAATGTCATTCCTACATTCTGAGTATGTTTATGTACAATTTGAGGCTTTTCTGCTTTACTTTCAAATAATGATTTAGTGTTGTGTCCTCGTTTGTGTCTTTAAATCTATTTTAGAGATCAGGAACATTTTCACACAGTTATCATTCATTTATAAAGATGTGCACTTCAAACATATTAGGCTACAGAATATGTTAATTCTGTGACACATGGTCAAAGTAAGTTTTCTACAGAGAGGGGGCGGGACATCGTTGATTGACAGACAGTCACCTTACAAGCTACACACTGCTGACGAACATCACTTCAAGCAGTATGCACGGAAATCAATGTTTATAAATGATTGTACTAGTTAAAAAAAAACCTAAAAGAAAACGTTATCCACTGAGGTCCGAACCCGCCGGATATCATTGCCGTCCTTCATTTCCAAACATTGTTTCATTCTCATTTCAGTTATCACAGCAGAGACTTTAAAATATTGATATTTTGGTGTTCATGATAACTTCCATTATAGACAACTTCCAACTTTCCTTTTCCCTCTGATTCCAAAAACAACATAATGATGTTAAAGTTAAATTAAGGCTGTCATAAAACTGATGGTTGTCAATGGTTTTTCATAAGTCATACTATGAGCCATAGACCTCTTCTGTTCCGCCAGAATGTCTCTTTTAGGTGAGATTCAGTCATTTCTGAGTTCAGTTAAAGTCACTGTATAATAAGTGTAAAGTGCTTTTTCCTGGTGGATATTCCCACACCTTTTTGGCGGTAGTGCGATGAGCATGGGGAAGCAGTGGCAGATGGAACAACCATGGTATCTGATTGAGCTGCTCTTTGAGTCTGGAGAGCTTAAGGCGAATAGAATAAATTGTGGGATGAAGCTTGCAGCCTTCATCAGCACTAACAGCATAGTGGCTCTCTGCAATTATGGGGTCACCATGAAATTAACACTGTGACAAGTACTTACAACTGACACTGTTTATTTTCTCTGACAGATAACAGTCCCCTATTTAGCATTTATTAGTAGCACACAGAGATTTAATAAAGGGTTTATAACAAGCTATAATGAAGTAAAGCAAATGTAAGTGGCACCTGTTAGCAGGTGTGATGAGCTTTATATTTGTATACTGGTGGCTCCATGCTGCTGTATGAAAATTATAATAACATACAATAAAATACATGAGGAGCAAAAATGTATGTTTTATAATTCTCCGTAGTATAAACAAGTGGGGCGACAGTCCATGTTTCATTGTCAGCAGGTGATAAAATAATATCACTTGTTTCAACACTAAGGGCAAAACCATATTAAATCTCATAATCTTACAATAAATCAGAAAGTTCTCCATAAGGGACCTGTTCATCTTATTAATAGAAAGACACCAACAAAGTACCTGGCCTAAGGTAAATTTGGCCTCATATTTATATAAATGGCTAATGTCTAATAGGTTTGCATTGCGTGACTAACGCTAGCATTACTAACATTACCGGCCTGTGTTTCATGTGGTTACACATTGCTCTGGTCAAAATGCTAGTTTCATTTGACACAGGCCTCATATATGACTTTATCTCCATTTCAAAGAGGAAAACTGCCAAACTGTGGTGCACTACTGGATGCCAGTCTTCCACTGTCTGAATACTGCAATATTTGACAGGCTTTGTTGCACTTGACAAAGTGCAGTGTGAAAGCAAACTAAGCCAAATGAAAAATGCATCATTGTTGAAACTTCTGAATTGTAGCAAAGCCCATTTCACTTCTTGTATCCGAGCGACATAAAAGAGTTTTGAAATAGACAAGCCAGCTACCACCTTAACTGGTGAGTTTGCTGTGGTTAACACTACATGTGCCACTTTCTCATATTGTTTTATATAATTCAAAGCTATAGATGACATTAAGAGTTTCCAAAACACATTTTTAATGACATTTGTGAAGTTTATTAAAGTTTTGATGAATTAGAAATCCAGCAATGTGTTGGGTTTGTTTTTG
The DNA here is from genome assembly GCF_947650265.1 of Symphodus melops. NCBI lineage: Eukaryota > Metazoa > Chordata > Actinopteri > Labriformes > Labridae > Symphodus > Symphodus melops. The sequence continues at coordinate 11,911,335 of NC_136701.1, forward strand.
CTACACTACCTAAATATGTCTTTATTGGGGATTTTAGATTTTTTGATCTTAAAAAGGATCGTATATCTATAATAGTGTATGTTATGTCAGTGCCCCTCTTTTGAACAAAGCTAGATTTTTTTGGCGATAAACCAAAGCATCATATACTCAAATGTATTAAAGTGACATTGTAAAAACCAAAAGGGCTTTTCACCCTGATATTGCACAAGCAATTTGTATTTTGGGATAATGAAAGTTGAAGTTGCAGTATAACTAAATTAAGCTTAATTCAGTACATTATTAACTGCTGTGGAGCTAATGCTAGCTAGCCATCGGTCTAAATTGATAATGTTGTGTTTGTTGTTTATTCGTTCTGAACTGTGATTATTGTAATAAATGTCTGTGCTCACTTAGTTCTGTCTAGTCTGTCTGACATTACTTTATTCAAGCTGCATGTTTTTGAATTGATTTACTTATTTATTTACATTTTCAAACTGTTTTCCACATCACTGCTGGGCCGTAGTCGGAAGTAATATCCAGACAGATATGGGATTTATCAGACTGATGATTTCACAAATCACAAAACTCATTAAACGTATAGCTCAGTATGATTACGTCAGTAATTCGTCCATAATAGCTGATGATTTTGACCAACAAATTAATCCATCAGATCAGTCCAAGTCAACAAATTGAACATTTCAATGCTGAGTGACAACCTGAGCTAAGACATTGGATGTGTCTACATGGACTTTAGAATCCCGATTATGATCCTTGTCCAGGTTTGATTATATCCAGTATGTGATGTTAATGAGAACACAGAACAAAAAGCTGTTGTTTATATCCCTGTATACATGCTCAATACTAGTATTCTGCTTTCTGCTGACTGCATCTCATTTATGCAGGCGCCTGTCTTGCTACACCATATGAGTTGAAAAACTGGCGTCCTGCTCACCACATAGTTAAAATGTCTGTTTTGTTACCATCTAAACGTTCAATTATATTTAATTCTTTCATTACTGAAAAGTCAGTGTCTTTGTCGCTCCACAAGAACAGTGATCTCATTGCCATGTTTGTATTGCTGATGCATCGCTTGGCTGAGGCTGCGCCTGCACAGGTAGCCAACAGCCGGCAGAAACCGGCGAGGGCGTATGCATGCCAAATTATCCTTACTTAAAAAATAATCAAAACCAGTCCACACACTCATTTACGAAATCTATTATTAAGCTCAAACATGCAGTACTTGTTTCTGTGATGGGGATCTTTTCTTAACGTTCCCTGCTGGCTAGTTTAGAATTTCTCATCAACCTGTCTGAATATTAAGTCAAAGTCTTATCAGCTACATGAAGATAAAGCTTTAACGACAAGATAAATATGTTTCTCTTCTGATGTTTCAGTGATCCTATTACAATAATCCTAATATGATTTAAAGCTCGATTGACATAAAGCCTGTAGAATCTCTCTCTGCTGCTCTCCCCTTGTCTTTGAGGGCTTCAGTCCTCGTTATTTGAAATGTCTTACGGTAGAAAATAGAAAAGGCACCTCTGAAAACAGTTCAACTGCTAGACATGTTATTATTATTTCTTTAAATAAACAGAAGTTGCTTCTTATGGCAGCACGACTGGCTATGGTTTTTTAGTTGACTTGTAAGGTAATAAATGCAGAAAAATCAGTCGTGATCCTAATTAGAAAAGGCTGAAACTGCCCCGTCTGTAAAGACATTTTACAAATTAATTTGCCAAGTGCTGAAGGACTGTCAGATCCTTTTCCTCATACTGTTGTTACTCATAACAAAAAGGAGAAGCCGACTTTTCTATCGCTGGCTCTTGAATTCAGATATCATGCAGCACTTCCTGGAGTAGTAGCCATTTCTTCTCTCATCTCCTATTCCTTTATCACCCAGTGCACCCTGGCAGACTGCACACGGAGGCAATCGAGCGGACTCTGGATGGCTTCTATGTCTAGTGTGAAAAAAGGATGAGGCCTACATATGCAGCCTCACAAGTCTAATCTTAGCTTTACTTCTTCTGTTCGCCTCTCGCTTCATCAACAAGAGAACTTATTCATCTTGCCCAGTCCATTAAAGTTTTAAGGGAACATTAAGGCTTCTAAACAGCTCTTTTAATTAAACAGCAGGAGTCTTTCTTACCATACCTGATAGAAGCAACACAGCCTTAATCTCCTAAATGTCTATCCTTTCCACATCTTTACAGACTATTTTGCGTCTCATTGAGCAACTGTGGCCATGACTGTGGCATCTTGACTCCCATGAAGTTTAACATTTGAATTAAAATGTATCAAATCCGTGTTATTTTTTCTGATATCTATTTAAAGCACAGGGAACATGCGGCTCTCCTAGTCTGTGGAAGAGAACCTGGTGGAGCAAGGAAGAGCGTTAAGATTGCATTTTCAAGTGCCCTCTTCCTTGTACCCAGATATAGTGAAGAAGGGTAAATGGTGGACTGAAATTGCTGTGGCTCTTGAAATCCCCTGAGTATGCTAGCCATACTGTAGCATCTTCCTTTGGTAAATCTCTGTTCTTCATCTGTTATTTCGTCCCTCGAGATCCATGATGACATGCGATGAAATGCCAAAGCTCACGATTTATGTGTGCACACTGTGTGATCCCATGCTTGGCTGGGACCTGATTGCTCACACTATTAGAGCAAAATAAAACATCCGGTCCCTAAATCCGGAAGACCACTGGAGAGACGCTCGCGAAGCAGAAACGTGTTGTCTTGGTGCCATTTGGGCCATTCTATGAACTGAAACGTCAGTCAAGGCAATAGTGTGCTTTCCCATATCAACCCCACACTGCGGGGGCACCGACATGACGACATGTCACTTTGTCTCCTGGACGTCGTAATGTTTACATTGTTCACACAGGCGCGATGAGGGAAAAACTCACTGATCTCAGGTGAATTGGCTTGTAGCTCTGCTTCAGATGTGCGATACCCACATGAGGTGTGACCAAAAATATCAAACAGGTTTGATTGAAGGGGTATATTGGCGCTCGTTTCCCCTTGAAGACTACTGTTTTATTTTTAATTAAATGGTCCTTTCTTGCTAAGCACATTGACAGAACTTAGCAGATGCTCAAGTTTAGTCAAAAACTCAGCACGCTGTTTCTGGCTTGCTAAGCCGCTTGTCATCTCCAGATGTTGACTAGCAGAGGAGAGCGTCTTGACAGCTGAAGTAGTGCATGTATTTTTTAACAGTCAAAGCGAAGACAAAAGAAAATCCCAAGGCGGGCATTTTCCCCAACACCGACATGGTGCAAAAGTTTTCTCAAACCACTCTGACCGTACGAAACATAACACTTAGCTTGAGCTGACAGGTCTGCTTCTCATACAGAAGAGGGTAGAGAGCAGGTGGAATCAGCCTGGTGATTGTATCCTTTTTTTTATGTGAGAAGATGCATGCTCAATGTATACTCAGTCACGGATGGTTGCTGTGAACAGTTGTTAGGGATGTTAGGTTACTGTTGTTTACAAGTCACATGTGAGAGGTTCAGAACAAATTGAGTACAAATCGTAACATCTTTTACTCACATGCAACATCTGATGCCTCGCTGGGTTTTATGCACATGTGTGAGCATCATCGCTTGTACATGCAGCCAGGCAAGCATTACAGAAAACAATCTGACACGCTACAGACACTTAAATCACACCTATACTGTCCAAGTTAGCAAGGATTGTGAAATTCTCAGGAAATGAACGATAAATACAACTAAATACCATGCCTACTGAAGCTGTTCTGACCTTAAACTTGTGTTGTGTTCAGAATACAGATACAAAACAATAGTTACATTTTAATGTTGATTCAAAAGCAGCCAGCTGTGGCTGCTTTAGAATCAACATTGAAATGTACCTATTGACAGCAGATTGGTGTTATTCATTCTAACATTGTTTGAAACCACAGCCTTAATGAAAGGATGGGAAAATAGAGGATTTAGAACCTGATACCAAATAAAACAATAGCCATATATACAGTAGCAGGTCATTTGGGATTAACTTTCAACTTTTAGGTTGTCTGCATTTAGTTTATTATATTTTTAAGGTCAACATTGTTTTTATACATGCCTTTTGTTTTATTCTTTATGGTAGCCTACATCATTTGAAACTTAAAAGTTGATATGACTTCCATATTTGTCAAGCAAACAGCCTATGAATCCACAACCAGCTGTTTGTTAGCTCAGTTTAGAGTAAAGACAGGTGATTGGGGGGAAACAGCTTGCAAACCTGCTATCATGCAAAGCTCCCTTTTTCATGGTTTAACAATCAGTACCAGTATCAATTCAGATTTGAACAAAAACTGAAAAAACTTTTTTTTAAATAGTTCCACAGCCAGACGTTTACCAATGGTTTTAGTTTTTATGCCAAGTTAAGCTTTCTGTCTCTGAATGTTTAGCAGAAATGGCATAATGTTTTGACCACTTTAATTCCTTTGAATTTCAGTAGGACAGAAATAATCCTGTTTACTAAAATGTCAATCTATTCCTTAACGTCTACTCTGTTGGGTAAATACATTTTAAAAATGTAGTGGCTATTCCAGATCACAAAATCTTACCCCCCCTCACAATGAGTCATTTACAACAGCTCATCAGGGCAGCAAGAGTCATGCAGTGTGTATAATTCTCATTAATCTTAAATTGTATTTTCAGCTCGACTATGCAAGCACACTAACTTTTCTGATGAGGACTCAGGACGTCCTTACACTTCTCACCTCCTCCTCACAAAATGTCATAAGATGGACTCACTCCGAGCGCTTTAATGAACTATTTGCTCACTCCGAGCGCTTTAATGAACAATTTTTTCCAGACAACTTGTTCTTGTTTTGTCCTTATGAAGTAGAGGAGCACTCACATCACTTATTCTGAACACCCGGCAATACTGCATGCCATCTTTTTGCTCTGCTGTTTTTAAGTGGAGTGTATTGCAGGGTAGAGGTGCGAGGGATGAGGTGGCATTCAACCAACAGTTAGCGCCACATAAAGCCTTTATCACACCTAAACGGCTCTGTCTCCCAAAGCCAGAGTGAGATAAGCACTGCCCATTCATCTGTAATGATGTGGAAGCAAGACCCAACTGAACTGAGTGGAGAGGGAAAAGCTAGCTCTGACACAGTGTAGATGGCTGAAAGGGGCGCAGGGCCATCAGGGTTTTTCTTGTTCAATCCTGAGATTAATGTGTGAAGTGGCTTTGATTTATTGTGTGCTCTTTTTGGATTCAAGTTGATTTCAAGACAAGGGTTGTTACTCTGCAAAGAACTATAACTATCTGAGCGAGGAATATAAAGCAGCAGCCACAATACAGCATGGTCATTAGAAATGTGTTTCTTTGGACTGCAAAAAAGAGTATCCTGAGGCACTTAGCCTGTCCTCACATGTTCATTTTAACCTCCTGTTTTTGTTTTTACTTCTGATCATTCAAAATCACATATATTTACATATTTCCTTCAGTAAACACAATCTTGATAAGACAGCAATTTCAAAAGATCCTTTAGGACACAAAGGGTATAGCCTGACAGGCTAACAAGAATCTACGCATTAATGTGTCATGATTTATAATGCATTCAAGATCAGCATGCTAAAGTGTTTACAATTATAAAAATGCTGTTTTATTTCAGCGTATTCACCATATTAAATTAGCATTTTAGCATTCTGACATTATTAGCTTATCAGCAAGAAAACCCAAAGCATAGCATGGGTTAGTTGGAGCTGATAAACATCTGCAACCTTTCAGTCAGAACCAAAATAGACTTGTAGATTGGTTGGCTTAGACTCACATTGCCATAAAGTCAACTGTCAGCATGGCAAATTTGCATGTCTTTAAGTGTCGAGATAGTATTGGAATTTTACATTTAAAAGTAAAAAGCAAGATTCCACTTTAGAAAACGATAACAAATGAGTTAGTCCTGAGGACACAGGTTGAGACTAGGGCTCAGAATCTTTGGGTGTCTCATGATTCGAATTGATTTCAATTCTTGGCGTCACCATTAGAGGCAGAATCAATTTTCAATTCAAAATGATTCTGGATTAATTGATCCATGGATTCAACGTCTATTTATGATTTAGTACACACAGTACTTCAGGATCTCCTGTGGCTGCTCTATTTGGCATTAAACTTAGTAAATCATTTTGAAAAAAGAAAAGATTTTGGGAAGTTATGAATCAATTTTAAATCTCAGAAGAGAAAAATCTTGATTTTTACATAAATAGATGTTTTTTCCAAACCTAATTAAGTGCATTTGCCATGATGCAGTCCAAACTCAAAGGACATCATATCTTAGTACACCATTGCACAATACACTGTGACCACATTCAAACATAAACTACTCACAGAACTTTATAACTCACGCATCGATAATTTAAACTTAGAAGGGATAATTGTGCTCCATGCATGGAGACTGCACCGTCACAGTCCTTGCAGATGCTCTACTGGTTCTGTTGAATTAGCAGTGCTGTGACACAACAGAATTAGATTTGAGTGAACTTCATCATAGGAGGTTAAATTCTCACTGACATCAATATTGCCAGGTTAAATCAATTATGTAGAAGAGCACTATATCAAATCATATTACAGATATAACTCTTGGTGTCTGTTGTAGTCGACAGATTAGCAGAAGTTAGCCTGGGGATAATTTAAATGAACCACAAAGGAGACTTGTGCAGTCAAGTATCATTAGCTTTTCCTTTTTTTACTGAACAGACACTTCATCTTTGGTAAAATCATGTTGTCCTCTTGTGCCTTTTTAAACACAGTGACGGGTCTTAAAGAGCACACCTGTTCAGACACACACACACACACTGACTCAAACCCTGCTACTTTTGTGTGTCTTTCAGGTGTAATTGGCTTCCTGACTGCAGCTCTGGACCCATCAGGAGATCCAAAGAGGAAGACGGATGAGACCACAGTGTCTACCTGAGAATGCTAGCTGACCAGTTGCCTCACCATGTCACTATAGGAGAACAGTTAACCTGTCCCCATCCACAAATCCTATTTTTTCCTTCGTTATCCCCAGTAAACCTCTGAGTTTAGATCCCTCTCTGCACCCCTCCTGAAGTGAAATGACTAAGAGAGCTTTTATTTTGGACATGTTGTTTTTTCCTCTCAATGCTGCCAGCCACCAGGGCTATGGTGGAAAGCGTCATTATACTTCACAGCAGGTAGCTAATCACTGTCTGCTGTGGCTACTGGGACTGGTTTTACACCTCACTCTTTCCACATGTCAACGAGTAGACCTGAAGCACCCCATAGTGTCCACAGGCTACGGGAAAGTCCGTGGCATCAGAAAGGAGCTCAACAATGAGATCCTGGGTCCTGTGGAACAGTTCTTGGGTGTGCCATATGCCACTGCACCTATAGGGGAGCGTCGCTTCCAGCCTCCTGAGGCTCCAGGATCCTGGCAAGAGATCCGTAATGCCACCCAGTTTGCCCCGGTGTGTCCCCAGAATGTGCACGGGGTTTTACCCGAGATCATGCTACCCGTGTGGTTCACAGACAACCTGGATGCTGCAGCGACTTATGTTCAGAACCAGAGCGAAGACTGCCTTTACCTCAACATCTACATACCTACTGAAGATGGTGAGTTAGACGCACCTTTTATACTAAATATAGAGAGGGATGTAATTAACATGTCAGTGAAATGTCAACATAAGAGTTAAACACTAAATCAGCCTCTTTGCTGAATAAAATGTTTGTTTGTGTCTCAAACTTTATCAACATGTGGTACTTTCTCATCAATTTTATGTATTGTCACTTCTCCATTACCTAGCGGTTCGACCTAACTGTATTCAGTAGAAGAAGACGCCAAGGAGATTACTGAGGAATGTGTTCTGTGATAATCTCTTGGGCTTGTATCAATGTCAGTCATAATGATTATTTGTTAAAGAGTCTAATCATTTTCTGGATATACATGCTGCAGCAAAGTCACAGGCTCAATCTTTCTTGTTCTTAATCCCTTGAACATATCTGGTATTGCTCACATTCAATTAATTTGAACGTTTCATAAAATATAGAAAGTTTTAAGAGAACATCTTCTTCTCTTGTACATGTTACCCTTAGTCCTGACATGTTAAAACCAAGCATTAATATTATAACTTAAAATACTGATCGTCATAGTTTTATGTGACAAATCAAAACAGTCCGTGTTGTGAAGAAAGCCCATACCGTAAGTAGCTAACAAGGCAGATGGTGACATGACTGCAACAATCAGTGGACTGTTTCCCGCGAGTTGCTGACTTCTTATTTCAGCTGTAAGGTTCTTTAAACATTAGCTCAGAACTGTGTATAAACTCCCCCTGATGAAAATCTGTTAAAGTGTAAATCTGAATGTTAAATTAAACAAAAATGTATCTATGTGAAAACGTTATTTAAAAAACAATCTTTAAAAAAACGAAAAAGAGCCAAAGTACTGAAACCAGCTTCCATCCATTGCTACATGGAAGGAAATCTTTAAAATAAATTGCCTTCCTATTTCTCTTTTATAGTCTAATGTTCAGCTTGTATTGTCCTCCCTGGCTCATGGCTTCCATTCATTTCTATTTCTACAGAACTATAAGATATCAAAGAAAGTGCTGCTCAAAACATGCTAGCAAATTAGCACATTAGCTGATGGACTAGCTTGTTGTTGTTTTAGGAGACTTTAAATATCATGATATACATTTTATTGTTTAACAAATAGTCTCCACTAAAATCTACTTTATTCAAGCTACTTTTAAATAGTGCTGAGAATCATAGGCTAACTCATAAGATATGATATGATCATATAATGATCATATCATTATTCCTCTGTGATCATTGATTCATCGTATGGCTATTATATGGTGATGCACCACCACAACCTCTGACTAACTGCAGAGTATAAAATCCATTTTAAAAGGTAGTAGAGTGCAGACTTATCGTATTTATTAACTTTAATTTCATACTAGTTTCACAACCTGTCAATCTTTGTCTCTTTAACTTCTTTTCACTGCTGTCCAACAGTATCCTACTCTTTTCTTATTTTATCTGCTGCTACTTCCTTTTCAGCCAATTAACTTCCATTCAATTTGCCTCATTTATGTCATAAGCTCCACTCTAAGGAGTCCTGAAATAGTGAATTGGTGAGTCAAATTGCCATTGCCTTGGTTTTTTTCACTAAAGTATTGATATGTGGCACCAGTGTTAAAATAATTGTATCATGAGAGTTAGGATGATGATACGTCATACGGATATTTTGACCTGACCCTACCTTTCAAACTATCGCAACCAGGCTGCATTTTCGATCAACGAAGAGAAGTAGTCATTAAGATTTTGGTCATGTTGACATGTGGTTTTAAACCTCTGTGACTAAATTAAGAGGATTCACACACTGGTTACGTAACTGTGCTTGGATGAGGCATTTCCACTTCTCCTGCTCCTCAGGTTTACAAATGTGGGTACTGACAAAATAAAGCTAATAAAAATGTACTGAAAGAATTTGTTTGCCCTCCTCCTGGGTTAAAATTAGTCAAAAATAGAATATCACTATAAAGGTGAACCTGCTTCTCTTCATGGGTTGTCTGAGTATACTACTTGCATTTATGGCCCAGTTGAAAGCTTTTGAGAAAGCAGATGGGCAGGTAAAAAAAAAAAAAAAGACAGGATCAAAGTGTACGTTTGGAGCCAAAGCATATGCTGCTGATGATAGTGAGCAAGGTTAATGATTAAATGGTAAAAAGTCTATGATTAATGGGCTCACCTGAGAGTTCCCTGAGAGTACACAAGAAAACACATGTTTATGCATTAAGGCTGCTTCTTAACAAAGCCATTGTTGTATTTCAACTCTAAAGCTGAAGCCTAACCTACTTCGTTAGAATCAGAAGTCAGAGGAGAATAGTTGTTTATCGTTCCTTCATGGGCCAACAAAAAAATAGAGACACATTCTTTGGTGTGGAAAAATATCAAATGTTATTGTAGTATCATTAGAATCTGAGCACCAGAGATGCTTTGAACAAGAGATAAGGAATCAAAAAAAAATAAACCCCCCTAAAAATAAAAGGAATGTGTTGACTAAGCTCTGTGGTTACAGTATGCACGCTGTGTTTTACACATATATCACATTCTCGAAGACAGGATGTACAGTCTCCTGTGTCATTCCCAAAGGAGAAGGTGTGCAAATGAGTGAGACTGATTTTACATGTAGCCCTGTCTGCTTGTCAGGATCTGTCACTTATTGTCAAGGGTCACTGCTTACAGAAGGCTGATGCCGTCCCCAAGGACATGTTTTGCCTTGTGTGTGAGAGAGAACTCAAGACTGAAAGAGAGTGAAGTGCCCCTGAAATCAAACACACACTACACGACAGCAACTGCTGTCACGGTCCTGCAAATATTTAACATGATGTTAGACTTGTGAATATGTTAGAAGTACCATCTTCAAACCTTGTAAACTTAGTTCCCAATTTTAAGTATTTTGTCATGTCGTTCAGTGTGCATGACTAAATGAACAAGGAAGTTAGAGTTCAGGGGGTAGGCTCATTAAAGTATTGTTGTATGATATAACGAGCAAAATCAGAACTTGGAGTCTCTGCTATTCATTTACAAGCATATTTAAATCTTCAAGATGACCCACACAACATCAAACGTAGAATTGATTTTGAACCTCTGGTTGTAGTTTCAAATATCTTGAACCGTGAGCAAGGTGTTAAACAGTAATTTGTCCCTCATGTGTCAATAGTTTTTACCAAAACCAGCAAAATCTCTCTAGGGATGACTATGTCCAGACCATCATGGTTAACGCCAGACATGTCCTCTACTGTCATGAGCCGATTATTTTTTTGTGAAATATCTCAGCAACTGTGAAATGGTTTAACACAAACATTTTTCAGAGGTTAATGCTAATACTTTGGTAATACCTTTATTATTTCCCTTTCATCACCAGCCAAATAAGTTCAGTGAATTCTAGGACAGGTTGCAAAGCGATTTGGTTCAGACATTCATGTTTCCACTTCACAAGAACTGTGATCAGTAGAAACAGATTCATGGTCAATGGCTGTGTTTAAAAATGAAACATTTCTGAGATCCACAAAAAGTTGTCTGCTGTAAAGTTGTTGTCATAAGCACAAAAAAAGGGTCAATATCCTAACTTAGATGTGTCATCTTGAAGTTGTTAAGTTGCTTTTAATGGTGTGTTCAATTTACCTTGGAAGTTGGATGTCAGAGCTGGGAAAAACATCAAACCCGGGTTGACTGTGTTCCAGTAAGGAGTTGGGAAAAAGTCGAATAAGCAACATGAACGCCTCCTCGAGTGCCTTTGTTTTGTTCTGTTCGCTTATACAAGGTAACAACATACAATGGGCAAGTTTGCAGGCAGGAGAAACATACCCCATGTCCCCTAATAGAATTTTTATGATGCTATTGGTTTGATCATTTGAATTGCACTAAAAGTCGAAGCTGTCAATTAACACTAATACAAACCGGAAGGTTTGTATGCAGTCTGCTCCTGTGGTCGACCGCATGGTGCACTAATTACCCCACTGAGATAAATAGAAAAAATATATATATCATGTTTTGTTGATATTTGTTTTGCTTTTCACCAAACATTACCTTCTGGTCAAAATTTGCGTTAAAAAAAACAAAAACGAATGAGCTGAATCAGTTCCTACTTCCTGTTCATGACTAAATAGTTACTGCCATCTTGTTAAAATAGATGGTGTACTTATAAGAATTTACTTTCCTTAAATACAAGTTTGCAAATGTTAACTGTTAACAGTGAGTGACTTTTAGCATGCTAATGCACATGCTTTTACACAAAGCAGCAATGTGCTATAGACTCTGGCATTACAGCTGCTTAGCCTGCAGGTTAGCCTGCTAGCCCTGTACCCAATGAATGAGGCCTGTCATGTTCAAAGGTAGCTTGTCAGTGCTAACTTGTGCTGTATTTGGCAGCCAGCAGCTGCATCCCCACTTTCGGTGAATGTAGGTGGGCCAAAATGAATTGGCAGCACAGATTCATATGCAGCCCAGATGAAAAATGTTTTGGAGCCAAATCTGGCCTGTAAAACTTAATTTCAACACATTTAATCTCAAAAGTACATAATGTATTATCCTATTACCCTCTCTTTCTACCTTAAGTCAGGCCTGTGTCTGATATGATCTGTTTCAGAGCTGAAAAAACTCCTACTGAACATGTTCTCAGCTTTATTCTTTGCACAAAAGAAAATTCATTGCTCTCTTTTCTTTCTGCATCTGTTCAACCCTTCTGCTCTCTCCTCCCTGAAATCATCCCTGCCTCGTCTCCTCTCTCCTCTCCTCCATCTTTATGCAGATGGCGGTAGAAGGGGTCACTGTTCTGAATGCAAATAGGTTTTTTGCCCTTCCTCAACAGGCCACTATGTAGTCTGCTACTTTCTGAACTCAATTTATCTCAAATAAATTGTAGAATAATGTAAATAAAACAAATATTCTTAAGAATTTAGGAGTCATTTTTTCACTGCCCTGTTCTTTTCACCTCACCCCCTCCTACAGTCACTGTTCCTCCCTGACTCTCCTTTGTGGCCAGAGCACTGTCTCACCGCATTCCTATTTCCTCAAGACACTCCTCAGCCAAGGGCCTAAGATCCTTCATTTTTATTGCTGCTAGAGCAGCCATTTACAGTGCTCTTTATTAAAAACCATATTTCAGGAGGCAGGACAGTGGAGGCAGGCATGGAGATGGGGGCAGGGGGTGCACGGTAGAAAAGATGGAGAGCGTGAGGAAAGGACTGCATGTGCTACAAGCTGCCTGCATGCAGGAGGGTTGAACCAAAGCAGTGTCTGACACCTTGTCAAGCAGACAGGCCACCATAGACTTGACATACTGCAGCTTCATCCCGTTTACTGTGTTGAGGAAATGGACAGGGACGGGAGACAGCTTGCGCTCTGGCCACCAGCTCACTGAACCGAACAGAAACGCTGTTGACTGAGAGATGGATACGCGTTAGGTCACACAGTTCTGGGAGAACCCGAGCTAAGTGTTGCTGTTTAGGCCAATGAATTTCACTGACCAGTGGCCCATTACAGCATGTGACAGCCAACTTACCGGCTAGGACAGATGGGAAAGATGTTCGGAACCTAAGTGTGTTTCCCTTTGGCTATTTCCTAATTTTTGTCTCACTCATTGTAGTAATTCTTCAAAAGTCTGAATTCATTGACGGAGGTCCTCGTCCTGACCTACTTGGGTTTCAAGGAAATTTTAGTCCGATAAATTGCTCATAAACCTTTTTTTGGTAATGAACTCTAAATAATTCAAATTTAGCCAAGCTGAATATCTATAGGGAAGGCCACTCTCTAAGTTAACAAAGACATTCTATAGTAATAGATTGTCCTAAAATGATTACTACATTACAGTAGTAAATGGAACAATAACTGCTAAAATGTTGAAGAATGATAAAAGTAATCGAGCAAGCTCTAATCTTCTATTTAAAGCATTTGCGTTTCTCCCTTTATTATCACCGAAACTTGAACCTCTTTTAGCTGTGCTTTCAGAATCATTAGATCTGTGACAATAACCCCATTGTAAACATGTTAGCATGCCATTGCTAGCCTTTAGCATAGAGATGTTTATTTACGTTTCCCCAACTTTCGACTTTTTAAACATTCAAGCAAACTGTAACAGATTAAAATAACATTTAAAAAAAATCCTGAACATAAAGCATACCTGGCCAATAAAGCTCATTCTGATTCTAAACACACCAGTGCTTTTTTTCATTGTTCAACTTCTGTCCACATGAAGTCTCAGGTCTGATGTCCCGTTACAAAGCATGCAACTTGGCTATCTGTCGAGCCCATTTTCTTCTCATGTAGGCTGTATCTTTATTAGGCATTAGAAAAGGAATGAAATCAGAGTAGTCTCCATTAAGCGGCGAGGTGTGGTTTTAGAGTGGTGCTGAGTGGTGGGGAAGTGCTGACAAGACGAGAGACTAATGTTCCTTTTTATCCATTACCGGCCTGCCTACCTGTTAGCTCTGTATCTCAGAACCAAACACTGAACCATCTCTCTCTATGGCAGGAGCTTCTCTGTTGATCCGGCGCCTGCATGGTGCTACTCTAAGGATGCTGAAAATCTATTCAGCATCGATCCTTTTCCATTTAGACAGAAGATAAACATTTTATAGCAGGAAACTATATTCATATAGAGAGTGAGAAAGCAGAATTATGGTGTTGGAGTGCAGTAATGCTCTCTGTCTCCTTTGTCATTATAGACTTTAAAACACACTGTCTTCTTTTTGAGGTTTCCTGCAGAATGGATGAAACAGACATGTCAGCGTCACACTGGCAGAGTGATAAACCCCATGGCAACCACACGTAGAGTTTTCTTTAAAATGTGAGATAGCGACGCCTCGCCGCTGGAGAGCAGGGAATGTGCTGCTGGGTGGGTTTAAGGAGGACAGCAATAGATGATAAGGACACTGTTAGCATGCCTTGAGTAGCATGTTGACGTTTAATGTGTGTCTTACACCAGCGTTTGTAGACAGTGCTAAGAACAACATGGGGGGAAAAAAGCAGAGGTAATTGTGGGCTGATGGAAAGCTCCACTGACAGAAACCAAGAGAAAACAAATTAATGGGATCCTTATCAGTGAAGACTTACAGAGGTTGAAGTGCCGGGGCGTCTGTTGGTCACTGTGATGAATGCTTGTTATTGGCTGTGCCTTGCGGAGCATTTAACTGGCTTCGCCATTAAAGCTTATTGTAGGGCTCCTCTTTGACCTTGATGAGGGGAATCCTGTCACAAGCCTTCACTGGCTCTGTAATTATTAAGAACAGATGCCTCTATTTTACAAATTTGGGAGAAAAGACTCCCATTTCGTGCTTATTTCTCTGTTCTCAGTGAAGGTACTTGTCACATGTTTTCAGGATGAGTATGTGTGCTTGTCTTGTGTGTCTTCTGTGGTGTGTTTTGACAGTGCTGAGTCTCTGGATATTGCAGGCGACTGTAGCCGGAGGACTGCAGCAGCGTCCTGAGCAGAAGCAGAAGACGCACACGGTCTTGGCATTCCTTTGCTTTTCCTGACTGAAAAGAGTGATGGCTTGATTCTGCTCATTGATTTTTCTTTACAAAGTAGCAGAGTGTCAGGACTGATTGGGGAGAAGGGGTTGAGGCGAAGTGGCCCCTGGGGTCATTTACGAGGCAGTCCGTGACTAGATCCTAAGCAGTTAGAACAGATGAGTTTGGGGGTAATCTTTTGAGGAAACAGAATGTAATCCTTTTGAACATTTGGCCACTAAAAGATCTCATCTCTTGCCGGTCCTTGTTTTCATCATTTTTCTGTAAATGCCACCTTTTTTTGAATTTCCTTCTCTTCTTCTCTTCCTTTTTTTTCTGCACCTTTAGGTCCGCTTACAAAAAAGCAAGATGAGTCTACAATGAACCGACCCAGGGATGAAGGTACTTGAAATGCATGTTTTTTTCCTTGTGCTCCATTTTTCAAACTCTGGGGGGAATTTTATGTTTGTATCTATGTTGATAATAATCATCTTAGACTCATCACTCTGTGCACATTATATCGTCACTGTTAACCCCTATTTTTGAACGCAAATCTTTCATTCATTTTAGCTAAATCTCATTTAGCTCTCCATATGAAAAATTACCTGTTTTTTTATTCCAAACGCAGCCTTTTGTGCACTTTGAGCTAATTCACTTTCCTCTCTCGGTTGCTATGGGGTTTATCAACCACACGCTGACGTTCCAACCATCCTGTGTAATGCACCACTGAAAATCAATATTCTGTCCTTTTTCACCTGTGCTTTTATGCTTGCACTAAGCCTTCCTGAAATGATCTTCTAAATTGTTGTCCTTCATAATGTTATTGGGAATCCTCCAATTCTTCTTCTCGGCGTATTTCTGCTTTTGCTCTTAATTTTCAAGTTCACTGCATTCAAAAGGAGACACTCTCATTACCCTCTGAGAATCTGTGTAGACACTGTGCATCTGTTCCTGTACACGTGCCTCGGCGTACTGTATATTACATAGCATTATGCACACATAGAGTGCATTATATTTGCATTTGTGCATGTAGGTCTACTCAAACTCCGCGCATGTGCAAGTGTATGCCTGAGTGCATATGCTCTAATTTGTGCCAGTGTGTGTGGTTTTTTTCCTCCTTTTTTTTTTTTTTTTTTTTTTTTGTATTTTAGTCTCTGTGCTATTTAGGTATTGAATTCTCTCTTCCTTGCATCTCTAATTGCTATGGTTTAAAAAGAGACAGATGTAGCTAATCCAATTGTGTGGTTTCTTAACGGTGAAAACAGAAGGAAGGATTCATGCAGGATTGCCTAGGAGAGGAGCAGAATGATAGAATAGAGATGAAAGAAAAGGAAAAAAGACTGAGCCCTGTGAGAGCACCAGGGAGGGCAATGAGGGGGAGAGGGAGAGAGAGAGAAAGAGAAAAGGGGGGTGGGGGGGGATAGTCATAATGAAGACAAGTGCATGATGAAATGACATTTATAGAGCTTTGAAAGTGAGAGAGATGTAGGGAAAGAGAGATTGAGAGGGAGGATGAGTAGGAGACTGGTGGAGCTTGACATTTATGCAGACACCTGATGGATTTTGACAGGATCAGGAGGGCTCGGGTAGGGCTTGAATCCCTTGCCTAATTGCTCGGGTATGGAATGGAAACAGGTTACCAAATATTTTTGGAAAATACCATTATTAGTGTCTTGTTTTGGAACGAAAGAAACTCAATTGCTTGGGCTTGGACGAAAACATTATGCAGGCCGAAGGTTTTACGCCAAAATCAATTGAGATTTCCATAAGAAAATGAATTAGAGGGGAAGCAGAATAATAGAAAAGAAGCATCCATCCATTTCCATCGGGAAGCAAGGCACTATTTTGAGAATAGATGTAAGGGAGAGGTGAATTTTGAGGCTAGCAGGTTAGGTAGAGAAGAGGGGATAATGTGCCAGTGTTTTTGAGGCCAGCAGGCA
Organism: Symphodus melops; assembly: GCF_947650265.1. Classification (NCBI taxonomy): domain Eukaryota; kingdom Metazoa; phylum Chordata; class Actinopteri; order Labriformes; family Labridae; genus Symphodus; species Symphodus melops. The sequence continues at coordinate 11,928,238 of NC_136701.1, forward strand.
GAAGAGACAGTGAGCTCCTTGTTGGCCTCAGATTTGGGCAGAGTGAGACACTTTCACCCTGCGACCCTGAACCCCTAAACACCCCTCTGTTTGTGCTGAGCCCCTTAAAAACACGGGACCACTTTCCTCCCATCAACACATTACTTACTCTACTCTTTTTTTTGTGTACACCAAGGTCTCTTTTCAAATCTCAAACAATCTACTGTATAGTCAACTTGTTCGTTCCACCGGTGACAGATTCATGTTTTCTCCCCACAGTGCCATCTGTCCGGTGTTTTGATGAAATAAACTAGCCAAATGTTCTGTTTAAGCTTACCTGATGAAAGTCTAAAGCCCCACAAATGTTGTCAAAAGTGATGGAAAAAGACTGCAGGAAGGTTTTACTCTTCCTCATAACTTAGACCCTACGACTACCTTTCATTAAAGCATTGTAGGTATGCATGAGCTTTTTATCTTCCAGTCCAAAATGATTGGATTTTTATTTTTACTCCTTCACTTCATTGAGCTTATAGTAAATGATTGAGTTACAACTTTAATATTTTTTCAGAAGTTTTTTGTGGTTCTGGGTTATAAGAAAAAATATATATATTTCGCCCGTTCTTATTCAGTCTCACAATTTTTCAATGTAAAGGAGTCAAAGTTCACAGTTTCAATTAACTTCCATAGTTATTCATCTCAAACAGTGCTGACCTTGAAGAATAAGATTAGATGGATAAGAACTGAAATAAATTTTTTCTCTATAAAAGTCTAAACAGAGCTGACATTATTAAATGCTAAAAAAAAAGTGGTTGAGCTCTCAAAGTTAAGATTGGAAGATACTTGAGTTATCCACAACATGTTCTGTTTTTCTGTTCGTTTCTGTTTGACAATGAAAGCAACCTTTCACATTTTACTTTTTTTTTCTTTTTTTTAAACAAAAACAATCTTCAATATGAAAAGACATTGTCTAGTCATTGCTTACAGAGTATGGGTGAGCTTGAAAGGGCGCTTCCTATTGGAGCCACAATACACTCCAAATGTCATCAAACCACTCGCTGAAGGAGTCGTTGACCACTTTACACTTACTACTTCATAACTTTACTTATAAAGCACTCGTACACAAAACATTCAGTGGACAGAGCTTTAGGGAACATAAAAAGGAAATTATATCAAACAAAACTGAAGATAGGATAAGGAATAGAACCCCACCAATTTAACACAAATGTTTAAAAGTATTCTGTAAGAAGACGCTTTGCTAAGTCCAATAAAATGCCTCAAGTGATGTCAACCATTTTGTACTTGCCCTGATGAAAGTATTTATCGCTAAAATGTGTCAGTGTGTTATCTTAAAGAAATAAAGTTTTGTTTATTACCGTCAGAAGGGCCTTAGATGTGTCACTTGCACCTTTCACACAGTTCCCTCTGAAAATGTCTGAAAAATTGAGCACATCCCGCCTCTGATATTTCCCAGAGTTGCCCTTTCACACATGGCCCTTACAGCAGGATTGTTGTGCTCCACCCTACGCCCCATCATAAGGAATTTATTATTTGTCGACAAAGAAGAAACTAAACCATAAAGATCAACTAAAGGCCAAAGTAACGCAATACAACACAGAATCCCTGTTAGAGGTGGCAACACAGTAGCCCCAACTCCAAATGCATCAGCCTCTGAATTTAGCACTGAGCTTCTAAGTACTGGGGCCAGCTGCACCTCATTGTGCAATCACTAGCTTCACCCAGGCAGAGCAGGACACGACAGAGAAGGGACACACAGCACATGAACCATATACAGCAGTAATGGTGGGTGAAGGGAAAATGGTGCTTTTGAAGTCCATAATGTTTACAACAAATCCCCCTATGGGACCAAATAAACTAATCTGAATCTGAACATATCCAAACTGGCAACGGAACAAAATCTGACTGTATGAAAACAGAGTTTTCCTTTTTATGAATGTAATTGGACACATTTATAGTCCTTATAAAGGAGTAATAAAAGAACACGCTGGTGAGAAGAAAAGAGTATGAAGAAGCTCACATGTAAGAATGCAAAGGGCTGGAAAATTTCCAATAAATTTCTGGAAACTTTCCATGGGAAGTTCAGCTGGGGAATTTTGGAAATATTCTTAATCGGAAACTTTCCATGGGAATTTATAGAAAATGAGGGTAATTTTGTCAAACTGTATCATATCCAAGCATGATTATAAACATTTTGTTTTGTCTTAAGCAGACATTCATGCAAAATAACACAATTAAAAAACATGAAATTTTAACCAATTTATTTGTAAGTAGAACTTTATCATGTTTTAATTATTTTATTTAACAATCACTTATTTAATTGAAGAACAAAAACATGACTGTTGAGGTAAAGACAGGGTAGGTCATTTTTGAAAACTAGCAGGATTTTGGAAAGTAGCATTTTCTCTTTCCCCACCTTTTCCCCTCTGTGCTCCCTCTAAAGCTGCACCCCTCATTTAAAGAAAATAGGTCATATATGTACTAGAAATGTGAATTCTTTTTTAAGTTGGTGCCGTCTTGACCGAGAAAAAGCAGAAAAGGTATTTTAAACTAAATTGAATCAAATACAACTCCCACAATGCACAGCAGCAGGCCTCCCCCACAGATCTAGAGAATAGAGCAAGCACTTCAGACTACAATCAGGCTATCACACGCAAACTCGTTTTCAGATTCTTGAAGACTTCTTAACAAACTTATTTTGTTTTTTCTTTCAAAATGGTAAATTATTGCTTTGTTAGCGGGTGGTTTAGTCCGAGAAAGTTTTCACCACTTGTCAATTAGAGATTTGGACGCAAGGCAATGTTTACATTGGCTGCGGATCATCAACCTCCCACTGTTAGCAGAGGACACCGTCATGGAATGTCTGAAAACCCAGAGGTAAGACTGTATTTCTGATCACACACAATGATAGTCTTCTGCACTAAAGCAGCACATCACATAGAAGTTGTATTGTACAAGTAAATCTGCCTTTCGTTTGCTTTAGTATTTTATCATGGTTTTGGAACGTGTCAGCAAAGCTAAAACTCAACTATTTCTGATCACACAGTGACTGTCCTCATTAGTAAAGCAGCAAAGTTTGCATGTAACGTTAGACACTTACATATTATTTCTATATAAGTTAGCTGTTATCGAACCCGCCTTGTTCGCGTGTGAATAGTTATGTTATACAAATGTTTTTAACCTTATTGAACGTATGGCATTTCAGACTCCATTGACGGCTGCAGCTAATTTGGTGTTGTCAGAAGATGAAGAGGACAAATGCCTGCTCACCTGAACACCAGTCAATATACCTGTCTGTGTCCAAGCACAGTTTATAAGTTTTTACTGCATAAAGTGATTAAAAAAACCACTGTACGACCGTAAATAGTGGAGTTTCAAATTTAAAAAAAATCTTGCAAAGTACTGCCATTACACCTTTATGTTACATGACACAAAGGAGATACTCTACACAGAACTGGTGCAGGTAAGCCAAATAATCATGAATAATCAATATGTTTAGTTTCTATGTTGGAAATTGTGATAACATCTAAGTAATTATCACACTTGATTGTAAAGATGGCCCTGTTCAAACATACTGGTGAGAATAGATGTACATGTACACTTAAATATTTTTTCAAATTCTAATGAACATGTTTTAATTAGTCCTACCTGTTCTTCTTCTTTTAAATCACACAGGGCCACTGGAGCTCTTTCACAGTGCAAAAGTACCTCCCCAAACGACAGGCGTGGTGTCAGGACAGATGCCATCATAGGTCACAACAATGAAATGTGTGTTACTATGTGCTCTCAGAATAGTATAAAAGCCAAAATGACAATTGACAGTGACCTAAATTGGTATATTTTGCTGAAAAGTTTAGATATTCCTGGAGAGAAAAGTTTAACACAGTGAAGTCTTTGTTCCGATTTTTTTGTGTAATCATATTCCCTGTCATTTACAGGAGAAGCACAGTTGAATCAAGTGTACTGCTCGAGGTCCAAGCAGTAGGTCTTGAAGAAAATCTTCACGCTACACCACCACCCTCATCGAGAGGGTCATGGTCAGAAGACGCAACCCAAACATCCAGTTCAAGATGCCAACCTCCTCACTTGCTCTGCCACAACCTGCTCAGCCCCCCAATACTGTCCCTGTACCTAACCCATCAAAGGAGGCTGCTACAACATCTATCCAAAGCTGCTTCTCTTCCAACTGCACCAAACTCCATTTCTCTCTGCTCTTCTTGGACTCTTTTCAGAGTCTGTTAATATTTATTTCCTCTTTAGTTCTTTGCTACTTTTGATTCTTATTTTAAAAATCTTTTGATACTTAGCTTGCACCGTGATTCATAGAGAAACATATGTATGTTGAGCACGTGAAGAAATTGACAATAAAGATGACTTTGACTTGACTACATAATGCATAGCTTTTTTAGATGTATCTCCCTGTTTATTTTTATGTGTTGTCTACCATTTTTCACCAACATGAATTTGAACTTTTAATTAAAGATGAAAATAACAGCAATACAAATAAACACCAATAAAGCAAATTATAGTTCCTCCTGAGCATTAAAAGTCTTTTGGTGCTGGCAGTACTGGCCGTCTGGAGATGGATATTATCTTCTGATGGCGTGCACGACTCAGGTAGGCAATACAACACGAGAAACTGGAAAGGAACTAGCAATGTAGTTTCTTCCCTACTAACCACAACACTTTCCAGTGATGCAATGTATTGATTGAATTTTATTGATTGCTGTCAGGCCTTTAAGTCCATTTTAACCAACATCTTTTTAAAAAAAAAAAGTGTATCTGGAGAAAATTACCTACACTGCCTATAAATATTTAAATGTGTGGCTTCAATAGTCTTTTGCTCTGGGCTCAAAAGTGTGCGGGGTATGAACTTTTTACGAGTGCGTTTAGTGTGTGAAAAGGGCTTATAATTCTAAATGTGGATCCCCACACTGAGGTGCACCAAAGGGACACCCTTCAGTCACACCCATGCAGCACTCCATGCACCTGCTTTTTGACAAAAGTCTTCATGTTTAAAATTTAACAGATAAGTTTACATCAAATATGTTTTCATGAGTAATCTCTGTAAACTCAGCAGGGAACTAATGATATACATTATATTATACTATACTGTAATGATATATAATAATATAATATACTGTTATAAAAACAACAGTTGTTGCGTGTAAATGGCGGCTACATGTTACTGCATATGTCCCCTTTCCACTGAGGATTTAAGTGATAGTAAGAGTGTTACTGAGGGAGCTGAGCCCTGGTGATGGCCTGCTACAGTATGTCAGTCCTCCATACTGTCCTAGTAACGCTGAGATAATTGAACTTGTTTACATATCCTCTGGGAAATCAGCCAGGTTCAGAATACACCAGAGAGGAAAAGGGGAAAAAAAGCAGCACTGATACTGAATATCTTTTATTTTTAGCCGGTCTTCTTGTGTCGCATGTGTGAAGCCATATGTGCAATTTTGCTGTGTTATGTGTGCGTGGGGAGGGGGGGGCTGTGAGTGACGCACCCGAGTGGATGTGTAACCTGAGATTCAGGTGGTGATGCAGGCGGGTGTGCAAATGCGTGAGTAGAATTTGTTACCAAGGCAACAGGCATTCAGTGAGTTGGTGCGATGGAATGGCTGGTGCAGTTCTATTAGCGAGAAGCAGTTTCCATAGCGACTCAACATCGCAGCTGCCTAAGCAAGACTTTGTGTGTGTGTGTGTGTGTGTGTCTCTGGATGAATACGGTGTGTGAATTTGAGTGTTCATTAGCATGACTCTATGTGTATGACTTGCTTTGTAACATCCCATATCTTTTTTTTCTTTTTCCCCCCCATCCTCTCCATCGTGTTGTTTTTGGTTTGAACCTCCCATCCACGTTCTCTCACACTGCCCTATTTTTATCTTCTCTCTCTCACTGTCTTTCCCCGTTTTATCTCTCTCTCCTCCTATCTCTCTGTCTCCCCATTTCTGAGTGCTGAAGCTCATCAGGGTAAACAGATGCTGTGGCTGTTATTTATGTTTCCACTTCGTCTGGCTTTCATACAAATTATCCACAGGCCCTGCACAGTGCAGAAGCTCTGCCTAAATGGGCTTCACTGGCAGCCCTCTCCGCCTTATCCATGTGCAACCACTCCGACCAAACCACATACTTGTGTTGGCGGGGGGGGGTTATCATAAAGTAAGGAGGGACCATAACAACATGCATTTATAGGTACCAAGAAACCAATAACACATGGGGTATCAAAACTGGATGCAGCATTTGATTCACACATTGAGGTCTGTGAATGCACCATTCATGTACAGGACAGGAAAGTCACGTGTCACAGAATCAAAAATGGAGGATGTGCTTAGTTGAATTTGCTTGAATGGTTTAAGACCAACTTAAAGGCAGTCTGCTAAACATGTTTCACAATCACTTTCCTCATCATGTTTTTGTCAATATTTTTTTCAACTTGCTTTGGGAAGTTCGACACATTAAATAATTTGAATGTGCGTACATTGTTATGACTGCTTTACCTTAGCCTACAGGCAGCCCTTTTCTAAAGCAAACATGTGTGGTGTTCCTATATGCAGGATGCACAGTGTTGCTGTTCTTATTATCGTTTTTTTTTGTCTTCATATTTGTTGTATTTTCAATAATCCCCTGATACAAACAGCCGATCTGATTAAGTCTGCTGCAAGGGTATGATTACAGAACTGTCATAGTTAATATACTTAAAAGAAAATGCTGTCTGACACAAAAGGTGAAGTGGTGAAAAAAATCCCCAAAATATAGAATACGCTTAAGATTGGGTTTCTTTCTTTTTCTTTATTTCTTTTTGGCAGGACCTTTAAAACTGGCCGAGTTTTGTTTTAAACCTCAACTAAATCAGTACATAGCTTAGCTTTTGTTTCAGTCCTCTGTTCCATATAACTCTGCAAAAGACTTTCAAATAGAGCAGGAATGAAAACAGGAATACTGACCTCTGATTATGTGTGTTGTGCAGATATTCGGGACCGTCGTAAGAAGCCTGTGATGCTCTTCATCCATGGGGGCTCCTACATGGAGGGCTCAGGGAACATGTTTGACGGCAGCGTCCTCGCTGCCTATGGAAACGTCATCGTGGTAACCATGAACTATCGCCTCGGTGTGCTTGGTAAGTTTTGGTGCGCAGAGTCCTGGAGGAGTTTTCAGGCACTGGTGTTTGTGATAGAAATGTTTCAGACATTGTCCTCTTTCGTCTCACCTTGACCGACTCATGTGTGTCAGAGGGATGATGTCAAAATATGTACACATACAAAGGTCTTTTTTTTTTTAAGGCATTACAATTTATGTCCTGTCATAAATCACTGAGGACAAACTATGTTTAGGAAAGAGAAGTAAAGCTCCACCAGCAGGCTCCTCGTAAGCCTCATATGGTCTTTCTCTAGCATCCCAGGGCAAACAGTACGAGTGCCTATAATAACATACACTGTAAAAATGCTGTTTGAGTTTTGGTCATGAAGCAGCCACTCACCATAAATAATTTCAACATTATTGACATGCTGCTGCTTAGAGAACGTAAGAGAAAGTGCAGGCTGAATGCACAAAGAAACAGACGGTTATAATCCGTAAGAATAAGGGAGCTAATGTGAGACAATATCCCTAACATCCCTAAATATTTCTCACAAAGGCAGGAAACATTATCCTTGATCATGTTGAAGTAAAGTGTAGTGAGCGTGATGTTGTTGTGCGATGGAACCCCGACAGGGTGAGTACCCTGTTAAGCTAAACAGATAATCAGTTTGAATCCACGGTTAGAGAAAGGCTGGTGTACTCTGAAGCCTTTTTAAAGTTAGCTAACCTCGCTTTCATTACTCACCTAAAGCTTTACATTTGCACGGATGGTGAAATGAGAAATGGTGAAGAGCTCCACATGAATCAGAACAGTACTCAAATGAGTTTGTCTGCCTCGTCACCGTCAAAGTCTGTTGGCATTTTCTGATCCATTCGCCAATCTCCAACCACCGTATCTCATAAACGTAACGTTCTGTGTTCACTTTAGGTGCCATTTTTGTAATTCTGTAGATTTCTCCGTCATAACCTGCAGTTTTCGTATCTTTTAACCTCTCTCCCTGTTATTATCCTCTCCTTTCTCTTTTCCCACAAAGTAAACAGACCAACATCAAATCAACCAGACTTTTTTACAGATTGATAGTATTACAGTTTGTCCACCACAGTCTGGGATAAATGTAGTGTCCCTAGCAACCGTCTGCTTTTTTTTTTAGCAAGGGTTAATTCTTCTCGACAATGATGACGGTTTCTCTGCTAATTGGCCATCAGAATCAAGTATTTAAAACGGCCGTGAAATGATATGTGCAAAAATATGAATTCAACTTAAAAAGATGTACATTACCTTCCACAATTTGACTAAGTAAGAAAAGAAGTACAATATATAATGTGTTGAAGACCCTTTCATAAGAATGAAAGTACGATGGGTTTGTTGTGTGCCATGGATGGGTGGGGTTTTTCAAATTTTTTCTGCAAATGCTCTTAAATCTTTGAATATGTTTTCTCTAACCCCCTATTAAAAGTGAGGAGGGAGGTAAGTGAGAAGTGTCTGCCAGCCTTCAGAGGTCCTTAACATTGACTGACGTGTATAATGCACTTCAAATTAATGTGGTGTAATATGGCATGTTTTATACTTGAGATCAGTTTGCATTAATGTGCTTTTGTCACTGCCTGAATTCAAGTTTTCTGCTGGATAGAAGTCATTTAACAATACAGTTCACTTAACAAAGGTCTCAAGGGGTTTTAACTGTAACTATACAGTATGCAACAACAGTATAAACAGGTTGCATTTAAGTAAATGTATTAGATTAGAACAGTGTGTAAAATGGAGTTTGTGATGCTCTTGGCTTTTTAGATCAAAATCAAGAAAACATGTTCACATATTTTGAGTACACGTGCACATCGTTAAGAATATAAAGCACTACAATAAACAGGAAGCAAGTAAAAGAAGCTGCATATGATTCAAACATAAGCGACAATAGAAATGCAACAACAAACTACAGGAAGCACAAATAGTTGCCAAGGGATATAAACATATCATGAACTCTAGCAAATCGCTAATTAATACTTGTCACACACCTGAAACTTGTTTTGCAGTTGTTTGGGGCATCACATTTAGGATTTTTAAAGGTTTAGGGTCTGTAGAGAATTGAATAATTGGATCTTCTCTGCAGAAAGAAAACTAAATAATGTTGCAATAGACACAGCAGCACCAGGATCAATAAATATCCAAATAAAGTGACTGTACAGCGAACTTTGTTCAACTCAAAAAATTGGACCTTGGTGTCTTTAAGACCCTTCTGGGAAATTGAGCCTGAGTCTGTCCTGACATCTTTAACACTTATAAGTACTCCTCAATTTAAGACCATAATCCGACCTGAGACTCGAGCAATATTACACTAGATCATATTATATTGGCTTCATACCGTAGTACTGTTGGCTTGCAAGGCTAATTCTACACATTGACTTCTTCCTGTCTCTTTTCTTCTTCACATAGGGCATCTAGTTGCAAAGTAGAAAACCTGGACACCAATGAGTAAGAGTCTGGGAGAATATGATGACTTTAATTGTTAATTATTTAATTCAGAAAACAAGCTTTCCCTAAACACTGATGTGTCAACAAACCACAACCTAAACCCAAACGTATCAGAAAAAGATTAAGGGTCCGGGTTGGTAGAAGGAAGTCCAGTCCGCACTCGATAATACAGCCTGTATAAAACTTTCATTTATTACTGCTCTGTTACTTGTGAATGTTCAATCATAAAAACTGTGTGCAACACTCATGCACAATGAGGCATTTGTAATCCTTATTTATCACTCTGCTTCCAATGTTGTTCAGACCAGACCAGTTGTTCCTGAATCAGTTCACTGTTAAATCCATGCAGCAGGAATTTCACAATAAAGTACACACAGGTGTATTTACTGTGTTCACTTAACCTGAAAATGATGTTTATTTTCATCAATTATTTGTTGCAGTAATATGCAGGTCTGCTGGAAAAACAGCCAGGACCTGACTCACTGTACTTCAGAGAAATGAGTGACCACTTAGTGCCTTTGGTGTACATTCAGCCATTGTAATGTGTCTGTTGCTGTCAGTGTATTTTTGGATTAAGGGTTATTCTATTTGTCCATTCTGGTGGAGCTTTGCTGTGCTTGCCTGGCCTGTTAGTGTGGGCTGAGTGTGTGTGTGTGTGTGTGTGTGTGCGCGTGTGCGTGTGTGTGTGTGTGTGTGTGTGTGTGTGTGTGTGCGCGTGTTTGTGTGTATCCAGCTCTTTTGCGGCTGGATATCAGTGGAGTCAAGTATTTACATTCTCAGTCATCTTTTCGGAGGTGTTTGCACACACACTATCTGTGACTGTCACTACGGTTGCCAGGTTGGGTAATCAGATCTTGTTTATTGCATCACGGCTGTTTCAACATTTCAGAATAATGATAAACAGAGAAATGGGAGATGTTTAGGATGCCGTCCAAGAGTTGCAGCGAGTGTTAACAGAGGGTAACATGACCCAGACTGTTATTGACCATGCCAATGGAGAGGCACAGAGACAAGGACAAACTAAGAGTTAGTGAAATGGGGAACCTTGGACCTGCAGCTTTATCCAGCTCCAATTGAGCTCATTAAATAGCCTCTTTCACAGTTTTCAGAGAATTCGTGACTGCTCAGAAAATGTAGCAGACCTCCAGTTTAAAACATCAGGCTTGGCTTCAAGAAAGAGGAGGCAAAAGCCTCTCCCTTGGACTAAAAACATACACAAGAAAACCACAAGGTCCAGAGAAACCAGGGAAAGAGTAATAACATGAGGAAGACCTCAGCACTAGAAGCAAAGTTTGAATGCAATCTTACATAAAAACAGCATTATAAGCTGTGTCCTATATGCGCCACATTAATTATGTATACTTGGTCCCAGCCAAGTTGAATAAGCTTGTACCAGATTAGCACACCTGCCAGATCCTATAAGAAAAAAACAATAATAAATTCACAACAACCAGTCACATTTTCTTCTATGACAATCAGGAAGGTAACAATGCAATTAAAAAATACAGAAAATCAAATTTGAACAGGCCTCCTGATATGCTAAACCCTGTATGTACCACACACTCATGGGCACAGCCAAGCCAATGAAACGTTAATCAAAAATTAAATAAATAAGCTATTAGAGTAATAGTTTGGAGATACTGTTTTGCAAACCTGGTGTGGGACCAAACACCAAGTTGATCAGATTTAAATAAAAGGCATTCCCAGCAATACAATTTGCAATGCTTTTCAGAATCTGTTTGTCTGTATATGTACCTTTCATAGTGGCTAGATTGTAAGTTGGGCACAAAACCTTTGACTGGCTGGGTCAGGGCTTCTAGCGGTGGGGTAGGTTAGTCCTTTTTCTCTTGTAATGTCCGTCTCATAAAAAGGATTTGCTAGTAAATCAATCGCCAAACACTTTTCCTCTCCTGGTGTGTTAGAAAAATTGAGCTATTTCAAAGAATGTCACACACAAAAACATTGTACTCCATGTTTGCATGGATGGTGCTAAAAATCTAAACCATACCAAAATTACATCAACTCGTGCTCACCTTATTTGAACTTCTCGTTCCACAATGTGAAGCTCGCTAGTTTCCCAAGCCAAAGCCTGGCCCACGGAACAACCAAGCCATACTTGTTTAGGACATACTCTGCAAAGCAAGCTAGAGGGCATGTCAGAGAAGGAGGATTAATATGACAATCTACAATATTGTCTTCATTAGTGGAATGAGTAGTACCATCACTTGAAAATTCTGAAGGCCTCAGGGCAGATTTTTGACCTGGAGATAACACATAGGCGAAATCTGATTGGATTAGTCAAAACGAGTTGCAGTGGAAGCAGTGAAACTGAGGGAGCGAGAAACCATGAAACTAGGATGAACTTATGAGACAATTCTGACAATCAACAATAAAAACAAACATACTATTAATAAAAAAATATGTAAATATGGTGTCAAATATGGTACTGAATTGTAAAATGTAATTTTGTGATTCTGAATGTGTTTAGACCAGCAGAGAAGGTTTTGCTAACCCTGATTGCCAACCACTCCCACATATAGTGTTAAATTTGCTGCCTGAAGCAATGACATTCAGCACCTTGCTGAACAGTAAGGGATGAGATGTTTCAGAAGAAGCGCTTAGAGCCGCTGAGTAAACACGAATCAACACTATGAAACACCGGGTACAGCGTCCCCACACACAGCTCCGCAAAAAGATGAATTGAGTTAAGTAGCGAAGTGCGCCAGCTCACCGCGGCTAAAGCTAAGAGGCTAACATTAGTCAAGAATAACCTCAGCAGCTCTCTGTTACAAGCACATTCAATCATCTGTAACAAATACCCACGGTTCTCTGAATCCAAGATTTCTCTTTGTTAGTATTTTAAATTGTGACCTCAGACATGTATCTCCTTATCTGGTCTTTAGAAAATTATGCTTGAAAGACTTTAATATTTCACAACAACTGTTGTTTGTTTAATGAGCAAAATAATGATTCAACTTTTTTGAGATAGTTTCACAATGCAATAGCTCAGCATGTTGGGTTTAGCTTAGCCTACATGCTGTAATGATATTCAAAGGTGATGATGTCATCAGAGAAAAAAATGATTTGGTGCCTCAAATTAATGGAAAGGGAAACACTGGATTTTTTTTCCCACCACCCCTAGCATACAGTGGCTCATTCCAAATCTCATAGTCTTCACTCTTCACTATCATGAAATCCCATGTTGCCTGGAAACAAGACACATCATCAAAAAGGTAATCTTCCATGTGTTTTTGTGTGTCTTAAAGTGTTTACAAATTTGTCTAAAGGAATAAAACATGATGGTCCCTTGTGAATTTCTTGCTGAAAAACATAAACATCTCTTAAAATATGCTATAAATAACCAGAAAGATAAATCACTTCACTTCACTTACAGATAATCTTATTTACAGTTTTCCCATTGCATACATGCTTACCCATAGATTTTTTGTCATTTAATACTAATTCTATGTATGAACATTTGTTAACATTAACTAGGGGGCCGGACAATCACGTTCTCTATTTCGTCATCCGACTCTATGTCTTACATGATAGTATATAGAAATGTGGACTCGTGGAAAGTGTGTAACATGGCATTATAAAGTCTCCATCAGAGCCTTCATGCACATAATGATCTGACAAGACAGCACTCACCAAGAACGCACTTAAAGGTCTGTGATTCTGTGAGTGTGGAGATTGGGATTGGGCCAATCACTCAGTATGGAAAACACTAGGAGGTAACTCTGCACACATCAACAGAGGGAAGGGTGAGTTACAACCAGACTACATTCATATACAATATAATACAGTCGTATAAGACTGTATTAAATATGGACTTGATGTGTGTGTTGTCATCAACCATTTGTTTCTTTAGAGGCATTATGAAGCGTAATGATGGAGGCTGCATGGAAATGGTAACTCTAACTAACTTTGAGGCTATCCATTCACATAGCGGGAGCTGAGCTGGGCCTTAAGCCTCAGGGCAAACCACTACAACACACTCATCTATCAGTCAAATCTCAGTAATTTGCAAAACTCTTAGCTTTTATGTATTCAAAAAAGATGAGATACAACAGATGAATCACCGCGTACATGGTTTTTTGAATACACCTGTATACATCTCTATTATTCTTCCTTGGCTTTTTGGAGCCAGCCTCATGTGGACACTCAAGGAACTACATTTATTTTAAATTTGCACTTTAACTTTTGCTTTATTTTTCTAAACTGGAGGTTTTGACTTTGTTACTTCAGGTCAAGATGCTCCAGCAACTCTTTTAGTACAAAGATGAACTTGTTTAACAAAGAAGGCTGACATGTTTTGGCCTTCATCAGGGTCATCAAGAAGCAGATTGCACACATGATTTAAATAGGTTAGGTACAGACTTTGTTAGAACATAAAACAAGAAATTATAACTGAACATTAAAATACAGGAAATACACAACTAAATAACAGGGCCAATATATTGCACACAATTTGAAACAAGAGTTTGTTGAACATACAATTTTATGACACATTTTTACACAGTATCCTTGTTCCCTGACCTGACATGTACACCTTGTTTCTACATTGTATACCTTGGTGATGTACATAAACATGTTGCTGTGATTCGTGTTGGAGATGTCTGCAGTGAACTCATGCATCCCTGAGTGTGTTTATTGAACCAAACATGCATTAAAATTCATAGAAAATACATACACAAAGAAATGGAGAGCAAAAAAAAATCACACCTTACGAAGCATAACAAGAAACAAACAAACACCAGACAAGGATGAGGGTCTACAGGCAGATGTGTCTGTACAGTTCAGTTGTTTGAGTAACCTCTAAAAACGCTGAAACGTTTCAGCAGATTTGAGTTATTGTGAACGATGAATCCAGAGGGTTCTGACTTGAACAGCAAATGCATGATTGCATTTTGCTTTGCAATGTGAGAGGGGGGGTGGACAGAAGACTAAGATCTGATGATCAGAGAAGATAGAGAGTGCTTTGTGCGGTGCCTCGTTTATAACCACGGTTCTTATAGTTCAAATGTAATATTCAATAAGAGCCGATTGCAGCTGTATCTTTGTATGCCTCCTTAAAAGACCGCTCTACCTACCGAAACCTGGTCCATTTATGATTACAGTGTTTTTTTTTTAAATGACTGCACTACATTAATGCATGTCACAAAATGTTTATTTCCCTCATCCTCTGCACACAATCACTAAAATACACGTAAAATATATACACATAGAGGTGGAGAGCGATCCTGCTGAGTGATTATGAGCGATGACGCAGTGTCCTCGATTCCTTGAACATTGTTGAAAATTTTGTTATGTGTGGGCGAATGTGTGCTCTCCCTCTCTTCCTCTCTCTCTCCCTCTCCCTCTCTGATATGCTTTAAATGGGTTACTGTACTAAGCAGATTATCCTCGTGTGTTTTTATATGTTTGTGTGACATAAACATGCATGTTTGCACACAAATATCTGTATTTGTAACTGCCTGTGTGCGAGTGTGCACAACTTGGTTGCGTGCCGTGCGTAAAACATATATATGAATAATGCACCATCCATCTGAATTTTTAATGGCGCTCCTCTTCTCTGACACTGAATTTGAGTCAAAGTGAGAAACACAAGCATAGCGTCTCTTAATAGTTTTATGTTCTAATCTATGGTATTATCCTGTACTTACACACACAGGAGCTTACACATGCCAAGCTCATTTCATTCACTGCCTGTGCCTTTAACAGAGTGATGGGGAGTCAGGAAAAAGAGAGAGCAGGGAGTAGAGACAGATGAGCGAGGAAGACTCACAGAGAGACAGTGAGGGGAAAGGAAACAGAAGGGGGGAGATGGGAGCAGGCTAAAAATAAACCATCAGAAATGCTTTTTAAAATCGGCACTGATGCAAAGTTTTCATTCTAATGAATGCTCCTGCAGTGTGACCACAGCAACCCCACATAGGGCCGAATGCCTTCTGCTTTCCCTTCATTACAAACACATCCTGTTGTAATTTTCCAGCAAGTTACGTACGGTTTGGGTGTTAAATTTATGACTAAATTTACGACCCCATCATGGAGTAAAATGGGTGAATGAGAAGAAAATGTCTCCTGAACGTGCCCTGGTTCAGAGGTTTGGTGACAGTTGAGATACCACATTGCTGCTCGGCTCACCTTCTCCTACCTTCCTCCTGCTCCGGGCTCCAGAGAGCCTTCTGATTTGTGTTGCATAGCCATCTGTTCAGACTAATTAACTAATTAACTAATTAATGAACTCTGGGGAAAGGCCCACCATCGTGGGCTCGCAGAGTGAGAACATTTTTCACCTCAGGAAGAGAGATGAAACGTTTCTTCTGGAAACGTTTCTCTGCCCCGTTTCGGCTTCTTGCTTCTAACACAGCGCTCCATCTTTAACACTCACACAAAGCAGCTCTCAATGTAATGTGTGTGGTTTCATCCCAAATGTCACTTTTACTGTTTAATACTGTGCAGTGTTATGCTTGGTGTCCAAGGGGTGACTTGACATAACTGAATTTCCTTTTGTTTCACTTAGATGAAAGCGTGTTTCAGAAGTCAATTTATTTTGCCATCAATGTTCTGAAAATTACATGTTTTGTAAAGGCTAACACCAAAATAGATCAGTTCTGCTCTGTTTGGTTTATTTATGAGCTTTAGTAATCTCTTGGGAAAGGTGCAACAAGCTGTAAACACAACACTGACATATTATCAGGGATTAAAGTTAAAATGATGTTTAGTGTTAGCAAACAGCTGCCTCCTCACACGTCCAGCAAAGTAACATTAACATTCATTTGGATGAGTGTTCGATTCACAAATCGACATCAGCATTCACAACGCCAATCATTCTTCATGTTTAAGACCACCTTACAAATGTATTTCCAATTTCAACTCTGTGTTTAAGAACCTTGTGTGAAATATCTGGCTCTGTAACGTCTAATGCTCCAATATGTTCTAAAGCAGGACGAGTACACACGTTGCGTCATTAAAATGTGCTGCAAAAAAGTAATGTAATTGATAACACATTAATTTCTTCAGATTCAGTTTAATTATGGAATAACTGCAAAGCTGTACCAAAAATGTCCTTTCAAAGTGTGAGGGTTGAGGATGTTATAGCTAAGGACACATTTTACTGCGATGAACTGGCAGATGAGCAATTCCAACGTAGGAGCTGCAAATGCACAATTCATCCTGTTTAATAAAGGCACTGTTAGAACAATTCTCTGAGCAAGAGAACTCGGCTTTCTTGATTTGTTCTGCAGTTGAAGCTAACCATCAACACTTTGCGGAAGTTTACATATAACATGTCAAAAGAAAAACACTTCAAAGCTGCAGACAATAAAACCAAAACAGAGAATAACACCCCCTCAATAATTTCCTCCACTATTGTTGAAAGTATTGATCAGAGCAACTGGGAGACTGGCGTCTTGTTTTTTTGCCCTATTTATGTATTTTTTTTCCGTGAGTCAGTGATTTTTCAAAGCTTAGCTGATGAAATCTATCCAAAAAACCTATTGCATATACAAATAAGGAAAGACTTATTGAGATCATAGCATGTCTCAAGATCTGGATTATATTGCCATATAATTCTTTTAATGAAGGAATTCAGTTTTGAGCTTTCGAGAGCATCTTCTGAAGTTTCGTCTTTCTCTTATTTTGAAAGACTGCATACCCTGCCTTTGGTTATCTTATATGCATGAACGTACTCTATTTTACTATTATTCTCTTCTATTACTATGATAAGGTTGAAAACTTATTATATTTTGGCAAGTAGTCAAGCACATATCGATAAATAATAAATGTGTGCAAAAAATATTGTCCTCATGTACCCTGTTTGAGACGCACCAGTAAGCACCATTTTATATGTAACCTAATAAATGTGTTTTTACAGGCTCATGCTCTTGAAATCATTTTAAGCATGAGTCAAATCAAACAGTGTCAGTGCATCCACCAATACTACTTAGCTCAGTGAATTTTGGGCATCTGTTCAAATTGTTTCGTCTGTTGTTCTCAGAAACACCCCTTAAAAATGTTACATAGACAGTATTTTTAGCCAGCACACATTTTGCTGTCAATTCATTTCAGCCTGCCGCCTTGTCACAACTCAGCCGTCCCTAAATACAAATGAAACACACCTCCCACTCCCTGCTCAGGGACCCTATCTTCCCACTCCGTAAGCAATCATTAACACTTCCATCTCCACATTTTGCCTACAGTGAGTGCACTGACTGTGTTGACGGCACAGGAAAAACAATCATTTTGCTTGCGTGTCATTCTGATTGTGACAAGGTTCACGCAAATTTGGACCAACAAATTCAATTTAAACATTAGAACTAGAAGTTATGTATTCCCCTTTGCAGAAAAGGCTGCCTTATGCTTTGAAAAATGCATTTGCTATCAGGGCCTTATTGCAATGCTGATTATGTATAATTTAATTGTAAAATGATGTGTTGGAGGCTTCAAGGTTTTTAAAAGAAGTAAGAGAACGAATGCTTCCACAGGTTCACATTGAACAGCAGTGACTTATGGGTATGGAAACCAAGACTGACACCAATCTGCCTCCCAGGCTGGCATCCAGCAGCACAGCTGGACCAATCAAATACAAGGAGATAATGAATGCAGCTAGTCATACCTGAGACTCAACATCTTACACGCCACATGTTTCAAAATCACATTTGAATTCTCAAGGTCTCCTCAAATATATGCACGTTGAATAGCTTGAAGACCAGTGTTTGCTGCTGAAGTCCATCCCGTAACATGTGTTTGTGGCTACAGATTTATCATACCAGATGTAAAGAGCATTTTTTCCAACATGTAACACTTTGAGCCAACAGTTCGAGGTACATAGTTATTGTTTGATGGTGATGACTGAATTTTGAGTAAAATTCTTACTCCTGTGGGGCCGATGATGCATTCAGATCTCATGACCCTTGAGACAGTTATTTTATAGTGACTTACACTTTCCCCAGTTATCATCATAGAAGTTTCTTGTTCATGAACATACTTAAGTATACTTTAAAAGGATGTGCTAAAGGCTCTCCTTATAACTGCAGATCTTGGGTGAGAATGGTCCATTTAAAATCTTTTTGTTTTGAAGTTATCCAGGTTTTTTGCGAATAGGAATTTTTTGAATCTTATTTGGCATTCTCCAATGGTGCCAATTCGCCAAAATGTAGACAAACAACCAGGCTCAATTATCTACTATTCAAACATCCTTCATATAACTCACAGATAATTACTGTAGTCAGATTACTCCTTGCTAAGAGAAAATGCACATTGTTACATGAAATGTTTAATAAGAAGTACATCACTTTGTCACCTATTTCATGGTGCTTTATAAAGACTTTGACTTAATTTAAACCGTAAAATCAGGTGTATAAGACACACTTTTAATACGTTTTATCATCTAAGAAGTTGGCTAGCTCAGCTACCATACTGTAGCTAGTAGGTGTTTAAACTCCACAAAGAGAAAACATGCTGCTACTGAAAGAGCTATACAACTGTACAGAAACTGCACTTTGCAGACTTCGCTGAACACAAAAGAAATCATCTGCAGGAAAACAGTTGGAAAACAAACTGTGTCTTATATTCTAGTGCGACTTGTAGTCGAGATGTTACGGTAATTCATTTAAGAATATTTATGAAGAGTATGTACTATTATCTTTGTGACTGACTGTTTTGACTCTGATTGAAGTTTAATTCATATATTTTGATCAGTTTTCAATTCTTCTGACATTTGCATTGTAGATCAGTAGTTTCTGAAATGAAACTTTCTTTGAACGGCTTTGAAAGCTCTTAGTGCAGTGGGAAGTTTGAAGTTGAAGCGTTTCTTTTCAAATGTGCATGACAGCCTGGTTTTATTGCACAGCGTGGTGTTTTTGAATGGACCTTTGAGGGTGAAAATTGAGTGAGATAAGTAAGCTAATAAATACAATGACATTGGAAGCCCATCGGCGATGGACTGAATGACATTAGTTCAGTAGGAGGAAGACCTATTACAAATTGTAATGTCTTGCGTTTTTGCATCAACTTTTCATACAGATTGATGCCAACAAGAAGATGTTTGTCAAAAGGTTTATATTTATATAATGATCTGTAAGGTTACAGATCTTTACATCAAATTGTTAAAAGAAAAAAGTTTTTGCTTCATTGTCATTATAAATGTATCATATAAACCATGATATTGATACATGGTAATATAATCTCTGCATCATTAAAATAACATGCCCTTTAAACACAGATGTAAACTTGTGTAAGATATTTAACTGCCTTTTAAGGAAGGAAAATAAATCAATAAAATA
Source organism: Symphodus melops (assembly GCF_947650265.1). Taxonomy (NCBI): domain Eukaryota; kingdom Metazoa; phylum Chordata; class Actinopteri; order Labriformes; family Labridae; genus Symphodus; species Symphodus melops. The sequence goes on from NC_136701.1 coordinate 11,948,075, forward strand.
AGGTGTTCTCTTATAGTGCACACTAGATACAGTTGAGAGAAAGGTTGTGTAAATTCACAGTTACCTTCATCCACAAAAGATAAGCCTCAAGGTTGCAGCACAACACTGAATGTGCAAATCCACTTTATTCCAATCATCCAAACAGATTCTTTAGTGTGCAGGAGACATTTACCATCTGCTAATGTTTTTTTTTCCTTCTTTTTTGAATCAGTGCATTTACTTTTGATTGATTAATTTCGTGACTCAGAACAGACACAAACATCGCCTTGTTTTCTCTCTTCTATCACCTCGTCTACGTGTATATAAAGACAATTTTTTCCCTCTGATTGTTTGACATCCTTCATCATCTCCTGTGTGACGTCACGCTGGGATTATATAATATGTCCTTCAGTGACATTAGCTTTGGGCAATATTTGGTTTAATACCTGTCTTATGTCTGTGGGTTCTTTTTTTATCCTCCTCTCTTTTCCGTCTCCCCCACCCCACCCCTCCCGTCCTTTTTTTTTTTTTTGTCTTTGTGCACAGAAATGTGTTCAGTGACCCACTGCAGTCACTCTGTTCAGTCCAAAAAATTACTCTGCAGATGTGTGTTCCCGTCTCAGTAGTCAAAGAGTCGACTGACCACACTTCAGTTCTGGACTTTGGGTTTGTGAATGGTGTTGACTTTTACAGAAATTGTAGTTGTACTGAATAAAACACTTAATATACTGTGAGTGAGTGTGCAAACTTGATGTGGAGCTGCTTCCTCTCATTACTGGTTCATAACCATTGTAGCTTCCCTATCATTTACAATTCAATTAGTAGACACTTTTATCTAAAGAGACACACATCAGAGAATAAGTACAACACAAGCAAGGAGAAAAAAGGAAACAATGTCAGTAACTGCAAACAGTCAGCTTTAAGTCCGGTTGGACACACAGGTGCTGACAGGCATTGCGCAGAGGCAAAACACAACATTGACAGCTGTTCTTAAGAGCGCTAACCAGGATGGAAACCATCTTAAAAGTCATCGTTATCAAACAAAGCCATCGTCATTACCATAATCAATAACATCGAGACCTCCGTTAGCTTTTTCTTAAAAATGCAACAGGACTCTGCAGATCAGATGGAGTTTGGAAGGAGGAAGAAGAAGGGGGTCAACAGAGAAGGAAAGTCTAGTTAGCGTCTTAGGACCTTGTTGTGAAGGTTGGATCAAACACCGTTTATTGGAAGAGCATAACTTCCTTAACTGGCCTTAAGCAAGCTTTGACTTCCCTTTTGAAACCAAGAGGCTACATCCACTTTTTATATACAGTCTTGTGTCTGCTCTCTGTAACAATATGTCTCCCTGTTGCAAATGCAATAAGATATCATTATAGGATAATAGCTTAAACTGACTCATCCCTTCAGTGTGCATAAGAGCTCTGATAGAATTCATTACGCTTGTATGATAAAGATCCACTGTTTTGAAAGATTTCTGAATCATGACTGGCAAGATTTATCAGCTGAAGCAGCAGTCATTATCCAATGTGTTGACCTTTTTAAGAGAAACTGAAAACACAATATTAAGTAAATGTTTTGACTTTACATTTCCCTCCACTCGTCGCTCACTTTTGTCCATTTTCTCTCATCCATTCATTTCTTCAGCCTGTATCTTTACTTAGAGGTTGATGACTCTCCTCACAGTTCCTTGGCCGTTACCTACAGCAAGTGTTGAATATGCATGAGTTCAGCCTCATAAACTGCTGCTCTCAGCGCTAAAGTCAGTAGGAAGACCAACTCAGCAGATGGGGGGATCAGAAAGAAAACTTAAACTGAAAGAGAGGAGAAGAGAGAACGTGTTTGACTTATCATTAATGGTGGAAGATCAACCAGATTTCCTCTCTTCATGTTGCTCTTGCACCAGGAGGCACCAGCTCATGCCAGCATGCTACACTCGACGCTGACTTTGTGTTGCATGCAACTGTTTGTGTACTTGAATATGGAAGTGCTTGATTGTGTGTATGCAAGTGCTTTTGTGAGTGTCTGTCCATATGATTTTGCCTGAAGCTCTGGACAGTTGCCAGGCAACAGTGGCGGGAGGCTTAGCACTCAACTGGGCAGCCGCGGAGCAGACACACTTCACATGCCTTTGGTTTTGATGAGCGGTACAGGTCAGCGCTGATACTTTACCAGGTCAGAGTCACATCAGGCTAACAGCGGCGATGATCTAAGGATAATACAATTACACACCAAACATGCAGAGTGTGTCTTGATTAATCAGAGTAACCCATTCAAGCTAATACTTCTGCTAACAAGATTTTGGTGTATTTAATTATCCATACAACACTTAAAACTGCGCTGTGGTCCAGCGAAGGCTGTTACTTAAAAAAGGGTTATCCTATGATGTATTTAATCTCAATTTAATCAAGCTATGATGTTCCATGGTCATTATCTCATTATCAGACAGTAAAAAGATTATAGGATTTTCTTTTTACAAAATAATTTTTTGTGGTACAAACACATGAATTCATATTCTGAAGACTGTCTGGTTGTCCAGAGATAACTATGTAGGCTGTCAGTAAAACAGGGCTGTAATTGGCTGTAACTGTGTTTGGGATGTTTAAGCAGAGCTTCCAGGTCACTGAATCTGTGGACCAACATGAAAACATGTTCGGGGTTTATCATTCCTTCGTTGGCCTTCAGATAAAGACTTAGACAATAAGCATTTTAGCAGAGGTTGATCTTAATCTACAGAAGATTTAATAATGGCTGTTCATACAAAGAATACCCAGACAGTCTCTTTATCAAGGTCAGATATATGCTTGATGCAGGCTTTGTTTCCAAGGCCGTATTTAATTTTTTTTTTTTTATTGGACGCCCATAAGTGTTTCTTTTCCTTGGTGTGTAATGCTTTTACAAAAAATAATAATAATAATTATAGCAAAAATATTTTTCCAAATGTTCTCAAGATTCTTAACTTTCTCTTTTCAAATGAATGGTAATTAGACACCAACCACAGGCACCTCATATTTTCCATGTGCAAAAATTACAATAAATACAAAAACAGGGACATCTAATCCATAGCCATCCCACATTTCTTTCCAAATATAAATCAAAGAAAAAAATCAAGGGAATAATTCAAAATGAAACATTTGGCTTTATATTCAACATAGAATTTGGACAGCGCTCTGGCTACTGAATCATATCCAAACCAGGGGAATCCAACAACAACACTTCAGATTCCGAGTGTTGTTGACTGTAGTGTAAGTACAGTGAAGAGTGTGCAGTGAGACGTGTGTGTGCGGGTGTGTGTCACATAAAGTGTTGAAGAGAGGTCAATTTGGCAGGTTATCATCACCACCATCATCATCAATATGGCTGACATTATAATCATCAACAATTAAACTTAATTTGCTGTTCAACACACTTGAGAACATGCTGACTGTCCTCTTCTACTTTCTGTCTCTGTGTACTTTGTGTGCTTTATGGCCGTCCATTCATCAAACAGTCATCACTACACCTCACTATTCTTTTCTTCACACAAGGAAACTCACGAAGCAAGAATCACTTTTAATTTGCACTCACAACAAACGTTTACGATTGACTAAACTTATGTGGAAGATAGTTTTTTTAGGAGACCTATAAATGGTCATAATTGTCTTATATCTGGCTTCTCTTTAAGTAAGTCTTCTAAATAAATAAAGACTTGGTGGATTTCGTAGTCCGTGTTTACAGATTAAGATCAAAATGAATAATTCCACATTTTTTATAAAAACTTGACTTCTGCTCTGGCTAGATTACAAATGTGCTTTTGGTTACTGAGTGAAACTTTGAGGATGCAATGCTCGATCACCAAAAGAAGACAAGCAAACACTTTGACAATGCTCAAACAAACACAATCCTTCTGAATGCAGAGGATTGTTGACAGTTAACAAATGATTTATGTCAAAGAAATGGACATATGTTGGGGTTAAAAGATTGTGAAATTAAAGAGGACCTGATATGGTCATTTTAAGTTTTATATTGATTTTCAGGAATTTCACAGCTTTGCATCAGTCATAGCTATTTAATGTTTAAAATGAAGCTATAAAATGTTGTAAACTTAATATTAAAGACCTTTGCACGCTGATTCTTTTTTTTTGCCTTTTTTGGATCTGTAAACTGAAGAAAAGACAGAAATACGCACGACCTTGACACAGTCTTATGCATTTAGTCTCAATTAATTGTGTAAAACTCACAGTTATAGACAACATTTCTTGTGCTCATCAAGCAGTTAACATGATTCAGTTTTGTTCTTTTCTACCTGTCTGTCCCCCCTTCAAATCAAGAGAGAGTTTCACCTGTCCATAAGGAGAGTGTTGTGTTTTTGATAAGGAGCAGAAGAATTATCCCGATCGCTTCCTGGTGTATTTCAAGATGTCAGTGGTCCAGTTTGATACGCTGCTCTCTATACTGGAACCACACATTGAAAAGAACAACACCAAATTCCATGACACAGTTGGTCTTGAACCCTGGCAGTTTGAGGTTAGGAAATTACAGACATATTTTACTTGTTTAATCTGCGTCCAACAGAAAAGCAGAAAAAAGGAATGTTCACAAAGGACAGTGATTCATATCTGAAGGTTCATTGACAGATGTGACACGTTTATGTTTTTAAAAAGTACTCAACCTCTCATTTATTGAATATGTTGTTGTTTTAATATTTTAGTTTTCCTTTTATTTAAGTTGTCCAAATTTGAAGAGCTGCTCTGGTTTCTCAGTTAAACTGCTTGTTGTTGCTTGTAGCACGTGCTGTAATTATAATATCATAGGAACAAAGGATTCTGTTTGTGACATTTTGCTCAGTTTATTTCTTCTTGTTGTGGGTGTGCACCTACTGTTTAAATGTGTGTAATAGAAGTAGGTGAAATATGCCTTCTGTTGCTCTCCTCCTCTCTCTGCTGACAAGTTCTCTTAACTGTGTTGTACTTCCAGCGTGGGTATTAAAAATTAGTAATTTGGCAAGCTTTCTGTGTGAAATCTCCTCAGACATGCAGAGAGTTTCAGACGTGAAGTACCTGACAATGACAGGATGCCATCTTCTGTTTACTTCTGGGATTTATTTTTATCTTCAAAAGCAAATAAAAACACAGGATTGTGTTATTTTTGTGGCCTTGAATTTGTCAGCCCTGCTCCATGTTTAACAGATAATCAGTATTTTCTTCCTCCTTTCCTCTCTGTGTTTGTTCTCATTTACCCTGCAGGTTTTCTCAGCACAGGGGACCAGTCTGCAAAGGGGAACTATGGCCTGTTGGACCAGATCCAGGCCCTGCGTTGGCTCAATGAAAACATCGGCCACTTTGGAGGAGATCCAGAGAGAATCACCATTTTTGGTTCTGGAGCTGGTGCCACCTGTGTGAACCTCCTCATCCTCTCCCACCACTCTGAGGGTGAGTTTATTTCACTGTCATGGTCACATTAGCAGTCATATACCCTGCTCAAAGGGATTAAAACATCAGGACAGTGTGGGCAGTGTATCTCTCTCTAGAGCATGTTAGTAATTTCAATGAACAGCCTCAACCACATCCAAATGTACCACAATATCATCCCCCAAAGTGAAAGGAGGCAATATTTGGAGATGAATCATCCTCTGTTTACAGCAGTAAAGATTCTACATATATCTTCAATAAACACAAACGATTCATCCAATTTAGAAGAAAGAAAGTCATTCTGGTCAGTTCTGGAGTCGACAGATGGATGAAAGTAGGAGGTTGTTTTAATAAAACCATTACTCACCTTGGGACACAAGCTTGTAATAATCCCCCCCAAAAAAGGTAATTCCACCAGGGACTACGATCATGGAGTTACAGTGACAAAATAGTCCCTCTCTGATAAAACTAATCCTGTCCAGACAACGCATCAGGAAAAGATGCTATTTATATTTAACCTACTTTTAAATCTCCCTCTTGGGCTCCAAAGCAAGAGCATTGTCTAGTTTTGTTCCATGGATACAGATATATACAGTATATACAGTATATGTACATACTGTATATAATTACAGTATCATGTTTTTCAGGTTTCTGACATGTTTAAATGTTTTTTATCATGTTTCTTGGTTCAAAGCAGACACAAAATAAACGCAATTTGTTCTTCCAACAGGGAAAATATTGAAGTCTGCGTTCTCTCTCTTAATTTAAGGGTTCAAAGAAACAAACATTAAGTTGACTTTACTAATTGTTCCTTAAACCTTTTTCCAACAATCTCACAGGATTATTTCTGACATGTTGTAATAACGTCACACTACTATTCTTTGACAATGAAGGTTGTTGAATAGAGCTTTAAATTGGAGAGTACAGATTGAAATGTATATAGGCCTGTTCTTAATCACTCCAAAAGCAGCAGCAGCTTTGTTTGTGCACATATGCAAATCACTGAAGTAAGGTAGTTTGATTAATACATTTCTGTCATTTAAGTTGAAAACTAAAATGTTTTTGGTTTGCTATGAAGAGCTGGAAATCTCCTCTTGCACTCATTATGTTCTTCATTTGAACACATATAACCCATTTACACTTGGCATTTTAAAAAAAATGTATCTGAATTTGGATATGTATGTTTCCTGAAACACTTTTGGAAGAAAAAAAAAAAAAACATCCTTTTTTATCTTTATGTGATCATTTCTGTCTGAATACATGTTCGAGTTACTAAACTAAAGGTTCTAGTTCATATCACCTGTAGGGTAATGTGTGCTCCTGGCCCCACACCTACGTCTTCGCCGTCAACTGACCTTTGACCTCTGACTGCAGCTTTTTCTCTGCCTCAATTATTCTCTGGGTTTCAGGGGTCTACTTTAAACTACTGCAGGAAGGAGATCTGTTCGTGTTGTGTTGTGATGTTTTCGCCCATGTTAACAGTTGGTGTAATGCAGGAAACAAAAGAAAACATCTGCGTTATTATTATTGGTCAGTGTGCAGAGGTTTGTTGCAAAAGATCTCCTTTTACTCCATTTAGAAGCCAGGCTTTGATACCACGTAGTGAAGGAAAAGTTGGTGGGTGAACAGTTTAAGATACTGTGTGTGTGTCTGTGCATGTGTGCATGTACAGAGATGAGATGAGGAGCAGAGCTGGAGCTGCAGCTGAGAGGCTTCTTAATTGATTTCACAGGGAGAGGAGCGGGGGTGGGGCACATGCAGAATATGGGGGGGCTTAATTATTAATGACAGAATCTGCAGATAAAACAGAGGGACAGCAAGCCACTTTACATAACAGTGCAGCGGTGCAACAGTGCGAGCAGTCTTCATTCTCTCTCTCTCTATCTCTCTCATTCTGTCTCTCTCGCTTTCCCCAACACGGCCATCAAGACTACTGCCGTGTGTGGAGTTGTCACCATTTTTCTTGCTGCTGTCTCTCCTTGTATGTAATGGAAGCGATTCATTTCCCTTTCCCTAATGTTCATAAAGATTTTCTCTGGCTATAAAAAGCAGCAGGATATCTACTTCATCTTGCTTCATATGTAATTCTCTACAATTGCTCCTCCTCCAACATATCCATTATTTAAAGCATGCACACTGTAAGGCCTTGAAGGCCCCGTCAGCTGCTGCCAAAAGTGTGTCAGAGGAAGAAAAGAGCTGCACTCGGAGAGTAAAAGTGATCATCTATGTCCCTTCTGAAGAGGTTTCTGCTCTGTATGTGTAGGTTTGTTCCAGAGAGCCATCGCACAGAGTGGCTCAGCCATCTCCAGCTGGGCGGTCAACTACAGACCTGTCATGTATACCAACATCCTTGCGAAAAAGGTCGGTTGCACTCAGGGGGACATGGCCGCCTTGGTGGACTGCCTGAGAAGGAAAAATTTCCGGGAGCTGGTGGACCAAGACATCCAGCCCGCACGCTACCACATCGCCTTCGGGCCGGTGGTAGACGGAGACGTGGTGCCTGACGACCCTGAGATCCTCATGCAGCAGGTCGGAGCTGATCAGTCAGATTGTGTGCAAATGTTTTCAGTGCTGTCACTTCATGCTGCTTGTTTTATTTATTTTTTGTCATGACTCCAGGGAGAGTTCCTGAACTACGACATCCTGCTCGGGGTCAACCAAGGAGAGGGTCTGAAATTTGTGGACGACAGTGAAGGAGAAGATGGAATTTCTGCCGCATCATTTGACTATACAATCTCCAACTTTGTGGACAATCTATATGGATACCCTGATGGTCAGATCCTACCCTTTTTACCCAAATATCCTTAGTTTGAAACCCAAATCCTAAGGTACATGTTGTTTAATTTTATGATGGTAGTATGTCTGGTATAAACAAATCCTGTAAAGCCATGACAATAGGGGTTGGAAGATGTAAATCATTTGTTCCAATAGGTAAACATATATTTTAGATTTTTTTTTTAGGGGTAATATGCTCTGGAATTCTCTGCATCCATACTTATATGAACGTCTGTTTTTCCAAGGTAAAGACATCCTGAGGGAGACTATAAAGTTCATGTACACAGACTGGGCGGACAGGGACAACACTGACATGCGTAGGAAGACCCTCCTGGCTCTGTTCACAGACCATCAGTGGGTGGCCCCCGCTGTCGCCACAGCCAAATTGCATGCAGAGTTCCAGTCGCCTGTCTTTTTCTACACCTTCCACCACCACTGTCAGACCGAGGCCAGGCCCGAGTGGGCGGACGCGGCCCATGGAGACGAGATCCCTTACGTGTTCGGTATCCCCATGGTGGGAGCCACTGACATGTTTCCCTGCAACTTCTCCAAGAACGACGTGATGCTCAGCGCCGTGGTCATGACATACTGGACCAACTTTGCAAAGACAGGGTTAGTTTGATGACAAGTGTTAGAGTGAAGACTCGATAAAGGGTGTTTATCTAAAGTAGGACACTGAGTATACTGTATTCACCGTAGTCAGCTGTGATGTCACCTTTTTGTTCCTTAGCCTTAGTTCCTTAGTTCCTTTCCTATTTAGCCTATTTATTGAGTCATGTTTGAATGATTTTATTCTGACACATACTGATCATCTCGTGAAGTCAGAAGTTTAGTTAAAATTCAAATAAAATCATTTCCTTAGCTTATGACGATCTTGTGGATCTGGTTTGAAGTATGGCCGGGAAGTAAAACAATACTAATACTGCTTTATTTTTCTGTTCTAGACATTTCAAAACAGTTTGTATGTCTTTTAGTAAACCTTTAAGTAACTGGATTTCAGTCATTTTGAAGTTTAAAATGTAACAAGCTGAGCTGAAGTGAGAGCCAGTTTGGTTTGCTGCCTTTGATTTATCTGGTTTAATAAAGTAACTGAAGAAGGAAAGAATTAAGCCTTACATTTTAAGCTGGACGACTTAAACACAGGCTAACGACTTGAGCAGAATCAAATTCTAAACTTAAGCTAATGAGCATCTCAACTTGATGAAATTAAATGGTATCGTCTATAGTCGTTTAAATATAACATGAGTATATTTTCATCGTCCAGCCATGGTTTGAGACTGTATGAAAACAACATGGCTTCTGATCTGTCTGAGTTCTCTTTAGGTCCAATTCAATAGTGTATGAGTTAATAGTCTGAATATCTCCTGTGTTTCGCTAATATAAAGTGCAAGTGTTAACAGCACAGGTAATGATCAACTTAGAAGGGATTAATAGAGTCTTCATTTCTCTCCTCCAGGGATCCCAACCTACCTGTTCCTCAAGACACCACATTCATCCACACCAAGCCAAACCGCTTTGAGGAGGTCATCTGGACGAAGTTCAGCTCCAAAGACAAGCAGTATTTACATATCGGCCTGAAGCCTCGTGTCAGGGACAACTACCGCGCCAACAAGGTGGCCTTCTGGTTGGAGCTTGTGCCTCATCTGCACAGCCTCCACAAGGAGATCATCAGCTCCATCACTACTCGACAGCCACCCGGAGGAAACAATCGTTGGAAGGCCACTCAACGCCCTGGCGGCCATTCCACACCCGCACCACCAGATCCTGACCCCGACAGTTCAGAAAGACCCCGCTTTTCCCCCTTCCCCAGCGAGACGAGGGACTACTCCACCGAGCTGAGTGTGACGGTGGCTGTGGGTGCTTCGCTTCTTTTCCTGAATGTGCTGGCATTTGCCGCTCTGTACTACAAACGAGACAAGCGCCATGAACTCATGCAGAGACGCCACCGCCGACTGTCCCCACAGCGTGGCACCACCATGGGAATGGGAGTCGGCATGGGAGTGGTTGGGTCCCCTCCGCACAACGACCTGGCGCTGAGTCAGGAGGAAGAGCTCATGTCTTTGCAGATGAAGCAGCAGAGAGTGGAGCTGGAGCACGGCACCCCTATCCCTTCCCGCGCTCTTCACGGCGACTTGGAACCCTTGCGGCCCCCGGTGTGTCCGCCCGACTACACGCTGGCCCTGCGGAGAGCACCGGAGGACGTGCCACTGATGACAGCCAACACCATCACCATGATCCCGAGCACCATCAGCGGCATGCAGCCCCTCCACCCCTTCAACACTTACCCCCCTGTCCCAGCCCCGTCCACTACACCCGTCCCCAGCCACAGCAACAATGCCCTGCCACACCAACACTCCACCACCCGTGTATAGGACCAGGCACAACTGCACAAACTGCTCCATACAATCTCCACCCTCGCCACTCCTTTCTTCTTCACTATACCTTTGTCTTTTTTCATCCAGCCCTCAAATAAAGCTGCAGTTTGTAAGATTGTAAGCGGTGAAATACCTCTAAAAATGTAAGCATAAATCAAGGGGGAGATGATTAAAAAAGCTCCTTCGCCAAAAGCCTATCATTAAAGGTTTATACTGCTTCGTTCAACTAAGGTTATCTTGCTCATAAGAGCCACCAAATGCATCTTAACCCCCTTTACACAATCAGTCAGTAATCTTCTGTGTAGCTTGGTTGTTTTTTGCGCATGTGTTGTTGGGTCAGTGTAAAACTATGTTTGACATAGCTGCATAAATTCATTCTCATTCATTTAGTGGAAAGATAATACAGTAGCGAGCAGCTTTGTATGAGGCAACATATGCCCCCACAAGCTGTCTGTCATAAAGCGTGATTTCTTGAAACTTACAAATTGCAGCTTTAAAGGCCCAATCTGGAAGTGAAACTTGGCGCCCTGTGTTGAGCAGTGTCCCAACAGCTGTCCTCTTTGTTTGGATTTTGGAGATATTTGTTTGGTGGGAAGTAAATCAACTGCACCAGAAGTACAAGAGGGACCTATTTGACATTCAAGTGTTAGGTTTTTGGAAATTTTTAAAGAGTATTTTCTGTGAATTTACGTACCTGTTTTTAGTTCTGTAGCGTTCCAAATGCCATCAAAGAATAAAAATGAAGTATTGCATTGGAGACGTTTCCAGATTGGGGCTTCAACTGTTGGGCGATACAGGAAATACCTAAATCATTCTCAGTCTGTGGGATGCAACCTGGAATCCAGGCTGCCCATTAGAACTCACTGCATCTCGGCAGTAATCGTATTCATTACATTATTTGTTCCTCACTCATTATCTCTCTGTCTGTATCCCTATTTCAGCCCATTTAAACGCCTCTCTCTCTCTCTCTCTTTTCGCCCTTTCTCTCTCTCCACATCTGCCCTACATCTGTAGCTCTTTTTATTCATCCATCAACATGATCCACTTCCATTTTCACTTCTCTCCTCTGACTCGCAATCACTTCTAGACTCTCTTTTCCTTTTGGAGTCTTTTATACAAGAAAAAAAAACACAAATGTAAATGATGTATTATTAATAAATTGTAAGGATATGAATGAAAAAAAAAAAAAAGATATTCTGATATCTCGTTTTTACCAGCATTCTTGGTGCCAAGTACTGTGATCAAGTTCCTCTTTCACTGGCGTCCAGTGGAGCGCCTGGAGAGGTCCACCCTGACTCTATCTTACAAAAGGAAATACCATCATAAAAAGTGCCAACCCCTTCATCTTTCTGTTTGATCCACACACTTCAGTTGGTTTTTACTACACTCAATGTTGCACTGTGGCTGGTCTCTTCTTTAAAGGGAAATCAGATTCAATATATCCTTGTTTTAAAAAAAAAAGATATATCTATATATACATTTTTATTAACTTCTTTGCTGTGTGGGATATTTGCATGATTCTTTTTTTATTTTAAAGAGTGTGGAAGGAGACGTATGTTTGTCATCTGATGATTTGCCTTTTTTTTTCCTTTTGTTTATTTTGGAAAAATCATTTTTATTTTCTATTTTAATATCAGCTGCACTTTGTGGTACTTGGAAAAGGGTATTAAAGTATTAAGAGATAACTATTGTGTAAAACTATGATTATAACAAAGAGTAAATATTTCCTCTTTATTTTTTTTTCATTTCCTAACACTGAGGCTGTGCCGCAACACTACCAGAAAGACTGATGAAAGACTTTTTCTTTGCGCCCTCTTTTCGCTCTGTTTCTCTATCTTTTGCAACTGTCAAGTCTACAGTCACTGTATCTCAATCTCACTTGAAGATAGCACTTTTTGAGTTACAAGAAGAAGAAAAAAAGAAACTACTTTACATGAATAGTCTAAATAAGGTTTTTGTCTGTGACTGACATTAACCACAAGCTTCAAGTGTTGGGAGACTGCCTGACGGTTTTATCTTTACGTCTGCTCTTTTGTTGTTTCATGACTCTTCCCCCGCAACAACGTGGGGGGATAGAATAAGATATTTATGATGGTCAAAAGGTGAGATAGCCTTGTATGCGCGTTTCACATCTTTCGCACAACTGAACACAGAGATGGGTCACACTCTGGACAATTCTGAACACAAAAAAAAAACAGTGGCATTAGGACAACACTGGACAAATGCTGATGACATCTTGTCAGCTGATCTGTCAGTGAACAGAGGATGCGTTCTAAAAACCTGATTTAAAAAAAAAAAATCTTTATTGACAGACATTACTTGTACACCACATACCACAAAAACAAGGCGAGTGGGATTCATCTGCCCTCCTTGCGATGCTCTGTATCCTGTCTGCTTAGGATAGCGACACTCTGGATCCAGACTGCCATCCCACATACTGGACTGGAGCGTGCGCGAGGACAAAACCAACACATGAAACAAACTGTACATTTTTTAAGTGTAAGAGAACAAACTGGAATTTGTAAATATTATGTTTGTCGTTTGGTTTGAGTGATTGGCCGGATCTTTTCTTTGTGACAACAGGTGCAAGTTTCGACGACGTGACATGATTTGTTTGGCACTCACGTTTGATTCTCCTTTATTTCCTAGATCTCGAGGGCAAGTTCCAACAGGTAATTGACACATGAATACAGCTGTTTGCATACAGTTTTCATTGAAAAAGAAAAAACACAGCATGGTTTAAGATGAGTTGAAAAAACTCAAAGGAACATGTAAGGCTCAGGGTAGCCTAGATACTGTGGTGGTAAACATGTTCTGACTGCAGAAAGGGCTGTTTAAAGCATAATAGCCACACCTTGGCCCTATTCTTTCAGTCATGAAGGCAGCTTTGGACTAAAACGAGTCTTTTCATTGGTTAAAAAGCCCAAGAACAGCTGCATAGAACATATGACTGACAGGTAAAATAAATCTGCTCCAGATAAAGTCAGAAAAACAAGAGACAGGACAGGTGTTGGAAATGTGCTCAAAACAAACCACAAATCAAGGATTGTTTTCTTATAATGCTATTTGTCAGTGTCTCACGTCGTCTTGAGTATCGTCGTACAGTATTACCCATAACTGAGAGGTAGACGAGTCCTTTGAACTCTTCCGTCTTATTTCAGATTCTGATGGTGATGGTTGTTTTGCTGCCTTTTGCATATTTGTCTGCACATTCTGTTTTGGGGACTGTTGACCCAGATGTTTGGTGTGAGTTTTAGTTGCCCACGCTTCAACAGCATTACTAAGATTTTTTGCTTTTTTTTTGTTTTGTTTGTTTTTTTCTTTTGAAACAACGGTTTGGACAGCCAACAGGTAATGGAAGCACACTCACCAAGTTTACATGTTTACACAGTTTTGATGTTGGCTGGAGGTCAGAAAAAAAGAAGAAGAAAAAAAAGCATTACAACGATCCAAGTATCTTCTTAGTACAACATTTATTCCTGGAATGGTTAAGTGAAGGCTTGCACCTGTTTGTCTGTTTCATTTAGTCTGATTCAGTAACCTGCTTGAAGCTCAAGATACTGTGAGAGAGCATAATGATCAGAAGGGGTTGAAGAATTAAAGTTAATATTTCTATTTCAAATAGAGGCTATTACACACTGTATGTTGTGTATCTGAACTGGAAAACATTAAAAGATATTCTTAAACAAATTCTTTGCCGTTTCCTTTCACATGTCAGGGGTGCAATATTTAGATTTTTATTACACTGGCGAAAAAAACCCCACCACAACAGTCCTAAAACTTGACACACCTTAAACAGAATAACCATGTGTTGTTTAAGTCTGCACATTGCCTTTATGTCTATGAAAGCCAATGGTGATGACACATCTTGTTGCAAAAATAACCCAGACTGTGTGGAAATCCATGAGAATTTACTTAATTAAATTTACCTGATGAGTTTTATATCAATTGCTAACTAAACATTTTCTCTCTGAACAGCACGTTTTCTTTTCCAAATATATCCATTAAAGGTAGGGTAGGTAATTTTCAAACAATAGCAGGATTTTGAAAGTAGCATTCCCTCAGTGGTCAGTATACACACCCTGCCCCTTCCCTCTGCGCTCTCTCACTTACACGCACAAGAGCCATTGGTCCAGAAACCGACCTCAGCTCATGCTTCGAGTGTGGGCTTGTGCATACACGGGGTAGAGAAAGAGCAGGGAGACATGATTGGTTCATCCGATTGGTACCTCGTAGCAGACATTGGTCGAAGTTTTACAGACTTACAACTGCTATAGATGATAGATTTTATTTGTTCCTTTTTTCAGAGCACATTAGTTGTTCAAGTTTGTGAGGACCTGAAGACAATTTCAACGAAAATTACCAACCCTGCATTTAAGAGTATTAGATAATGAAAGGTCTAGATAAAGGGAGCTGCTTCCTTGTGAAATTGTTAGCGACATGAGAGATACTTTTTATTTTTCTCCGCATATGGTTATACAATTGTTATCAAAGTAACTCCAAAAAGTCTGTTTTTATTTCTGTTTTATTTGTTTGTTTGTTTTTTTCTGGCTAAAATAAGCCTCCGAACCTGTGGGCTATGGATGTGCCTTGCTCACAGAGCTAGCACTAGCATTAGCTAATAATTTTCCATTTGCAAACGTTTTCTACTCTCCAGCTCCATCCCCTTGTCCAAGTAGGGTCATGTCTGGTTCTAGAGAAGAAATACATAGTAGAGACTGTTTCTGAAGAAATTATACTCGTAACTACCGTCAGAGGAAAAAGCAAAGGTGGATACCTCCATTGCTGTTGAAATAGCTAATCGGTAATTCACATTGGATCAACGTGTTTTTCTGTCTTGCTCTGTATATTGCTGCTCACTCAGTTGTAAACAGGAAGTCAGAACCATAATATGTAATAGTGATGTCACAATGAAAGACTCCTCTCATTAGATACAACAAAATCACATTTATCTCCATTTTTGGAGTTTGTTAGCCTTGGGGTGGCTGTGGCATAGTTAGAAGAGTCAACAATAGAAACAGGTCTGCTGTGTCCTTGGGCAATTGACCCACTGCTATGTCGGTGGCGTATGGATGACATAAGTTATTTCTGCCAGTCACCACTGCTATCAGTGTGTGAATGGGTTGGTGTGACCTGGTGTAGAAGCGCTTTAAGTTGTCAGGAGAATAGAAAAGGCGTTAAACAAGCTCAAGTCCATTTACATGCGCTTTAGTTTGCTTTGTGTTTTTGTTCCTTTTTAGATAAAAATCAAATTAATATGGATGTCCAGCAAAAGAGAAGACCTACTAGAAAGAGTGCAATTAATAAAGATGCTGTATTCTTCATTACTGTTGTCCAGTCTCATGGTGGGGTAATGCTTAAGTTAAGACACCTCAGTATTTTCCTTGTTCGTAGATTTGCATATAATTAATTCAAAAATTCAATTCCAATTTTCCTTTTATGTGCTTATGAAGTTATCTGAAGGGTTTGATTTTCAGAGCCTAACATAACAGCAACACAAAATTCATGAAGGGATCTGATCCGTGTTTATTCAGCTGCTGCACACAACGAATCAATATTACAGTAAATAGGCCTACTTTAGCAGACTGATGCTGGTCATGTTGGATATAGATTTGTGCTAATGTGGGCCTTTCATTGTTTTAAACCCTGATGTGGAAATAACAGAACATGTTTTGTTTTTATCTCTGTTCTATCACTAGCGAATAAGCCTTTTTTTTTGTACCACATTGTTCTTGTCTTTACACCCTCAAAGTCACAATTTCAGGTCTTACATGTTTTTCATTATGAATAGCACAAGCAGACTTCAGGCTAAAAAATAAAGATAGATTATTCCAACAAATAAACCTCACCTACAGCTGCATTGTAAAGAGTTTTGTGAAATGAAAGTATTTCTAAAAGGAGAGTGGGAAAAGTACCCTAACCTTGAGCAAATAACAACATTTGGTAAACCTACAAGAAGTTTTTCATAACAAATCCTTATTTTGGTTTCAAACAACCATCTGGAAATATTGCTGTAATAACAAGAAGTAAATGAAACCCCCACTAGGCCTAACTGTGATGTTTAATGTGAACTTCATAGATCAAAATCGTAGTTGTTGTTAAAATGACTGATTCTTACTGTAGTGTCATTGTATTTCTCTTTTGTGCTTAACCCAATCACTTCAGGAGATGATCTATCACTGTTGGTTTACCTGTAGGCAGTGGCAAAAAATTTTTAATACCCCATCCCTCCCACTAGGTGGCAGTATGCTACTATAATATAATGTATAAAGGGCCTGAAATGACTTCTTCCTTTCAGACTAAACTTTCCTCTCATATGACGCATGACGTGTAGACTTGCAAAAAGAAACAGTTTAGAGTATGTAAAGCCACATAAGTGATGAGCAGAACTGAAATGTTTTTAATTTTACAGATAATGTTCAAATAGTTTTTGCACTGTCGCTGAAAGATATCAAGTTAGATTAGCTAAGTTGGAGCTCTAAAACAAATGCATGTGACTGTCCATTCAACTTTCATTCGGCCTATAGTCAAAAGAATTCACAATCAGTAGATAAGCTGAATGATTAAAGACACTAAAACCCTTGAGTCAGCCATAAAAGTCAAATCAATTTTTTATAACTAACCAAACATTCACTCACATATGCTACCATCTGTGACGAAAGAAGGCAATGAAGGCTGCAGCCTTACATAGAAGATTCACAATAATTCATCATATATTTAATGATAAATGTGTGCGTAAAATTTTCAAAGACACTACAACCCCTCTATAGATTGAGCTAGTTTTCCTGTTTAAGTGTTGAGCCTGTACAAATGAGAACTCAAAGACCAGTAAACGATTATGTTTTATTGAATTAGCCAATTAGCATCAACTCCCACACACATTTCAGTTCAATTGTCCCCCTTCCAGATAAAGTAGCTCTGTTTTTAAATGTGTCATGCTTCATTTATTTTTTTTTTATTTTTTTTTTTTTTTTTTAAGAGGAGATAATGACACAAATCATTCCTCAAAAAAGTATTTAAAGAAAGGATGTTTAGTTGAAAGAACAACCAAGCCCCCCCACCCCCCTTGAGTTGTAAGGGCAATTAGCATTACAGAGAATAAGCACCATATTTCTTATTCCTTTTGAGCAAAATATATATATATAATCAATTTAGCCTTCAAAGTAGGAAGACACCAACATACACATTGAAGCTGTAGCTTTCAGATAGTGTGTTGTAGGTAAGATGGAAGGGGTGAGGGAGAGATACAATTATCGTAGAAGATCTGAAGATTCTCGCCGTAGTTCTTGTTGAATTTTAGGAGGGCCTCAAGTTCCTGGACCGGCATCTCATTGACGCTGTTTCCCTCTTTGGCATTTTTGGCTATGGCTCCGTGCGACGGGAAAAGGACGCGAACATCGTGGGGCGAGTTCCGGTCGTAGTCAGTGCAACAGTAGGCAGACCACACATCTTCTGGGATGCCGACACGCATCTGGTTGTGTCTGCGGATCATGTTGCCTTTGGTGGTCACGCCAGTGACGATGAAGGCTGTGCCCCTGCAGAAGTTGTTAAGGCGAACCCTAATCCTCTCTTCATACTCACGCCAAGGCCCGATGTTGAACTCTCTGATCTCTGGGACCACATTTGTCAAAGTGTATGTGGCTGCGCGGTCGTGTGGGGTGGACTGGTGCTGGTCTGGGTTCAGGTGGCCTCTCTCGTACAGAACCACATCTGAATAGTCATCCAGGACTGCCTGGCTGTCCTCAAACTTCATGTGCAGGTAACCAGTGGGGAAGGGCATCATGTTTCCATTTCCATCAACTTCTGCCAGCTGGGGAGACAAAGAAGCACTTCCATCTATAAGATTTTACATTTAAGAGTAAGCGAAAGGTTAAACAATAGTTACTCATACATAAATTCAACATCTAAGAACTGTATCATTTTGAAAGACTGCTTGATACTACTCAAAAATGTGTCTCTGACCTGTGGCTCATACATCCAAGGGTAGTCCACACGTCTGTCGCCCTCTGTTTTCTTAAAGCTGTACGCTGAATAAACTGGAATCCTGTCCTCAGGGTCGTACAGGGTCACATACCGAGGTTTGTCCGCGTAACGCTGGCAGATCTTCCTCAGTCCACTTTTGCTGATCCCCCTCGGTGGCGTCCCCATGTAAAGGGAGTCCTTGCATCTCTCTACGTGATTAAAATCTAGAACAACTGACGCTGTCACGAAAGGCAAAAAACACAGAATCAAAAGAGCCATAGGTAAAGGTTTTAGCATGTTCATGGTCAAAACGCTCTCCTCTGTGTCTCCTACTTCTGCAGGTGCTGTGAAGCAGTGACAGAAGGTGTTTGCAGGTATGATTTAAATGTCATGTAGCAGATATGCAAAGCAGGTAGAGTAGAACATGAAGACAAGCCTTCTGTTTAATGTGGGCGAGGACGTGAAAGCCATTCCACTGCACTTACCAGCAATTCTACAATTACATTCAAACGTTAAAAGGTTAAAAAGATGATGTTTCCCTCTAAATATAGAGGACAAAAAGAAAGAATAACATTGCTCTGGTTGAATACAATTGCCCAAGAGTGCTAAACAGTGTGTAGACTTTCTTTTTAAATACAGCCTACATTTTATGTTAATAACACAACTGTTATTCTATTTGAAATAAACAACTTTATTAAATGTATTAATAGATTACACAATTGAAGTCCTTGGCCATTCTTAATAAACTGTCCTGTATGTTCTTGTGGGATCTTATTGAGCTGATAGTTTGACCTTTGTGGATCAATAAATTATAAGTTGTGAATCTGTTACAGTATATTGACATGCAATTAAATCATGAGGCAATAGTATACTGGATCATTTAGACTTTTGGGTTGGTTCATAAACAGAACACCTTCTCTATACAAGGTACCTTTCAAAATAATGTTCTCTTGCAAAAACTTCTTGACTTTGCAAGATCATTTTTCTTCCAATGGCATAAGCATATTAAGGATAAGGATAAGGATTCCCTGCTTTAGAGGAATCCGGTTGTAAGCTGAGTGAAATGCTGCCTTACATAGGCTACATTTTGCTGCTGTAGTGATGAAACAAAGGACAGTGAAATAGGAGATCTACATAAGTGCTATCAATGTAAAGGTAAAATGCAAAAACATCTAATCTGACCCAGTAACGAACAAAAGGCTCACAGTGGCCAGAGTGGTTATGAGGTAGTACGCTTCACAGTGAATGGTGGATAAGCTGATGGGCAAAAGGCAGACAAGTGAGACCTGAGCATTTTAGCTATTAGTCTGTTCTATCACACAACCAAGCACAATGTTAAATATGAAATGTAATACACTAATAGACACTTGTGATCAGAGGAACATTTGAGAAGAGTTTTGTACAGCTGAGGTTAGAGATCATCTGGAGGAACACTCTAGTTGAATTGCAGCTTTACTCAAGAGAGAGAATTGTTATTGGGGAACTAATGATGAAAATGAAAAGGCAAAACAAGAAAATAACCCACTGCTGCATAGAAATGCAGAAATCCATTTTTCATAAATTAGCTAATTGTTCAGTGTCATGCCAAAAATGGGTTCTTGACCTATTTTTGGCTCACTGCCGTGTACGTATTGA
Organism: Symphodus melops; assembly: GCF_947650265.1. Classification (NCBI taxonomy): domain Eukaryota; kingdom Metazoa; phylum Chordata; class Actinopteri; order Labriformes; family Labridae; genus Symphodus; species Symphodus melops. Next base: position 11,968,191 of record NC_136701.1, read on the forward strand.
GCAGTTCATTCATCTGAAACTCTTCCTGTTTTTAAAGGGTTTTTTAGCTGTGGTGCTTCAGTTTCTCTGACCTTCGTATTAAAATGAAAGTCACTGACTGATCGTCTCATCAACCACAAGTGTTGTCAATCTCCCAGGAGCGCACTACAAATGCTGTTTAGATTATCGCGTGAATCATTCAATACTTTGGAGTTTTTCACAGCACCATTACTGTCGAGAACATAAATACAAAGTATGACACAGACAGAGAAGAGTCCACTCTGGCATGGATTTGTTTTTTACAGATTAGCAAAAGCAGAGAAGATTTCCTAAATATAATTGTTTGCACTATAGCCACATGTTGAATAAGTTGTACCTTGATATTTAGACATATTTGAAAAACTATCTGAGAGGTTAAAACATATTATAAGTAATGAAAGGGTATTTTTAAACGTAATAGAGGTGAAGTAGTTAGCTAAAATGAATAAATGCATTGATTAATATTAATAAAAAGGAACTTAAAAGGAAACAACATTGTTGACAAAGTTAGCCAAGAGTAACAGGTAAGTGACTTAATGAGAAGTTATTGATGAATTAATGAATTTCTGAACGGTTTAAACAGTCTGGACAACATAAAGGATAATTTGTTAAATGAAAAATATTTGTTCAATTTTGCATTAACAAAAAAATAGATGATAACAGTAATTAATTGGTTATAGATACACAAAGCTAAAAGAGATTGACAGTTGTTAATGAAGAAATGCGTGAATGTGTTAAGCTTTAAGTAATGCTTTGACAAATTGAACAAAGAGTTGAGGATAAACAGCTGACATAGCTCAGATTGTTTGATCGCCTAATGTTGAGCAGTGTTAAAAAGAAAACAGAAAAAAAAAGTTGGAATGTGACCTAAAGAGAAGTGTACTAAAAATAAATGTTTTCAGAGATAGAAATGATAAATAGTGAAAAAGGCAAGAGATGGTGGCCATCATTATGACTGATCAAGATTCTAAAACTTGTGGAAATTTGGTTAAGAAAAAAGAAGTAAATTACAGTCTAAACTTTAAAGCATGTCCTTAAAACAGGAGAGATCATTTTGAAATGATTTTTTTGTTTTTGTTTTTGTGAAAAACATTTCTAATTGTCGTAAGGTAAGAAATGATTATAGTGTTTTTGAATAGAAATATTCAATCAAAACCAGGTCAAATCTATGAGCTACACCATGATCCATGACATCCATGGAGTCATCGTTAGACTCTTCTGACAGAAGAAGAGACTGGAAACCACTGATCTAACTTAATTAACAAATGTGCTGCATATCAATGACGAGAGTTTCTGCTGCTCTCCTATACTGGCGTCTTCTCAAGTCTGTGTTATGCAAATGGAAACTGTTTGTCAGATTATGTGAAGCAACTATCCTTCATTGCCTTAATACGTCCATTTGAGTGACTGATTGTTGTTATTCATCGAGGGGGCGCTTGCCTCTCTAATTTCATCTTGAGTTATGGCAATCATAACTAGTGGAGCTGGGGCTGATGATGCAGATATGCGAACAGACATTTTTCAGCTGTCAGCATTTTTACCAGTTAAAATGATCAATTCAGGCCAAGTGCACAGGCCAGCTCAGTTGCTTCAGCTTCATTAGAAGACACTTTATGTTCTGCTTTTCTGAGAATAGTTTTGCACTATTGTGATGCACTATATATATATATATATATATATATATATATATATATATATATATATATAGAGAGAGAGAGAGAGAGAGAGAGAGAGAGAGATAAAGTGACCCCAAAGTGTAAAAAGTGATCCAAATCGACTTCAGGTCTTTTTTTCCTCTTTGGGTGAATTTATTTTCAACCAGTCCTTACAACCAATTACCTTGTGCTTCTTCTTCTTTTTTTAATTTAATGTGATTTTATATACTTTATTAATCCTTATTATACAACACACTTCCCACACACACTTGGACCCACAGTAGTTGGGTTTCAGTGCCTTGCTCAAGTGCATGTTAACTATGTTAGGGGAGTCAACTGGCACATTCCACAAATTCCACATCTGGTCCAAACCGATATAATCTGTTACCCTTGGTTTCCCAAGCTAAGTCCCGACAGGTACTGCACCCTGACTGTTGTTACTGTGGTCAGTACGGGTCAAATTCAAAGGCATTCAAGATTAAAGGCCAATCTGATTGTCCCAGGCTGTTTAGTGATGTAATAAATAACAAAGTGATGGTCAGTTCTCATGATGGGCACAAATTGCAAAATGAAATAAAAACCAATATGACCATTTATTGAAAATCCTTGTGGAAATGTCTTCAAACCCAAACATGTCTGTCTTGTTTTAAGATCTAGCACTACTGCACTTTACATTTAAAAAATAACCTGCAAGTCTTTAAACCTGTAAATGTAATTCAATACCTCAAACTGACCACTTGAAGGCAGTGTAGGCTTTCTTGTCACCTGTTCACTCCTCCTTCCACACGGTGATGCATAATGAAAAGATTCAAACGAGGCCTATGACTTTCATCTCAAACTGAAAGAACTAAACAGTTACTGTGTTATGTTTATCTGATTCAAAAGAAAATAGGTACACGTGAAAGTATTTATTGTTATTTTTGTAAAAATGTTGGTTTTGTGACATTCCACTGTTTTAAATATGTTATTCTTGTCTGAGTTCCTGTTTGAATTATGTTTATATTCTTTTATTTATTTTTTTTAAAGTCTTCTTGTAAAGGCAATGGATTGTTTTGTATCAATATAGGCCTGTATGTTTTATCTACCTGTATATATTAACTAATTTATCTCTGCGAATATATCTCTTTGCATCTGTCCTTTTATTTTTGGTGGGAGTTTAAAGGGAACTTAGCACCTGAGTTAAATTCATTTCATGAGTTCACACTTGGCCAAAAAAAGCTGTTTTCTATTTTGTAATATCTCTTCTGAGTTTTGACTTTAACTTCAAATCCAAAGCATCAAAACTTCTTGTTCTCGTTAAAAAAAAAAAACTTTCCAGACAGAACAGATGCTCCCTTTAGGTACACTACATGACACAGTCGCCATACCTCCACAGAGCCACCAGGGGGCTCCATTTAGCACATATTCTGTCCTATGAAGCATCTCCACTAAGTTCTGCACCAAAGCCAGCTGATTGGTCCAAATACCCACATGGGGCCGTGCATTGACCAATAATATTTGAGCTGATCAGGGGCTGTTGCTAAGGCACTTCAGACGAAAAAAAAAAAAAAGCTGTCAGCTGTCTACTTCCACCATTTCACTTTCACACTCGTCTGTCTACTCTGTCTGCTCTCACTGTTCACTCAGCTGTTCAGCCGTGTTGTTATTGGTGGCCTGCGAGTAAAAATGTGCAGAGCAGTGAGCGGAGGAGTTTGCATTGTGAGCCACAAAGACCCTCCCTCACGAACCCGGAGCTGTAGTCCCTCCTCCCCTGCTTCTTCTGTCACTTGAAATTTGAGCTCAGTCAACATGGACAGGCCTGCTGCAGCCTTCCAAATTCAGCTTCTGACAAACCTGCAGGCAGCTCCAACACTCACAAAAGCAATTCATCCTGGCACATTTCAGTGACTCTACACTATTGTCTATTTGATGCTTATCATAAAATAAATTATTTTGGGGGAAAAAAAAAAATTAAGGAAATGTCTAAACGAGTGTTAAATTTTATTGGATTTTTTTTTTTCTTCTGGTAGAAACATGGCTCCGAGAGCTGTAGAGGGATTTAAAATATCTCCTCTACTGTACTGGCCATCTTCCAACTCTCAATTACTCTCACACATATATTGTGTACGTACGTACACACACACACACACAGGAAAAGGAAAATAGAGCCCCCTCTATGCCTCTGTCTGCTGTTTCTCCCCTCCTCCTGCCTCCGCTCTCTCGCTGCGAAACGTGATAGATAAGATTTTCTCCCCTCCGATTGGCTCAGCAGTCGTGATTGGCAGGTGGTTTGGGGCCCGCCCTGCCGGTGTCTGTGCATGGATCGGTCTGCTGTGAGAAGCCCGAGCATCAGAGAGTGGAGTGGAAACAGGAAGAAGGGCCGGGGGAGAGGGGAAGAAAGGAGACAAGAGGAGATAGGAACGGGTGAGACAAGGTGGCGAGGAGTGAAAGAGAGGAAAAGGGGAGCAAGAGAGGGGGTTTGTGGATCAAAGGAACAAAGACACTTAAAACAAAACAGGTAAACTACGGTGAAACACGGTTGTGTTATTTGTCTCTGTCTCTATGGAAATCGTCGCTCTGCGTGCATTGTGCAGTCTGGACGAAGTGCGAGTTGCATTTGTTTGTTTGTAATCTGTTGATTTCTGTTTATTTCTATGTGTCATTGTTCTGAACGACGTGTCTGTCTTGGCTGAACATACTGCAGTGTGTGGTCTGCAGACTGTGTGCTGCACATTCATGCATGAAGCCAACACACACACACACACACATACACAAACATGCACACATGCAATGCAGACATGTAGGCTAGTGCACGAGCAGAAATTTGGAATGATGAATGTTGTGGGAGGGGGGGGGGGGGGGGGGGCTTCTGCGGTTACACGTCTGCTGTGGTTACATTTGTGCTCTGAGGAGCTGAGGTTTAACTGTTGAATACCAACAGTGTGTTTGTGGGAGGTATACAGTAGTGTGTCTTCAGTTAAACAGTTAATCTTTAATGTAAGGAATTTCCAAACTATGTCACATGCAGTTCTTGGCTCAGGAAAAACAAAAAGTTGGGCTCACTGTTACACACATCTTGCACTCAAAACATGTGACTTTATTGTGATTTTCTTAAAAAAAGGGGGGTGGCTGAAATATTTGACTCACTTTCATTTGTTATACAAAAAAAAAAAACATAAACAAAAATGTAAATATGGTCAGCTTAGGTAACGGAAAGTACAGCATGTATGCTTCCAGTTGACCACCTGGATTTGCCATTCCAGGTGCCCATTCCTCACACAGTCCCAGCTGTCTTGCTCACACTCAGACATGTGCATTCAGCCTCAAATTTATACATTGTCAACCTGCTCAATTGTCTTTGTCTACAAAAAGCTGCACATTTTATTGCATTGTTTGCAGATGACACCCCTCTTTTCTTGCTCTTGACCTTGCTTTGGTACATTCCAGCACCCCCAGAGAGAGAGAGAGAGAGAGAGAGAGCTGTGCTTTATGGAGCATACACCGGGAGAAGCTGCTGTTACAGAAAGGGAGAAGGGGATAGAGCAGAGAGGGCTGCGGGGATGTTATTTTTAGAAATGTGATTGATATTCGCCTCGTACTGTAGGCTCTTTCTCTGGGACTGTGACGCTATTTCAGGCCTGAATCCAATCAAATCACACACGTGCATGTGTTCAGGGTGGGTCTGTACATTGTCGCTTCTCACTTCCCCTCTCCATCTGTTCTCGACTTACTTCCTATGTTAGCTAGCCAAGGAGCAACCAGTCGCAGGCCTGGTCTGGTGCAGCCCATCCTTCCTTTTATGGTATAGGATCTTTGCAACTCACACACACGACGTGCACAGGCACACAATGTACCGGGTCCAGTAAGAACATGAGATGCACATCTGCAGCAGCAGCAAAGCCATTTTAGATAGTGGGACATTAGCAGGGAAAATGAAAGCGAGAAGGGGCAGAGAATTATTGGTGCTGAAGTATACATTCAATCTCCTCCCTCTCAGTTTCAGTGTCAAAATCACACACAACCCCCCCCCCCCGCCCCCCTTGCTTGAGGCCGTGCTCCCAGCTCCGGACTAAATGATATCATCGGGACGGTTACCAGGGATACGGGGACCCAGCGTGCAGAGAAAAGGGTGGGTGAGGCATAGGCAGAGCTGTACACATAGCCTGAAAGAGAAAGGAAGCAGCTGGGATATTGGGTATCAAGATCAAAATAAAAAAACAACAACAATAGGAGACTTGTCGATACAAGTAGAGAAGATAGCGAAGGTGATGGGAGCCGAGCCATGAGAGGAGGAAACATGGAAGGAAAAAAAAGCCCGCTGTCAAAGGTTATTGGCCCATCCTTCCTTTCCCCCAGCTCGTTTGTGTCCCTTCCTTTGTCTAGGGGGGGTCAAGTTTTGCAACCGTGCAAATGTGTGTGTAAGCAGCATGTGATAAAGGAAAACGAAGGCCGGGGGGGGAAAAAAAGGAAGAGAATGGCAGCAATACCTGAGGGATGGAGGAGAGATCCTGCTGTTGATTGAGAATAATACAAGCTTCCTGTCTTGTACTGTACATCTGTGCACTGACTGGCTCTGGTATTTCCTCACTCTCTCCACTTTGTGTGTGTCTGTGCGTGTGCGTGTCTGTGTGTTAGCCAGCGGTAGTAGCCGAAGATGAGCGCGACTATTTAATGGGATCTGAGGCTACATTGGAAACTGGCTTCTTATTCCTGGCAGGCAGCATCCTCGAGTTTAGACCAGCGTGTGTCTCCCCTGTCTTTTTCCTCAGTGCACATAGCAAGGTAAGATGGGTGACGGAGTTCACATGCACACGTACAATTAGACACACACTTAGCAAACAAAATTTTGAAACGGTTGTACTGCCAAATGTGGGGGGGGGGGGGGGGGGGGGGGGGGGGGGTTCAGCAGAGACTTGAGTGGATGTGTGGTCCACGAACAGGGTTTCCTTGGTGACAAGCAGGAGAGAAGAAGCAGTCTGAGGGGTGCATACAGCAGGTTTAACCTCCCACCCAGCAGCTACAGATGCATGTGCACATGAACTATTTCCCCCTTCCTTGGTACAGGTTTCAAGACCTGAGTTAGCAAATTAGCCAATCAGAAACCTGTGTGACACTACTGTAAAACAGTGTCCCCTATTCCCCTTGTATCAGCTGTACGTGATTGCTTTCACTGTATGGCCTGTGATAGGATAAACCCTTTGTAAGACATGAGCAAACGCATGCAGAAAATTAACGTGTGCACATGTTTTTATTTTATTTGGTGGTGCAGCCAGGAATTAAAGGGAAAAAAACCCCTGAATGAATTGAAGTATAAATGACAATCCCAGAAGAAAAAAAACCATCTCATGTGTCCACCTAAGGCTAAAAAAAAAAAGTCTGATGTGCTGAAACGCATCGTTAAACAGGTGCAGAACCTGGTCATAGGCTGAGCTAATAGTAGCAGCAGCTGGCTGATCCAGATGTGCTGTGTTTGTCATTGCAAAGGGTAAACTGTGATATTTAAGATAAACGTGATGCATTCAGTGTAGCAGTGGTATATGTTACTCTCTGTGCCAGGCTAGCTAACTATTTGTGTTTGCTGTGTCAAATTTAAGAGAAGGCTTTTTGCAACTGCTCCACCAGGAGCAATTAAAGAGTTTTTATAAAGCACCATTCGATTCTCAATACGCCAGAACAAAATGTTTTTTCTGAGCTTTTCCCTGCTTTATACAGCAAGCATGAAAACCAATACACCCCTATAGTCGTCTGTTAGCAGTGCTCATTCTTTTGTCTGCTTCATTAAACTGTGAAGCAGAGAGTTTACCTCGACAGCATCTTAACCTCTTTTGCACATGACATCATTTGGCCTTGGAGAGAAACTCCAGATGTGCGCAATCACGCCAGCACACATGGGTCTTATATTGCAGGCCCATTGTTGTATAGAGTCAAATTTAGGCTGCTGTGTTGACTGACAGCTCCCCCTTCATCACTTGTAACAACAGTGTGCTCCAGTGTGCAGCAGGGAGGGTCTGCAGCAGATGGTCTATATCTGAGTATTGTTGCTCAAACACCAGCAGGCTGAGGGTTTTTAAAGCACAGGAAGGCGCCTTTCTTTGTCATAAAAAAACAAACAAATAAGAAAACAGCAATGCTGTTTATAAAAATGTAACACTGATCAAACACCGAAAGAGTTTTGAAGTTGTTTCAGTAAATAAAAAAAACACTCTTCAATGTCTTGTTTAGAATTTACAGGGATGTCGAAGTGATTCACAAAAAGACAGTGTGAAGGTTTCAGTATTAGCAGAGACTTGTAGAAGATCAGAAAGCAGATTTTGGTGAAACAGAGGTGCTATGAGGATCAAAGTAGAGATCGACATAATGGTAAAGTTTTAACTGAAGGCATGCAGTTCTGTATGTCAGAGAAAAAAGAAGGCTTGCAACTTGCTAATAGTGCAACATTGTACATTCATGAAGACCTTTTGTGTTCTTTCTGCTCTAAAAATACATGTGAATGCAGTTGACTCCAAAAAGCCTGAAGCCAAAGCAGTAAGAGCTGTCTGGCTTCTGTTGCTCTAGCAACTGGTAGTAAAATGGACTCTTGAAGAGGAGGCTCACTTATTTCATTCAGCACTCACAGAGAGGTTACTATAGCACAGCTGCAACAGTCTTACCACAAACAAACGTGCATGAAATAAACGTACACCACAAGGGAAGTGGAAAGATGTTGCATCGCAGCTCCTCATACTGCTTATAAATAGCTGTGAAAAAAAAAAAGGTGCATATAGAGATGTGACCTGTCAATGCTCCATTCAGCATGCAAAGCTGATCTTTTCAGGGTCAGGTCCCAGAGGCACAGTGCATGCCAGGAGCAGAAGGAACTGAGAAATCTTTGATAGAGAGTAAAAAAAATAAAATTGCATGCATTTATTTTACTTTAATCAAAGGGAAATAAAAACATAACACTTTGAATAGTCGGAGGTGGTTAAAGGTTATACAGTCTAGTCAGACACGGGGCAAACATCTTTTAATTGTGCAGATACACAGAACTCAGTTGGCAGCAGAGAGCACCTTATCATACTGTAGATCTGCTGAACTTACCGCTGATAATAAGCTGTAAGGCTGAATTGGAGATGGGTGCTGTTGATTTGTAAAAACAATCCATTAGTCAGAGGGTTAAAAAAAAATCAGGGTTTGAACTACAAGAAAGTTTAAAAAAAAAAAAAAAAAGTACACCACATCAGTCCACCCTGCTTTTCCCTCCCTCTGCTTTTCTCTTTGTTGTTTAGATGAAGTTGCTATTGCCCTTCATCTTAGTACCATGTGTGTTTTTTTTTTCCTTCGATCACTGGATGGCCACTGACTGTGGTTGGCTGCTGGGTAGCACTGATGAGAGAGAAGCTGAATGCACACTGCAGCTCTGGCTGACTGATGATATGAAGGCTGAGGAGATACTGTGCAGCAGGCAATAAAGCCACCAAGGAATCAAATCTACCTCTGATACGCAGTATGACACATTAGGCTGGGTTTGAATCTCAGACCTGGAGGATAAAGAGTTTGGTATAGACCTGGTGTGTTTATTTCTCTCGTAGTGTGCTGATTGTGTTTTCATCTCTGTGTTCCGTCTACAGCCTGTTTGGTGCTCACCGGTGTGAAGTGGAAGGCTTCCCAAACTCAGACCAAGACTGGTAACCACAACACATATGTTTCTCTTTCTCTGCTTTGTGTGTGTGTGTGTTGCTGTTAACGTGACAACATGGACACTGGATTTACTACTGTAGCACGTTGTAGTATAATAGTAGTATTTAGCACACTAAAGGATAACTGCATGTCAAACAAGCACTTATATGAAGGATATATTACAGTCATTATGATGTCTGATAACAAAGTAGATACTTGGACACTCAGAGATAGTAATCCTGAAGAGGCAGAGATGCACATAAATATTGTTCTGCGTGCCAGTATTCCATCAGAACTTCATTATTACATGGTAAGGATGCTACACATGGAACTCATTGTTGGTGCTCATCAACATATTTTCCTTTTTAATTGATGACTAATGAGAGCCCTTTTTCTTGATAAGCTGCCCAATCATAACTGTCTAAATTATTTGAAAATAAATAGTCAAAACTTTTTTAATGAGGTATAAAAAAAAAGTGTTTTTATTTATTTATTTGTTTTATTATTCCAAATCCCAAACTGAACATATTACAATATTTGTGTTGCAGGCTGCATGTATCACCCAGCAGAGCTGTACTCTGGCCGTAACACATGGGACTCCTACGCAGCTGGGGGACCTAACAGAGGACAATGGGCTCCTGTAAACGGACGGCCCTGGAACCACACTCAAAGGTCAGAAGCGCCGTCATTCATACTCGTACACTAACTCTTTCTGTGGTGTTAAGTTTTATTTCAAAAGAGGCCTACATATAGTTTCACACCTACAAAGATCTGCACTACAGTAACTTTGATGGCTGTCAAAGGAGACATTGTAAACCCCAAGACAGCAGAAACAACTTGCATGCCTTTGACACCTTGAAGGATGAGTTATAAAGTAATTTGAACAAACTGGGAGTTTATATCAGGAATGTACTTTTCAAATTAAATTGTTATTTGAAGTCACTGGCAATAACTCACATTTTATTTGAATATTGTTGGTTTATCATTTTCTCCAAGACGGACCAGGATGTATTTCTTAGTGTGTTAGCTTGGTGCTAAGACATGATGGAAATTGTCATTAATATGCTAACAGAGTTAGCATCTCGGTTATTTTAACCTAACAAACAAAATATTTTATTTGACAATGTTAACTAAAATATATTGTTTGATTATGAAGAGTCCTTAAAAGAAAGAGAGGCTATGTTTCTTTCTTCACATCTCTACGGCCCTTAACTCTGCTGTTGTGCCTCCAGATGTGAATGCTTTCTTCGTCTTGTGTTATTTAATGGCAGTGGTTAGCTAACAACTTGACAACTTCCACAGTAGTACCGGGGGGCGGGGATGAAGCTGAAAAAAACCTGTGTGAACATGTACATTTAAAATATATACATGACTATTTGAATATTTGAAACTATGACCTGTCCCTGGTTGTTATGGAAACAACTTAAAACATTCCCGCTGAGTGTCCGTCTAGCAGGTGGGTCTAAAGCCTTTGCTGTCTGGGTTTGATGTAAGACAATCACCACTTTAAGTGACTGACTGAAAGTGTGATGAGAAATATATTATCAGCTCCGACTTCAGCTGTAAGCACAGCTGCAGCGACAACAAGCTGTACTCAATGAAAACATTGACTTCTTCAGCTGCAGCCCAGAATCCACAGTCTAACTTTACACCATCAGCAGCAGCAGCAGCAGTTGAAAGGGACTTTGATGAATGGGATTGATTAGGTCTATAATAATGAACTTCAAATAGAAAGTTGTGACTTTCAAAGAGGCGTAAACTCAAGTTGTCTAAAGATGTAATCCAATCAAACTGAGAAGTAAGCCAAAGTTGTTGTTATGAAAGCAAATAAAGTCAGATTTTATAAAAGAGGATTTACAGAAGTCCATAAAAAGTCCAGTGGGGTAATGTTAACACTAAACCCTCTGAAGGAGGTTATTGACTATAAAAGTGAATATTTTGTCCAAATGAGTCAGTACTCTCAGACACACAGGCGCACATCAGCATTTTATGTATAAAGGTAATAAAAACAAATATGACGGGAAACCTTTTCTCAAAAGTAATGCATCAGTTGTTAGAGAGTTCACCTTAGCTGTCACCCAAGCATCATTCAAGAACAGAGCCTACTGCTAAAGCAAATTTTAAAGAGCTGTTAATGGCTAGTAAAGTCAAAGGTCAGTAAAAACAGGGAGGTTTGGCTTCCATCTTTCAGCCACTGAGCTCGGCACACTGACACATTTTGTGATTGTTTTTTTGTTGTTGTTTTTTTATTCATTGCAGCAGATACCAAGAAGGGCGCAATCAATCACATCAGCCGCCACCCGATCGTCTTTATAGTCGGCAAGTATCACAGTGTGAACATCATTTATGCAGTGCATTGAAAATGAGCTTTTTGCAGCTTGTAACACATGATGTATTACTTTTTTTTAAAACGGATGGAGCTTCCAGTGTTCAGTTGGGGCAGCGAAATAGTAAAACCCTTGTGCTTCAATGCATATGAATATTTACTCTGACATTTACATTGTTTTGTATCACGATCTACGCCATGACACTCGTTGCTCAATTCAGTTTGTTGTTTTGCTTAGGGGAGAGAGGACAGTCCACCATGTCCAGGACAAGGGTATCTCTAAGGGATACAGGCAGCCTCTGCGTCTTTGGGATTGCAAAGAGCGTCCGTTTGAGGCCCAGAACTGGCATCCCAACTCCACACGCTCATTCAACAATCGACCTGGCACCAACAACGGTTATCTAACAGGACCCGGAGAGCGCTACACAAACTGGGACAACGATGCCAGCAACTCTTTGGTGAGACTTACAGATCTGGAAGAATAATTTGTTCAAATGGAAAGTAGAAGTATGTCATCCTTTAAGTCCTGTATTGATACTTTTCTTATTTTGACTGTCAGCATGGAGGTCCTCATCTGCATCGCAACCACAGAGAACTCCAGTCCCCTCCGCAGAGATGGGCCTCATCAGACTGCCGCAGGAGCTTTCCAAACAGAATGATGAACAATAGACCAGGACCCTGGAAACGGCCAGTCCTCCACCAGCGACGAGACCAACAGCACCAGCACAGTCCCCCTCCACAGCACCCTTTATCCCCCAGGGAAGAGTGTCCAGCCAAGAGGAGACGAGAATCTGGCCCTGATCAGGTAACGATTGTAGCGTAAATAAATGAAGTGGGGCATCAGTCGAATACTCTTATGTGTAGTACTACTTTGAAGGCTAAGCACGAAACCTAAAATGAAAGAATATTAGATTAGTCTGAAAGCTCTCCATCAGGGAGCTACAGAAAGAAACCAACAAAGTAACTGGCCTAAGATGAATATTTATCACAAACACATGACGGATCATTAACATTTCCGACAGGTCTGCAGTCAACATTTTTTTTGGGGGGGAGCGTGTGTAGAAGTGAAATGGTCACCATTCAAAGTTTTGATTCATTAGAAATCTAGAATTATGGTTCTCTTTTGCTACACAATTTTGGGGCGAAGCTTAACGAGTATTGCTGGTTTACTATTTGCTAAAATGGAGTCTCAAATGACAGCACATTTATGTGTTTCTGTGTAGTCTCATCTGGGATCAAGGCATTTACCTTTAGTCGCCCATGCCCCATCGCCAACTCGCCACAATCGCTGCAATCAAGATGACTGGAAGCCTCTTCACGACAGGGCTGGTCCTCTCCATCACTCTGATCACAGGACCTCAACCACACAGCAACCGGTAAGCTAGCAGAAACACTGACTGGGACCTAAACACTGGGAAAAAAAATAAATTTTTGTTGACTTGAAATGTTGAAATTAGCAGGAAACCTCTAAAGTACGAGCTGAAGGACATGGCTCCAGTAACAGTAACCCAGCAGCTCTGAACCAGAGATGCAGCAGCAGATCACCACATCACGGAAGCAGAGGGAAGGTGGACCGGAAAATCTCGTCTTCACCAGCAGACCACACCCGTGTGCCTTACAGCCACCAACACCATCATTACCAGTATCAACGGCACACAGGCCACCCCAGAGCCCCACAGCACAACCCGCCACTACACACTCATGAGGAAAAGGACTCAAGGAACCATCACCACAAAAAAAGCACAGTGAGAATTCGACTTTTTAGATTCCATGAGCACGTAAATCTCTCATCTGATTGAGTAAGGATACTTTCTGTCCTTAAAACGATCACTTGAGTTAGTCATTGTTTTTTTTAACATATTAGTCACTGTTGATGATAATTCAAATGATACCTATTCTACAGGATCCTCAGCGCATTCATCAAAGGGCCAGTTCAAGGGATCCAGCCCTCTACAAGTCCTCTGGTTCAGCCTCTCCCCCCTACTCATCCCTCCTCTGCTCTCCGCAAAGTGAAGCTCGCTCTGCCAGTAGTCCACATTCTCCTTCCAGTCCATCTACATACATGGTCGCCAGTGGCAGAAAAGATCAATCAATTCTCCGTCAATGCAGTCCGGGCCCCAGAGGACAGCAAAAACTCCAGGGGAGCCCCGATCACACCCCGAGACGTAGCTCAACATCTCCCACATCGTCTCCTACGTCTCACACGGGTTCAAAATGTAGGTTCTCAGAGGTCAACGTTCGAAAGACTTCAAAGTCTGCCTGCTCACGGCAGACATCACACAGCAGAGCAAAAGCAATCAAGCCCGAGATGGAGCCGGCGGAGCGCGCGAAGAATGACAAGCTAGTGAAAAAGGAAAGGAAAGACGGGATTCAGAAGACGAGCAGAAAGGATGTGGAGACAAAAAGGCGGAAGAAAAAGGAGGAGAAGAGGTTGGCCGAGAGAAGAAAGAAAAGGGAGAAATCAGCCAAGAAGGACAGAAAGTCAGGCTTGAAAACGAAAATGCTTGAAAAGGACTCGTTTACTTCTTTCTCAGGTGAGGCCAAAGGGAGTAAAATGGAGGTCACGACGATGTCTCCGGAGAAGCAGGTAAAGCCAGCATCACCATCCAAACACAAGCACAGGGAGAGGTGGGAACGAGAGAAGACGCAAAAGCTGTCCATCAAACCCTCTCCACATCCGTCCCCCGAATCTCAGAAACCCCCCAAAAAACGAAATCCTCCAAAGGTTTCTGTCAAGAAAAAACTAGCACATTGTCCTCGCGGTAACACCAGGGACAAAAAGATCAGCAAGAAGCCAACCAAGGTTTCCTCCCAGCTGGAAGTGCGACCAAAAGCAAAACCAGACGAGACTCTCCCCTCTCTTTTATTCAAAGCCTTAGAGCCTTTCACCACAGCTTGCTCTGTTAGCTTAGAGCAGCCCTTCGATGGCAAAGATGACGGGCAGGGGCTTCTCAACGCCCCAGACCTACAGCCTGTTGCAGTGATGGGAAATTTGCAGGATTTGGGAGACAACCTTTCAAACACTCCTCCTGTCCTCAGCTGGCAGGGATCTCCGGTATCAGATCTGGGAGATGATGAGGAGGAGCTGGAAAAGGGAGTGATAAGCAGACCTGTCCTCCAGCCAAGCCCAACCCAGTGCTTTTCCCCTCCTCCTGTCGACAGCGAGAGCACTGATGATACCACCAAGGAGTCTTGTGAAGGTCCACTTGCCGGTAATTCACACGACAACGTGCCAGAACTCTGCGACCTACCTTTCGCAACTGAGCAAACTGGCGGGGAGGAAAAGGAGGAGGACGTGGACAGCACGGGGGAAACTTCCGAATCTCTTCTTCGTGAACTTCGCCACCACAAAACGGGCTTGGATGACGTCTTCAAGAGCCTTGCCAACTTTCTTGGAGGCCAGAAGGTCCCTTGTCGAGGCGGTCCATTTGGGGGCCCTCCTCCTTGCACCGCTGGAGGAGTGAAGTACTCTTCTTCTCTTGAACTGGGGCCGGAGATTCATGAGCAACAGGATTTCTTTCCCGCAACGGATCCTTCAGCATCCTCTGAAGCCGGCAATCAATCACCGGCTCGCGCTACCTCACGTTGTCTTTTAAACTCCGACTCTTCGACAGATGGCGAGGAGCCCGTCAAGGACGCCGAGCTGCAGAAGAAGCAGGAGCAAACTGAGAGGAACATGAAAGAGAAACCAGAGGATAAGAAGACGGAGCTCCTCACTGAGAGGACGGAGTCGTCTCTTTTGGACGGGTCGCTGAGCGCGAAGCTGAGAGTGACCACGACGAACACAGCCTCCTTTACCAGCCTCATCACCGTCACCACCAAGGAAGACCGAGGGACCTGCAAAGAGACGCACAGAATAAGAACAGGCAGGAAAAGAAAGCAACACAGTAAGGACGAGGGAAGACGGGGAGAAATAAAGATTAAGATCAAGACGGAACAAAGCAGTGTCATGTGTCCTAAAAACAAAACGACCGAAAATGGGAGAAGGAAAGAAAGGGATGTTTCTTCCTCGTATTTTGTAATCTCCAGGAAACCACCCAGAACTCTCAAAGACGGTAGGAAGCGGCAGATTCTTTTGGAAAAACAACCAAAGCGCGGCAAGGACAAAAAAAGAGACAATGACAACTCTGAGGGGAAGATGGTCGCAGGAAAGAAAGAAGAGGCGGACGGGTTAGAAAATAAGAGAGCTGCAGCAGCCGGAGACAGAAAGAAGATGCCGAGCTCAGCATCACCTGTAACGATCAACACATCCAAATTATGCGTCGCCGCCACAGCGAGCAAAGCTCCGGTCGACCCTCTGAAACTGAAAGCGTTGTCCATGGGCCTGTGCAAGGAGTTGAAGATCCTTCTGATTAAACTTGAGAGTGCTGGAAGACAAACGTACAACATATCCGAGCTGGAGGCGAAAAGAATCCCGCTGTCAGAGATCAGCATTGAAAACACAGCAGCTGAAGTGATAAGAGCTTGCAAGTGAGTGGCAGAGAAACTCATTTATTCGTGGAGTTTAGAGATGCTTTTACAGAGAAGGTTGTTCTATCTTGTTCCTTATAATGATTATTTGTTTGTTTTTTTATCCTAGCGGGACAAGTGTAAAGGGGAAATTCAAGGAGTCCTTCCTGCTTCCTGCCTTCTCTGTCAAACCTAACATTGCCAGTGTGACCCCTATTCCTAGAGAGAAGCTAAACCCTCCGACGCCCAGCATCTACGTGAGTCTACAAATTAGTTGTTGCCATACCAGGGTTCACGGTTCTAGGCTTGTTGTGTTGGAGTACAGCCGCACCAAGCAGCCGACATGGCTGTTGTTTCTCTTTGTCTGGTTTGTTGCTTAAAATCCACTGAATTATTTCTTGGAGCCTCTTCTTGAGATCAGCCCTGAAGGCTGCCTTATCATTCCTTTGTTTCCAGACACCTTCATGAGTCAGTATTTTCCAATTGTTCTTTCAAGATTCAATTCTTTTCAAATATTCTGCACCCAGATGTTCATTAGCGCTCTGTGTTTTTTTTCTTTTTTTTCCTCAGTTGGAAAGCAAGAGGGATGCTTTCTCTCCAGTTCTGCTTCAGTTCTGCACCGATCCTAAAAACGCCGTCACCGTCATCAGAGGCCTGGCCGGCTCCCTCCGCCTCAGTAAGTTTATACACCACACGCGTCGACGCTAATTTGCTTCAGTCAATTTTCTCCGCAGAATTGATCGAGTTCCATTCAGCACAAATGAGTTTTTTTGGTGATTAGCCGCACACATTGCCAATAATTAGGGCCTTTTTGATGAGTGAAAATGATCACACAGGGACAGAGAAAGAAGAAGAGAGGAGGCATTTATTCTACAAATGTAAACATTTGTAATTGTTGGCTTACATTTTATTGTGGGAGACTTTTTACATGTTGTGTTTTATAAAATTGATCATTTGCAGGGCTTAAAGCTGGCCTTGGGCTCAATCAATTTATCAATCAACCATCTTTATTTGTGAAGTGCCAATGTCTAACAAGTATTTTAGCACACTTTACAAAAGAGCAGGTAAAAGACCTCACTCTTTGTTCTAGTATCTACAAAGCATGTTGATTATAGAGGGTGAAGTTGAGCAGTCTTGAAAAGTCCTTTTATCCATTCTGCCAAGAAGACAGCACCACGTCTTCAAAGTCGCATCCTGATTTTAGTCTTTTATTATCCATCTGTGTGAATGCACAGCCTGTATTTTCAACCGTGACATGAAGAGTGGGCCGTGGTTTATTTGAATGGGCTTGCATGATTCAGTGTGTGTCCTTAGTATGAATGAATGAGTTGACTTAATTGTCTCCATGGGGAAATTCTTTTTCACAGCACCGTTTACAGTCCAAACAGACAAGTCCCACCAAAGAACATAAATACACAAAACACAGAACATAACACAGAGTAAGACGAGTCAAGAGTTCCCACTGTGGCCGGTTCAGCGAGGCCTTTTGCTCAGGGCCGTTATTACAGCAGGGATCAGGCTCCTCCCGAGGCGAGCCGTTCTGCACCTCCCTGCTATGTACCACTGCCTTGTGGGATGGGGGGATGGTTCAGTGGGGGCATGATGTCCTGTTCTATGGAGGTTGCAATGCCTATGATGGAAGTGTTGTTGAGTTCTGTGAGGATTGGTGTGGGGAGACCCTTTACACTGGCAGCTATGGTTGTGATATGTCTGGGTTTATCCTTGTTTTTTTTTACAGACAACTTGTTAAAGAAGCAGGTGGAGCACTACATGAGCATGGGCTGAATGTTCTGATACAGCAGCAGGAGGAGATGAGGGCTGACGACGAGTCCTTTCACTTTACGGACGTCACTTTCATGGCTCTTTTTTTTTTTGGGGATGTCACTGGTGTGCTGTCGAGTGTCACTCCAAGCTACTTAAAACTATTTACTCTTTCCACTGCTTGGGTATTGATGAGAAGTGGGTGCTGGGGTGAGTGGGGCACTGACAAAGTGACCTGGGGAGTCTAGTTGCTGAAGGACAAGGTGCAGCAGGCAGGCCACAGCGCCCTCTGTGCCCCTGTTTGGCTTGTATGCAAATTGGATGAGTTCCAGCTGTGGGGCAACAACTGGCAGAAGAGTCCAGGGTGTGAAAACTCTTAAGTTGCTTTGCAAAGGAACCTTGGTCAGTTATTGCACCTGTGTCAGAGTTTTAACTCTCTGAAATGCCTGCTTGGTGATCATGTTGGCAAATTCAGACTCCAGTTTTATATTTGAATTTCAACTTTGCCTCGAAAACCTCTTCTTTTTTTTTCTTTTTTTTTTTTTTATCCTGTTTGCGAGTTTTAAGCGTTCCCCGTCCTTGAGCCTAAAGGCCTCATGCTTTTCCTTTAAGCTCTGTCTTAGTTGGAGGGTGATCCATGGTTTGGAGTTGGGATACTTACATTGTTTTTCCAGGAATGCTGCTGTGAACGCAGAAATCGATTTTACACCGTGATGACAGAGACCTTGTCATTCAAGTTTCCATCAAAAACGTCCCAGTCACGCCAGATAACCCTGGAGGTCAGTAATGGCATCCTTTGACCACTGTGGGGCGCTGTAGCATTGTGGCTTGTGACTTTTTAGTTCATTCTTAGAGAGTGGAAGTAAACAGATTATCTCCAAGTCCGAGCGCTGGATATGAACTGGCACGGAATGCGTCCGTGATGTTACCATAACACAAGTCCAAGATGTTTGTCTTCTGGGGGGAATGATGGTCGTCCGGTCTGCAATAAACAGCGGAGCTCCGGAGGGTACTTAGCCATCATGATATGATCAACCTCAGCTACCAGCTCTGCTGCTGTCCTTGCGTTAGCACTGGGGGTGCAGTGACAGGGTCAGCATCTCGACTTTGGGCGTACACACCTTACAGTGCACCTTGATGTTGTAACACCACCTGTTATTGATGCACATACAGACCCCGCCGCCCCTCGTCTTCCCCTTCTGTCGGACCTGATTTATTGTGAAGTTGTCCAGGCTGACCTCAGCATCAGAGACGGATTCGTCGAGCCAGGTTTCAGACAGGGTGATGATACCCTGACAGTCCTTTCCGGTCTGCATCCGGCGTGTAGCAGCTCCATTTTGTTACAGAGTGAGCGGACATTTGATAGAATGACGGAGGGCAGAGATGGTTTAAAAGGACACTTCCTTATTCTGCTGCAAATACCTCCACGACGTCCTCTTTTCCTCGGCTGAAGCTCTGGTGGGAGATCCACAACAGGTTTGATGTTGCTCAGCAGCGAGGTCCGGTGCGGCAGGAGTTCATCACGGCTGTAGGTGAGTAGCCTGTTGCTGATATCAGCCGGTAGTGCCAGGCCACCACAGACCAGCCATAGGACCGCGAGCTGAGCGACGACCACTTAGTACAACTTCATCATGCCAGATGAGCAGAGTGTAGCTCAGATAGAACACTAGACAATACAATAACAATACACTATTGACACTGAAACGGGACCTGGTGTGGAGTCAAACAGAGTGCTGTCGCAGCTTAGCGTGCGCCATCTTGAATAGACACCCAGTATAAACTTCTTTTATTATTGTTATCACAATATATATCCATAATGTGTCTGTAACATATGAAATATCGTATGACATGTTATAAGTTAAGAATCAGAAATTGCATGAATGATGAACGTGAATGTAAGATATTGTTACCGTTTTAAATGGTTAATAATGATCCCAGTGCCTTTGGGAGTGTACATTTAAAAGTCATCAAATGTATGAAACACCTAAGGAGTGTTTTTATCTAACGATTATCTCTTTCTTCCCCATGTGAGACCTTGGTCTGTTCTCCACCAAATCGCTTGTGGAGGCCAACGCGGAGCATGCAGTTGAGGTGAGGACTCAGACTCAGCAGCCGGCAGATGAGAACTGGGATGCCAGTGGTTCATTGCAGACCTGGCCTTGTGAAAGCAGCCGCTCACACACCACCATCGCCAAATACGCCCAGTACCAGGCGTCCAGTTTCCAAGAGAGCCTGCAGGTAGACATTTCCCTTCATAGGAAACACTTGACACAGAAATGTATTGACTGACACACACAAAATAGAAAGGGGCAATAGAAAGCAAGTATGCACATAGCAACTCTTCCATATTTGGTTACGTTTTATTCACCATTGGCTGTTAAAAGTAAACAGACTCCACCTGTGTTTGGTATAATCTGTAATTTTCTTTTCATATCCACTTTATCCAGGACTGACCTCCAAAGTGAGCTGAGTAGTGATGCATCCATTTTTATGTGTTGGCCAATCTGTCCGCTAAGCTCATGTAGATGTGTTATAGGAGGAGAAGGAGAGTGAGAATGAAGAGGAAGAGGAAGAGGAAGGGGAGAAGGACAATCCCTCAGATTCATCACCCACCACCAAAGCCGGTCTGACCCTCACCAACAGTAAAAGCAGTCCGGCCTCAACGACCAATTCTGGCGGCGTCACCAGCGCATCCAGGTACGTGTAATGTATTTGTTAGAAGAAACGGCTGTTTAAATGTCTAAAATATCAGTCATGGCATGTTTTGTTCTTCTTCACTTTCAGCTCCGAGCAGAAGTCAGCAGGAAAGATAATCAAATTTGGGACCAACATTGATCTCTCTGACCCCAAAAGGTGATGTTTTGTTGTTGAATTCTTCCCACATGACTTGATCTCCTTGAGTTATGCGCGTTGTTTACCCTTGATGGTCACTTTTTTTTTTTTTTTTTTGTAAGGTGGAAGCCCCAGCTGCAAGAGCTGCTGAAGCTGCCAGCCTTCATGCGCGTGGAGTCCAGCAACAACATGCTCAGTCACGTAGGTCACACCATCCTGGGCATGAACACGGTCCAGCTGTACATGAAAGTGCCAGGCAGCCGCACGCCAGGTCAGTGAGTGTCCAACAACACAATGAAGCATTCGTAATCTGTAAATGAGCCTCACCAAACAATATCACTCATACCATAGTTATACCTAAACAGGAAGGCAGAGCAGGCTAGTTCAGTTTCTGCTGCTAGATGCTGAAATATTCTCCTGTTATGTATTGATAATATCAAAGGGGCTGATATGACACACCAGCCCATTAAGCCCCTTTTCCACCATGTGTTGAGTTTTGGTTCGGTACAGTTCGTTATGGAAAACCTTGATCTTGCTTGCGTTTCCACAGCCAACCAAAGCCATACACATCACTAAATCGCAGCAGTACAACATTTTGTAGACCGCTAATAAATTCAAAAAAGGAAAATAATGTGACACATTAAAAAAAAAAAAAAAATCAATGACTCCAGAAAGATCTGCATCTTAGAGGTTATCCACGCAGCGCTCCCAGACGCTGACATTTGTCCTTTATTAGCGCTGTTGCACGTTTTAACTTGCAGTTTGTTTTGTTGTTGACTAAATGATGAGAAACACTTAAAACTGCCTCACTCGGGGTCGCCGGTGGCGCAGCGGCAGTGCGCGCGACCCCATGTATTGAGGCTCAGTCCTCACGCGCGGGCGGCCCGGGTTCGCGTCCGGCCTGTGGCCCATTTCCCGCATGTCTCTCCCCACTCTCTCTCCCTGATTTCCGACTCTATCCACTGTCCTCCCTCTATAATAAAGGCATAAAAGCCAAAAACAAAAAAAAACAAAAAACTGCCTCACTCATCCATGCACATGGTGCATCACTGCTCTTACAGATATACCATATTTTTTCTGACCTTGTTGGGAGTTAGTGTATACTTCGGTAGATTTTCTAATGTGTTCTCACATCCTGTTTTTTTTGTTTTTTTGCTTGCATATTGCTTTTCATGATGATTCCTGAAGCATTAAAGGGGACATATTGTGAAAAATCCACTTTAAAAGTGTTTTTGATCATGTATTTGGGTAACCTGAGTGTTAATCTCCCTACATTTTTTTTTTTTGTGGTCTGCATAAGTCTTACAAAACTTGCTCAAATTGCTCAATTTCAAATTTTCTCAACTTGTGACATCACAAGTTGATTCTGGGGGGGGGGGAAAATCCCCTCTCCCTCCTCTGTTATCTCCACTCATGAACTCTACCCCCAGTCTAGAGCAACATTTTTATGCAGATCCACCATTTTTATTCTCGCTACAGAGGAGTGATGTCTGCGGGGGAAACTTGGGGTGGGGCCTAATCATTGCATTTAAAGAGACACACACACCAAAACGGAGCATTGGTGAGCTGGTTTCTACAGGGTCACAAACCGCCCCTGGTTCTTGGTTCATGTTATATATTGACCACAGCACAGCACAGACTGTTCTGTGTTCTCTTTAAGGTTATTGTATCAGATCATGTATTACTGATTATCTTTTTTTGAGTTATTATTTCCATCGTGGGAAAAATCTCTCATCAGCTGTGCATCATTGATAAAGTCACTTGACTACATTTGCCTTGAGACGTTTGAGTCATTCTTCGCATGTCTCCTCAGGTCATCAGGAGAACAACAACTTCTGCTCAGTCAACATCAACATCGGGCCTGGGGATTGTGAGTGGTTTGCTGTCCACGAGCACTATTGGGAGGCCATCAACAACTTCTGTGAGAAGTGAGTGAAGGCACTTTTAGTTTAACGATCAATAAATGCAGACGTTTATGTCATGTTGCCAATTGCCTCCCCCCTAGGCATGGAGTGGACTACCTCACAGGGTCGTGGTGGCCAGTCCTGGAGGACCTCTACAGCTCTAATATCCCCGTATACCGCTTCATTCAGAGGCCAGGAGACCTGGTGTGGATCAATGCTGGGACTGTTCACTGGGTGCAGGCAGTGGGCTGGTGCAACAACATCGCCTGGAACGTGGGCCCGCTCAACTGTAAGTTAAAATGAGGACAGAAAAAGAAGACAAAATATCAGTTTAGACCTTGTTCATCAGGTGCTCTCTGTCTCATAAGGTGAATATGCAGTGAAATATGCAGCCCACTTTTCAACCTCCCCTCCGTTTGTGTATTTTCTCTCCCAGCGTATCAGTATCAGCTTGCCCTGGAGCGCTTTGAGTGGAACGAGGTGAAGAAGGTTAAGTCAATCGTTCCCATGATCCACGTTTCCTGGAATGTGGCTCGCACCATCAAGATAAGCGACCAGGACACCTTCAAGATGATCAAGTAATGTCTTCACGTCGCGTCTCTGTGTGTATATGTGAGCGTGTGTTTAACGTCTTAAACAAACACACGCCTCCCCAATCTGCTCGTCTGTCTCTTTTTAGACACTGCCTGATTCAGTCCATGAAGCACATCCAGATTCTCAGAGACCAGCTGGTGGCCGCAGGGAAGAAGATCTGTTACCAGAGTCGAGTGAAGGATGAGCCGGCGTACTATTGCAATGAGTGTGATGTGAGTCCTTCATCCATGTGTCTGTTTGCTAACGTGAGTTTTTTTTGGATCAGATAATGGACTATAACTGCATCTTTATGTTTGAAGGTGGAGGTGTTTGACCTGCTGTTTGTGACCAGTGAGAACAGTAGTAAGAAGAGCTACGTGGTGCACTGTGAGGACTGTGCCCGGGCTAAGAGCCCATCACTGGCAGGAGTTGTGGTGCTGGAACAGTATCGGATAGAGGAGCTGATGAAGACCTACGACAGCTTCGCACTGGTCAGTATCACTTTCTAATTTTTACTGCGAGTGATGCTAGAAATCTTCCTGGCTGGAAGATTATGACGCTAAATAAGGTACAAACAAGACCCTGTATTGCTTCAGTGATAATTACGTTTTTCATAACATTTACAGCATCAAAGAAATTCTTCACGCAATTGTTTAATTACCTTAAATACTTATCTGTTTATCTGTTGTTCAAGTTTACATTATGGTAACTTTATTGTGAAGTTACAGGTAGTAATAATAATAATAATAATAACTTTATTGTGCACTTTGCTTCAGTCAAAGTGCTGTACAGGTACTAAAATCAACTAAAAAACATTAACAAAACAAAAACAAGGTAAGGACTTTTTAATGAAGTCTTTGAATTGCGGATATTAAAGGAGAAGTTCAGATCAGCCTTAAAAAAACAGTGGAAACGAAAAAACCCAGAGATATTCATTCCCCTTTGTTTACTGTTTTTAGCAGCCGACTTTGAAATCTTCAGGGCAACTTTTAAAGCAGCGTCTGCTCGTTGCCGTCAGACAATCAAAGCATAACATGTATAACGCAGTAATTCAAACTGAATGTACACTGAGGTGGAATCATTACAGAAACCAGGGCACGTTTCAAAGGGTTTGTGATGTTTGATTTACTTTGTGTGGGAAAGAAATGCTTGCAGAAGTGTGCCTTCATACCTGCTGAAAAAACCTGTTGAATACATAATCCCAAAGTATATATCACCAGTTTTTTTTTGCCTTGATTCATTTGTGGGCTTTTTGTGCCTTTTTATTGTAGAGAGAGGTCAGTAGATGGAGTCAAAATCAGGGAGAAGGAGAGAGTGGGGAATGACATGCAGGGATGAGCCCCACTTAAAGGACGATACATGAGAAACATGCACTAACCCCATACCCTCTGTTTTCATTCTGTATATTTTAGTTTGTAAAGAAGAAACCCTGATTTTTAGGTCATATGTTACACCTTTACTGCTTTTCATGAAGTTAGTTATAACTGCTGTCCTTCAACAAGATCATTTGTTTTGTTATGTTGGGGATTTTCTAACATCCAGACAAAGGGAAAAAAGGGATGATAAGCTTTGTTTTTAATGTGCATTGTCATTTTTAAAAGCTATGTTTCCTATCATGTCCACGTAATAACTACACATACAGTGTGAGGGTCCAGCTGAGCTCTGTCTCTCCCTCTGTCTCTCCCCCTTCAGGCTCCAGCTCCCTGTTCAAAGTGACAACTCCTCCCCGGTGTCTTTCAGCCATAAAACCAAAACTCTAATGGCAGCACAAGTGTTGTCTTCAAGGCAATCTATTTGTGAACACTCCCTGAATCAGCCAATTTACTCAGTATTGTTTACATCACACAATAAGGTATGGATACTCAGCCAATCCAACTCAAGCTCACTGTCTTCCCCATACCAGCTCCTGATTGGACGTGGGATTTGAAATAGAATGACTAGACTGGTGCTCTTTAATGCAAAGCATTTCAGACGTGTACAAAAAAAAAAAAAAAAAAGGAAAAAAAAAAAAAGGAGAGCACTACTAGCACTGAAAATCAGGTTATATGTTTAACGGACACTGCTGTGATTCTAAAGCGTCAAGTAGCCGGTTCTGTGTGTTAATTCAGGTACTTTTATGCAAATTCAGTAGAATTTTTTTACACCAATCTAGTTATTCTATATGTCCATGAATTTGCTGTGATTCTGTTGTACCAGCAGGGGAATGGCTTCACAAGAGAAGTAGCTGATAGTCACATTTGACATCACATTTGCTTTCTGTTTTTCTTTAGTATTCAGGTGAACTCTGGCATTTGTAATTCCCGTCTGTATACTCTTTGAGGTGCTATTCCAATCCTATTTATTCTGGTTAGATATTTTAAAAGTGTTACCAGCCTAGAAGTACACCACATTGGCCTTGTATTTAGAGGAGATGTAATTAGAGGATTAAAAACACAGTAAAAAAGGTTTTATGTAAAAAATTCAACTTAAAAAAAAAAACAACAAATCAAAACTTTTCTCAGTTTCTCTAAAATACGGGTTAACTAGAGGACTAATATGGTTTCATTCTTAGTTTGAAATCAGCTTTTAGATGGAAGATTTGGTTTTGGTTTGTTTTCATCACCAGTCCAGCTAATTTCGCCGACTGTGGTTTCTTTGATACACCCAGAAAACAGGCATGGTGTCATTTTTATTGTTTTGAATGGGAAAACATTCCCAGTTTTATACCTCTTTTGTTGCTATATTCTTGTTTGTAGATGACAGAGAAAATAAATAATTGTAAATTGTGAATGAATTTATGATATACCCACGGTGGTGTGCATAGACTTGTGGGCAGGACGGTGCTACATGTATCAGCGAAGTGCCGGTTAGTGTGACAAAAGTAATATGTCCAAAGAGAAACACAATCATAATCTTATGATGCAAAAGCCAGCGAGGATGAACAGATGTCCAAGCTGACGGGCACCTCACGATGTTTTCTCATTCTGTCCCAAACATCCACCCTGAACAGGATCCAGGAGCTAGTGCACTGTCAGGAGATGTGGCATACTGTGTTTATAGTTCAACGTGTTACAAGCGTATGAACTGAGACATGGCCCAGACATCATTGTAACAGCCCTTCAAATGAAAACATCTAATTTGTTGAGGCCACATAGTCCAATCTTTGGCTATAAATGTGGTTATTATGGAAGGGCTACAAAACTTCAAAGTAGAGCTCGACTGATTTTTAAGGCAATACTGACATTACTTGATTGTTCTTTATGTGTAAAAACCAAGTAACACTACTTCATGACTGGTAGCCGTAGACTAGAAAAAACTGCACACTTATGTTTATTTGCTTTGGCGTATTTGACCTGGCCCCATCCTGTTCTGGCAGATTACAATCAGGAAAAGTTCAGGTCGGGCTGATCACGGCTGTTTATCTTATATTGTGTGTGTTTAAGGGCCATTGAGACTATTTCGTAAACAAACAAGATGGCTACCACTGATATGGAGTTTTCTGAATTCACAAACTTGTTGCTGTTACACTGTAGCTGCTTTCTAGTGATCTCACAGCACTATCTCATCTACAACAATAGACGAGATGTTTTTCAGCTTACCTTCCAAGCTCCCATACACGTCACAGACAAATAGTCATGCATTCGCTGTTCTTAAATGGTAGACGCTGTGAGGAAAGGTAGACGGAGCACTGAGGGAATGCTACTTTCAAAATCATGCTCGTTTTCGAAAATGACCGACCCTGCCTTTAAGGCCATATGAATTGTTGCAATCATGATTGGTTGTAATATCCGGAGGCATTTTCTCTGCAACTGTTGACAACACCAGTATATTTTTGGCTCATTAGTGTTACAATGCCAGGAAATTTCCAATAAGCCTTGTTTGCTGCATTTTATTTTAAATATCAGCAAACATTGGCACAGGTGGCTGCAAGAAGCTGATATTTTGGCCTGGACAATATTGGTCTATCTCTACTTTCAAGTGCACTGAAAAGCTTTTGTTCCTTCATATAATAAGATTGATACTTCATTGGACTGTTTCCTTGAATTTGTCCAATCTTGAACTACTTAGACTGGTGTTAAGCATAATTAAATGTCAGTGATCCAAGCCCTGCCCGTATCAGTCTTTGCACCCCATTCACTGTACATATTGTATCTGTTTTCAGGTTTACTAGAAGACTTCTGTAGTTGTGTTCTCAGTCAGATATCTAATTTGTATATGGTCAAAATTTGTCCACCTCAGTCGCTTGTTTTTGTTGTTGCTATATTATAAAAATACCCAGAAAATATCCTGTCACTCTAGTTTAAATTACTGCAATGGGAGTTTTTGTTCCCACTTTTATACCTCTTTTTTGTTGACAGTTTCTGTTTTTTGGATTACAGAGAGAATGGAAAATTGTAAATGGTGACATTATTTATACTGTATATGGTTGTTTTCTTATATATTTATTGCATATCAAAGGGTACTTCATTTGATAAGAGCCTACACGGTATTTTAAAGATGTAGTATGGTCATAATGTTAGGACAGGGGAAGTGCAATTAGGGGGGACAGTTAAATTTTAATGGTGCTAGCCCCCTCCTTGCCTCAATGCCCCCTTATTGAAAAGCATATAATGATGAATGATCAAAAGTCAGTGATACAACTCAATCCACTGGTTGGTGCTTAGAACCTTTTCACAACAGTAACTGATAACAGAAATGAACTGATGTCTTTGTACTGTATGTAATGAATATGAGATCTTTTAAAAACTTTTTTTTGTTTTTGTTTTTCCATTGTATGAAATTCATTATCTTGTGAGGCATTAGTGGTTTTCTGAAGAACATTAGCAGTAGTTGTAATTATTGACACTTTTGCAGAGACTTTTAGGGATGTGACTTCAAATGACGTTGAGGGTTTCGGTTTTTCTCTGTGTCTTGTCCTCATCATTATTCTGAGTAGTATTTTTTGAAGGATGTAATAATGCTCCTTTTTCCTCTTGACTTGTTTGATTTCTGCTGCACTTATTGTTTCTAAAAGAACTCACATAGAAGAAACCTGAGCCAGACCTGTCTTAAATCCCTCTGTGATTTTTCTGTGACATACTGTATTGTTGTTCAATGAAATAAAATGTTTTGATAAATTATTCAACAATGAGTGTTCCCTTTTGATTTCCTTTCAGTCATCTGGCCTGTTTCCTTTCTGTGTGGAGAGTTAAATTGATCCCGTTCCTGCAAGTGTCACGTTCTCCTTGTGAAATTGTTCAGGGTGACATTATGGATCGGAGTTTTAAATATTATATTTATGCTTGTGCAGGTGGAGATGGTTCATCATCAAATAAGAAGATGAAATGAAAGACCTTTTTCTACCATCTTACCGACTATATAATAAAACCTGGGATGTGACATTTAATACAATTCTGCATATTGACTCTCATAAAGGCTGAGAAAAGTTTTCAAAGAGGTCATTCTCATTCCCTCATTCATAATAAAACATTAAACAGATCTCACATAATATTTTGAATAACCCATATTTGCACATGTTTTCACTGGGTCATTGTAACAGTCTTTAAGGGAAGACATTTTCAGGGAGGTTTTGGGTTGATTCTCTCCTCCTTGGACTTTCTTTAGCTGTGCTTTCAATATGGCCTCTGTCAAGTCAAACTTGATTTATATACAGTAGCACATTTCATACGCAAGGTAACGCCATGTGCTTAAGTCAAAAAGAAACAATTACAACAAATCATAGTAAAAATAGAGACAAGAGTTCTTAAAGATGTATGGCTGATACCTAAATACATGCAACACCCATGTCCACAAACATACTGTACATATTAAGATCAAGAGTCGAGAGAAATACAATACGCACATATTAGAAACGTAACCATGAATAGATTGGAAAGAGAGGTTTTTAATCTGCTTTTAAAAGTGGTCAATGTCCCCAGCCAGGATGTTCCATTAACTCGGGACATCAGCAAAAATGAAAGCAGCCTCTCCTATGGAGAATGTGGGACGGTCTGAGACCTTTGCTTTTGGACCCTCAGAATTCTAGATGACGAGTAGCTGTAGCTGAGAAGCACATCCTTTTTATTCTAAAGTGCAAGGTATTCAGTGCTTTGTATATAAATAACAGAATCAGACTGGGGTGATTTTTAACTTATTGTACTTGGTGACTTGAGTATATTGGAAGGCTTATGAATAGACAATTGCAGTATTATCTTTTTGTGAAGCAGGTCTTTCTCAGAATTTGACAGCAATAGAGAGTCCCTGAGTTATCAAATATCTTTTAGGCTGTGCAGTGCTGATTTTGTGACCTGATTGGTGTGACTTTTAAAATAAGATTGTGGTACATTATGACACCCAGAGTTTTTGGTTGGTTCTTGCTGTCTACTAACAAAGAGCTGAGACGAGCTGTGATATTGTCTCTGTGCTTCTGAATAGTATGTAAGTTGGAGCAAACAGAGATTAAATAGAAGTGGTCTGAAAAATGACCCTGACTTTGTTAGAGGTTCAGTCTCTGATGGAAACAAAAACACTGCCTTTGAATGTGGGATGTAAATCATTTAGGACTAGACCAGACAAGTCCATTAATTTTTCTATCCTGTGCAAGAGCATGGCATGTTCTGAGATGCAGAGGCATAAGAACAGATCATTTACATGAGTCTGTGTATTTTTGGAGATCAAATTTTACAACTTTAATCAGTGCTGTCTCACTGCTACACTTTATTTCCTACAGTGGCCTACTGCTTGTCAGGACTTAGTCATTGCTTTCTTGTATGACCTCTTATTATCAAAGATATCTGTCTCTTCTACAGCAGCTGTAGTGAGTCTGAGCTGACAAAAGCTTTTCTGCAGATAAAGTTCAAACATTGACGTTACAGTTGCTATGTAGTTACAGTCTGCAGCCACTAGGTGGCTCCACCGGCCTTTTTTGAGGGCTTTCTTCAGAGTTCAGGGTGAGGGACAAGAGATTTGTTTTTAACTCCAACATTTCATTTCATTTAGTATCTTGTCAGCACTAGTAGCAGACTGCAGCTTCTCCTTTTATTTGGAGGCATCTATACCTGTAAGAGAAAATAGTTTAAATGTATGTCTTTAGGCAATGATGTTACCAAGATGATTGGACAAAGGAGCGGGTTACGGATTCTGAACTTCTAGTCTTTATACTGCCACAGATACAAACCAGGTTGTAAACTTGATATTAGCGTAGGAAGAAAAATGTATACAGCTTTTAAAACAGCAAAAAAAATCGATGGTGTCACATAACTGTTGCTTCATTAATATTTCCATCAATAAAGCGATCTTTGATTTGGCTATTTTTATAGCCTTATGCTTTTCTGACCTGACTGACTCACCAGTGTTAGAGGACACAGGTTTCCAAAAATGCAGATGTGGGGTAATCTCTAAACATGGTCACAGCAGCGGATATCCCGGTTCCAAGGACAGGAAGGCCGCTCTTCCTCTACCCACCCCCCTTGACAATGACATACACTTATAAACAGCACACTGTGGCATTGTTGCTGTTAAAATCATCCACTGCTCATACATTTCTTGCTAATTCCTCTGACTCTTTGATCATATTCCCTTGCACTGGCTGTTTAAAGAGCCGTAATCTCTCCTGGGAGTGTTTCTATCTCCTCCTGTGAAGAAACAAATAAACAATAATGCCCAGAGTGGGGTGAAAAAAAATGAGATTTCATATCAAAATGCTCATTTCACCCTTTGAACTGAACCCCTCAGGTTTCTTATCAGTCCCATGATAGCCAGTTCTCTCCTCCAAATTAGTCAGTGTGCACCCCCCCCAATCCTCATTTCCTTATGTTTTCGGAGAGCAAAGCTCTGTTTTTCATCAGCAGGTCAGGGGCCAGACCTCAGATACTCCTACTTTTGAGAAAGATCTGAAGCAACTCAGCAAATCTGGATTGTTTTTAAACTTCTTATTTGACAGTTCCGTATGTGCACTTTTTGTTTGTAGTGGAAGCAAGCATGCAAAGTTCATTTACAAAGAATGTTTCATGGACAGAGGTAACACAGTGCTTCAGATTCAAACTAAAGTAGTATTACCGTATTAAATCAAAAATTATGGTTAAAAAAAAATCTACTAAAACAGACAGAAATAACAGAAAAGACAGAAAGAAACTATTCTCGTGACATGTTTCCTATGCCTTGTTTTGTTTGGTTTATCAAGCGCATTGATTACGTTTCTGAACATGCATGGCTTGTTGTTGGTTTTGTTAATGTCAGTATTCAGATGGTGCTGTTTCATGTAGTTAGATGTCTTTTTGTATTAATCTGTAGTTTGCGTAACTTACATTTCAGTAAGAAAGCTGTAACTACTGTTAATAAAATCTGCAGTATCGTGTCTTAAAACCAGTTAATACTGAAGGAAAAAGATGCAACCCCTCCGGAGAAAGCTGCAAAAGGTTATTAATGTATGATCATATCTTTAACAGGGACAATCTCCATGTGTTTCTAAACTTCAAAAACACTGGGTTGAGGACCTGAGGTCCTGCGTACTGGGAAGGAAAAAGATCCACAATAAAGCCTTTTTTTGCGCCTGGCCATGAAGAGCTCTGTGCGTGAGCATTGGCAATTAAAATGTATTCTGTAAAAACAAGATTCAAAAAGAAATTAGAAGAATTCCTGCAGTCCAAATGTGATGGTGTTTGTATACATATTGATACATTATAGAATAGCTTTGTATTTGGTTGAAGTTGGCAGACAGATAGAAATAGTAAGTTATTTATTTGTCTAGTATAGTGTGCAGTTTGTGGTGAGAGTAGTACAGCCTCTTTTGTAAAAGTCCAACACTTTTTTTTTTTTTACATTCAGATTTAAAAGCAACTCATTCGTCTTTGATTTTGAAACTCCCCTTATCAGTTTTAGTCAGAGAAGAGGAGAATGTTCTCAGTGAGGGTGTAAAGTGTTGGGAATTGGACAGCATACCCTCACTCCTCTAATCTGTCCAAATACACACTCATCCTCCCTCCCCCCCTGGTTCCAGGGCTTATCACCCCCCCCCCCCAGCTCATGCCCAGACACCAGCAGCCGCCTCTACCACAGCCCATTCGCATCACAGGCAACACAGGATACACACTCACACACATACATGCACATGCTCGTAACCGCTTACGCACTCAATCATATCTCACACCGGAGTCGGAGTGAGGAAACAGAATGTCAGGGAAGGAAGCGCTGAAGCCAGTGGAAAAGCACAATTCGCCTCAAGTCTACAGGGCTCCTTTCTGACCGGCTCTGAGAGGGAGTTCAGTTTTGGAGTTTGGACTTAAAACTGGAGGGAACTTTCTCATTTTTTTAGGCCAGAAATTGAAGAGGAGGAAACTTAAGGTTTAATTCAATTGAAACTCAACCTCACTTGGATTCCAGCCTGAGAAAATCTGTATTTTCAACCAGAGAAGACATACATCAGGAGGAAATTCTTGAAATTCTCTTTGTCTCTGACCACTCACCGCTCTCCAGGTCTCTCAGCGTGCCATCATCTGCTGCTTCCATCCAACTACAGGACACTGTAACACACACACAGTGAGTATAACCAACAATATAACGCTATAATCATCTTTTTTAATAGAACCATCTTAAAGAAAGAAAAACAAAAGAGCAACATTGATCCTGACCCAAACAAATTAGGACAGACGTTGCCATAATGAAATATTCTGAATCTGTTTCTTCCTTTAAGTTATTTAAGTTACTTGTGGGTTTCCGTTTTTATTTCTGAGGTTGATTAAACAACCAGGCTGAATGCATGACGTCATTGAAAGGCAAGTGTTTGAGCTGTTCGCTGATTGAATGGACGATATAGGCCGAACTGTGCTAACAAACACTCACTAACAGAACCCCTCTAAAGATGATTTTCTTTTAAGTTCATATAACTTGAATTCCAGAATATTGTCTAAATGATCCAAAGTCTTCTTCTAAGGGTCTTTATACGTTCTTGGTTAACAACACTGGAAGAGACTTTGTCCATTTCTGAATATATGATAGTATCTTAAATCCTACAATGCATGAGTCCAGTTTTAGGGTAGATGCTCTCTTCACGGAGCTTTACACACAGATGAGCAGATAATAGAGAGGAATTAAAGTCATCTCAATTGTAGACAGAGTAAAAATGAAAGATTGTTTGTAAACCCAATGTACACCATAGTACTTAGGGTAGCTTCTGGAACACCAAAGAACAAAGGGAAAAATCTTTTCTTTCAAAATAAAAGTCATAACATTTTCCTGACACCCAGGTTTGAGATTAGTGGTAATTTTCTGCAGATTTCAAGCTGCCTATTGTTCTTGTTAGTGGTTATCCTGGAGTTTGGAGGTGGGGTCGGTGGAGCTCATTTCCTCACACTTAGAGCAGTGTGGTTATCTGTGTTGACTTTCCACACCTTTCACCACTTTATTGAAGTAACCCAATGCTAATGGATTAGTTCTGCATGTTGTTTAATTGAAAGACTAAAGAAACCAGGACATGGCAGGAAAGAGAAGATTTTATTTAAACAGAAAACCCTTTTTTGTCGAAAGACTCAACATCCAACACTTGAAATAGTTGGCACACTTTTGTAAACAAGTTTTTAGTTTTAATAACATTGTTATGTCTTAAGAGCATGGTTAAATTAACTGTAATTCTAATCTAATCGATGACATTGTATTATAATGTCTTTGCGTCCACACATTACTCAGCAAAACTTTTGTTCCCCCTGCAGCTAGAACACCTCAAGGAAGATGAGTCTTTCACGGAACGGGACGCTGGAGAAGACGATGTCTGAGAAGGCCCACTCTGAGCGGGGCTCCCCCTCCAGGGCGGGGTCAGGGGTCGTGGTGCCGCCTCCATACTCCCTAGGAGGAAGTGAAGCCCCTGACACCCCTTTGGAGTTGCGGGGCTCTCTGGACTGCTGGGCATGCTCGGTGTTGGTCACTGCACAGAATATGATCATAGCTCTGATCAACGGCGGGCTGGCCAGCATCGTGTTCGGCACGATCCTCACCCCGGCACTTGTCATGATCGTGTTTGGCTTTCTCTGCCACTCCACAGTAAGAAAGACAGCTGTTTGCCATTTGTGTGTGTGTGTGAGTGTGTGTGTGACAGTTTATACATATGATAGACTAACTCGATCCACATTTATAGAATTACCCCCTCAAAAGTTGATTTTTGGTATTTCAAGCCCTTTTAACCCAGTTTGGCCCTCTCTGTTGTGATAACACCCCCTTAAAATACCCAATCAAGACCCCTTGAACTCTGTTTTATCCCCTCCCTCCCCCAATGTAAATAGGTCCCCTGTTTTTACAGGATAACATTTAATCTCAGGGGGGTGAATCACAGAGTCACACCAATGTGTATTTTTCAGCGGTCTATTTATATTTGAGGGGGCGTTTAAGGTGCAGACCAAGGATCTTAAGGGGACTAAATAAACTAGATTTACTTTAATTACTTTAATTTTTATATATTTTCAGTGGGTGATTGGTTGTTTAGGGGCTGGTTCATCAAAAGGGGTTAATGAACATTTTAAAATGTATCTACGTTACCTTACCTGTAAGAAGGTCACCTCAAAATTAAAATGTAGACCCCTTAAGGTGTAATTTATCCCCATTACTTGTGAATTGCCCCTTTACAATATAATTGATACTCCTAAAACTCTGATTTAGCCCCTTTTAATGTATTTACACCCCTTAAAAATCAGATTTTGCCCCTTTTAATGTAGTTTAGCTTTTGAAATGTCGTTTTATTTACCAACTCAGATTCAGCCCCCCTTAGAACAATTGTGAGTTCTGTTTTCAAAACTGTAAAGAATACAGCCAAAAGTAATGACTGTTTTAAAGCTCTAAAGGAGAACTAAATTTTAGGTTCATTACAAAGGAATGGCTGAGAGTAACAGTAGTTGCCAGAAGAGAGAGAACTGTTAGACAGTCAAATCTAGCAAACTTATGAACAATGAGTCTTTTCTACCAGTAATATGAACATATTTTGGACACACGTGCATACTATGGGTTGGGAAATAGTTATTGAAATAAACATTGTTTAAGTGTAGGTGGGGTTGGGATTTATATGAGAGAGATACAAAAAGTAAAAAACATTTCTAATAAGATTCTCCTGTGAAAAGCTTTCAGTATTTCACAAGAACCAGTGGAAGGGTCACAAAGGTCAGACTGGTGCTGCTCCAGTTTACCATGAACATTAATTAAATTGTCATAATGAAACTTAATTATCGATGGTACCTTGCATTAATATACAATGAATCTTTTGTTCTATCAGAAAATGATGTTGGCTGTCAATCAAACTCAGAGCTGTGAATGCCTCAGACAGTCAAACCACACAGAGAGAAAGAAAATGTTTTTCCTAGACATCCGATACTGTTTTCAAGGATCTACCGTAAATTCCGTACTATTGAGCGCACCTGGATATAAGCCGCACCGGCTAAAAATAAGTAAATAAATGTATTTGTACATATATAAGCCGCACTTGATTATAAGCCGCAGGTGTCCACGCTATAACAAGAGCTATTTACACAGACGTAGGCTACCGGTAACATCCGCAAATACTGTAGCGTCCGTACGGACGTTAAAGGACGACGAGAGCGTTCAATAATAACTTTTAATAACCCGATCACTGTCGGCCGTGACCACGCCGTTTACAGCAGAGAGCAACACATAACTTGCCGTAACAATCCAACTCTCTCCCCCAGCGTTCTCTCATACAGCCACTCAACACGTTCTCGCTGGTGCATTCACTGACTCTCCACATAATCGGAATTATGAACACATTATCAACTACTGACTTTACAACATGAACCGTTACAATACGAAGCCTAGCCGACGGTGTCTGTAACACGGCTGAAGAAAAAGATGACCGTAATATATTTCACAAGAAAAAGTCCATCCATTCACTGCCTCAGAATGACTTCATTACTCACTTCCTCAGTCTCTGTTGTCGCTGTCAGTGTCATCTTAACGTGCAGCAGCTCTGTTAGCTTCTTTGATAGCCAGGTCGATCGCCGTTAACTTGAAAGCTGCATCATATGTATTTCTCCGTGTGTTTTCCATCATGAGGGTGCGTGCATGAAGCGCAAAATGACTGATATTAAGATCCGACGTGACGAAGTCAAATGTTTTTGCGGCAAAAGCTCATTGTCCCCCATAAAAAATCCATGCATTAGCCGCACCGGAGTAGAAGCCGCAGTGCTCGAAGTGTGAGAAAAAAGTAGCGGCTTATAGTCCGGAATTTACGGTAACTGGATCTTCTCAAAGCTTGATTTTAATCATAAGCAGCTGCGACTAAGCTGCTCATGTTCCTTCTTCAATGCATTTTGGGAGAGTAGTGGACCCCCACTGCATTACAAAGTGCATAACCTATTTATCACATACGTATGCACATTTAGTCCACCACATTTCCAGTGTAAAAAGAATACATCCTTAGAATAGGGATGAAATATTGGACTGTGCTGAAAGTAAGGACTCAAATGAAAACTGAAAACTGTACACCCATCCATGCTGTTAATCATTCACTGTCCCCTTTTTCTTCAGGTGCAGCCTCATGGCACCTCTCTGTACTGCTCGGACCTTCTGGATGATGGGGGCTGCGTGGCTCTGCTGGTTGTGGGCTTCCTGCTACTGACCCCCCTGCTGGTCCTGGCTCTGGCTGCTTACTGTCGCCTGGCCCGACACCTCCAACTGGGCATGTGTTTCATACCCTACAGCCGTGCCGTCTACAAGAACCTGCCTGCATCTCGCCACCGGGGGTCTGCAGCAGGAGGCTGCTGTGGCCAGCAGGGTGCTGCAGACAGGGAGGGGAAGGGGAGTGTATGGGTGTAGGAGGGATCAGATGAAGAAAATTGTTTATATTTTTTTACGTGTACCCCTTTTTAATGACAAGGGTTGGATTTTTTGAGCATGTCTCCTTTAAAAATACGATTGTATTTCTAATTCCAAACCCATTGTAAAAATATCCTATTTCATCATTTATAGTGGTTGTGTTAAAATCAGTATTGCTTTTTGTATACAATTGTAATGTAATGAATGTATTTTATACCTTTTTACAATAAAATGTCCTTTAAAGTTGTGCAAGCTGAATGCTAATGTTGGGTGAATCGAACCAAGCTTATCAAACAAAAGGTTTAGAGAAATTAAAATACACTGGAATGTAAATGGGGGCAGATATACACCCTGCATAGAACTTTGATTTTTAGAATTTGTTAAGCGTTTTTTTATTTTTCTATTATTACCACCATGTAAAGAAATAAAGGTTTGGTACTCGGTTTGAAATGTTCTTTTTTTAACTGCCAACCCAATCTGCTTACCTTCATTAAGAGTCAGTGTTTAAACAAGCAGCTGACAGTCACCATGATGGAGGCTTTTTCAAAGTATTACTGTTCACTATAGTGGTGCATGTACTATTATGTTCACATGAAGTTGTCTCTTTCATCTCTTTGAGTTCTGTTATTATTAAAAAGAAAATTCTGTAAATACAAAAATGATTTGTAATTTAAAGACAAACAATCTGATTTTTATAGATAATATCTCAGAACAAAGGATGGGTTTTTTTAAACTTAAAAAAAAAAGATTCTTCTTTTTCTTTGTGCCTTCATTTGGACAGGATATACAGAAAGGAAATGTGAGGAGAAAGAGCAGGAGATAACATGCATGATGCAACAAACAGGATCAGGGTCAAACCTGCACCCATTTCAGTGCTCATTCAGCCAATGTTTCATTTTAACTACAGACCTGATTATTTTTTAACCCCAGGGATAATTATTTTTTCATATGAGACTTGACATCTTGATGGTAATAATCATCAATAACAGTCAACAAATGTCAGAGGATTACATTTATTTAAGACTATTAGGGAAAAACCATTCAAGATATCAATAGGTTAATTTGAGTTTCAATACCCTTTGTGTCCACCGGGTGGAGCCAGAGTTGCAGATGAAAATACAGGAGAAGAAGAATTCAGGAAACATGCAGTCAAACTTTTTCAACGAGATCTAAAACCTTTATTTATATATAAATTACAAACATTAGGTTCGGCATATGTTCCTTTAAAATGGTGGATAATACTGTGCTTCTCTAGTTCTGTATTTCACATTGTAATGTGTGTGTGTGTGTTTGATAGTTCATCCAAACTTCCTGATGTGGACAGATGTGAGGTTAGCAGGGTTGGTTGTACATGTTCATTAATAATTTGTCATGTGGGGCTTTGTATAGAGCTGTGAATGCACCGGGAGCCAGTGTACCACGTCCATCTTCATCCACCTGACCCATGATTATGTAGTTCCCGCCTATTGGAATGAAAAAAAAAATGGCATGATTACATTTATAAACAAAGAATTTAATACATAACCTTTGGTGTAGGAAGGTTTCAAACTAGTGATACCTCTGCGGAGCAGCGGGCACTTCTTGCACTGTGCCACCAGCTTCACAGACATGGTCTCTCCCACTTGTGTGATTGTCAGGCGGCCTGCCTTGTAAGCCTTGATGAGGGAGATGCTGACCTGAAGAGTTCCTCGGGGCCCTGGGGCCAGAGAGGTCACCTTCCCAGTGATTACTGGGGGGAAAAAAGGAGTTTTCATTTAGAGCCAACCAACTTCCTTAACCATTTCCACTCTCACTGATTATAAATGTATAATGGGTTTGTCTTGTTTATGTTGTATTGAGTTTAGATTTTTCTTTATATTGTCTTATTGTCTTAGTTATTTTTCTTGATGCGTGTCTCCCTGGTGTTGCTTGTTTCTTTAAATTAACGTTTCCTAGTGTTGATTGTTTAGTCTTAAATGTTTCCTGTTTTATTGTGTAATGTCTTCCTCTTCTCCCAATGTTCTGGTTACATTCTTTAATTGTGTGTCTTTAGTGTTTTATAATTTAATTAGTAGTTATCCTCAGTGTTGTGTCAATCCTGCCTCTCTGTGTTTCCCTCAGTCCTGATTGTCTCCGCCTGTGTCATTAGTCTCAGCTGTGTCTGATTACTTCTGTGTCTACTTTCTAGTTTCTTCCCTTCTATGTTCATTTAGTTTTATCAGTATTTGATGTCTGTTCATGTTTTCCTGTGGCTTGTGTTTCCTTAAGGCACTGTGGTAAACTTTTTGGAAATTCTGAATTCTTATTTTGTAAGTTTTTTACTTTCTATTTAAGAAGTATATTTTGTTTCACTGCATTTCGGTCCTGTTCCCTGTTTGCAACTCGTGACAGAATGGACATAATATTTCATTAAGAGTCTGTCAAACAGAGTGATCCATGGGCTCCTTTTTAAATGTGACTGTCCCTTTGCAACTCAACAGGAATTGAGCTTTTCATACCTTTTGTCAGTCTACTTGAAAGGTTTATTGAGTTTCTTTAAAAAAAAAGAAAAAAAAGAAAAGAAGCAAAACTGATTTTTATGAATATATATATATCCTTTTTTTAAAGGATTTTATACATAGCTGTAACTGTTTAAACAACGCAACCCCCAGTGATGGTTTCACTGGTCTCTTAAATAGGCAAAGTTTATTGCCTATTTAAGAGACCGCTTAGCTTCCTATTTATTTTTGTTTTGTTTGTCTTAAAGTGCATTGTTCTGTTAACATTGTGCCCCTCTCTGAATGTTCATTGTTGCTACTCATTGTTGTGCAATTCTATTTTTTTTTTAAGTGCCTCAATGAAAAGACAAACTCTGATTGGTTAATGTTGCATATTTGAGGGCTAGAAAAACTTACCAAATTCACTGGCACAGAAACTGTTTTTGATGGTTCCGTCTCTCTTACAGGCTTTGGCACACAGAGGATTCTGAGGTACTAAAAACAGAAAGAATTACACGTTTAATAACTGTAGTACATCTGACTCTTCTGTACAGTTTACAGTATCTTCATCCACCTGGTCTCTTTCCATTGGGCCTTGTGACAGGCACTCTCCTGTCCTGGCCTGTGGTGCCCTGTCCTGTGGTGCCCTGTCCTCTGCCTCTTGTGGGTTTGACTGGTCTGGGTCTCTGTGTGGGTGCAGGTGGTGGCGCAATGGTAGCGGTGCGTTCAATGACGGCAGGTTTTACTGCAGGATTTGGAGGAACTGCTCTTGTACCAGCCTCTGCATCAACACTGGGTATAAGAGAACCTCGTGGAATGCTGGTGTATTCGGCAAAGAAGCCATCAGATGTCACGCTGAGGTCGGACACAAACTGGACCAGGAGCACGTTGCCGCTGGTGATAATGGGCCTGGACAGAAGATGGGTAAAAGATAGGACTCAATGGTAAAAGTTTTGTTTAATTTAAAATGATTTGAAAGGCCACCACAGTGGTGTAGAATGTATTCCTCACTTACTTAGGGGCCTGATCGCCACAGTATCTTCCAATCAGTCGGGAATCATCTTTCTCCCCACCATTAAAGAAAGCTACGTAGTCAAACCGACAATAAGTGTCAGCTTCCAACACAAACTTATCAAACTTCACGTGGATTACCTGGTACCCAAACAGAGAGAGAAATATCACTTTATACTGCAATATCAGTTCAAGTTTCTTCTTCAATGTAGTTTGTAAATATTTTGTAGATAAAAGCTTTTCATGCTTGGGGTGATTAACTTTTTCCGACCATATCAGGCTCCACAGTGATAAGCCAGGAGCAGCTGGTTCCTGGGGGGTACTTCTTCTCAGGCCAGTTTGGTGTCTTGATCTCTCCCTGGGACTTGGTTGTCTTCCCCCCACAGAACTGTTGATCTAAAACAAGTCATACACATTATATCAGGAAAAAGAATCAAGACACTTATACGCAAGTTTTGCAAGAAGCATGCAAAGTACTCAGTAACAAGCATCAGCACAGTTACAGATAGCTTTATATGCCAAAATCTCCATTTCACAACCGATGATGATATGCATATGAGGCAAAAAATAGCTGAAAAACAAAGACATTTCAAGCTTGAGGGCCCTCCAGATGTTGAGGCATTTGGTATTTATTCCATTATTTCTCTCAGTATAGTAACTAAATGCTATGGGATCCAGAGGGAGTAGATAGTAAGTCCCATTTTCCTTTGAATGGTCTCACCACATTGACTCAACAAAGCCCTGACTTATATTTTTAACCAGGCTTAGTTTTCTCACAAGCTTAAAAGTCACAGATAACGCATTAATGTTCAATAATTAATTTATTAACTCTTAATCTTTCATGGTAGGTTTTCATATTTGAAAAGCTTTTATTGAAAGCTTTATCAATATTCACTAAAACTCGATTCTGGTTCTCATCCTCTGCAACCTTTTTCAGAACACAATTAGTAATTTAGTTCCGTCTGTAAACATCACAACCTTAAAGTCTATTCATCTAACAATGTATAAATCCATCAGACAAGATGTTTGAATGGGGCTGTATTAGAGAGTAATACTGGTCTAACCCAACGTCTTGAAGTTGGCAAACACTCTCAAAAGATATGGAAAGAAAATAATGTCTGCTTTGTTAGTCCTTCAATTTCCTGCTTTATCTAAAATTGAGAATTTAATTGTCTGGGATAGAGATCTGAAAATGTCATTTACAGATTAAAAGGTATGATTGTGTGAGTTTTTATTGTTTGCAATGAAGCAGTACTACTTGAGTTACATGTGCTTAATTCTGGGCTTGGTTTATTAAACATGTGGTATGTTGTAGGCGGAATTGAAAAGGAAAAACAATTTCATATTCCTCTTAAAACATTAACTACATACCATCTACGTATGGTTTTGCTCCACTGAAGTAAGCCACGAAGCCTCTGCCCTGCGTCTCTCCGTCACTCCCCATCTCCAGCATCATGGAGTTTGTGGTGGAAATAAGAGTGCCAGGCCGGAAAGTTCCACAAAAGCGACCCAGTTTTTGCACCAAGTTGGAATTGCCATTGTAAACATCCAGATAGTCATAGCGGCACTGCGAGTCAGCCTCCAGGTCAAAGATGCGGAAGGAGAGCATGACCACATTACCCTCTGGGACCTTGAAACACAGAGATGGATATGAGTCAGACTCTGAGACAGAGTGATGAAGAAGTCGGTAGACATGCAGGAGGATAAATGACTCACAGTGATATGCCAGCTGCATTTACTGTTAGGTTTGTAGAAGCTTGGGAACCCCTCACTACCGACAAAGCCTGAGTCCGCGACCAGATCTCCTCCACAGTAAAACACAGGCCTGTGATGAAGACAGCAGTTAAAAAATGTGGAGAACATTACACGGCGCTATTGGCAGTGTCAGCCTCTGAGACAATAAAACATTTACGAGTCTACAAAGCCTCACAAGACCCACAGATAAAAGTTGTTTAAATATCTTCAGTAGTAATCTGTCTGTGAACTCTGACTACTCTGGTCCCCAGAGGAATTGTAGGATTTTAAACACAGTGTACAGTTCCTAAACAAGTATTGTATTACATGTCAGTCAATCCACAATTTATAAGCCTCGGCAGGGTGTTACTACATTTATTGTTGCAATTGTTATCCTAATGAAAGTCTGTAACAAGCTGACTTCAACTTTAAAAAGGGCAAGCTCATCAAGTTATTTGTGGTAACATGCATTTATGCTCTTGAGCAGAAAACAGGACTAAGATGATTTATTAACACAGGCCCTTGTTTACCCACATATTGTGGTCATGAAAGAGTTCAGCCTTAAAATAGAAGTAAGGCACATTTCAGTTGCGAGGTCAAGTGTTGATACTAAGTTTTCAAAATGTTAATCCATTCTTATTTAAACTAAAACCAAATCTCAATGGAGTGTCAGTGAAATCAAAACTAAACCATGACATGAAGTTATTTTTATAACTTGCTAGCCTTTGAGCTTGGTTTATTTCAATTAACTAAAGCTGATTAATTCAGAGCAAATTTCGTAGGTTTATGATTGTAAGAAAACTAAAGTAAGCACTGGAATAACTTTATGTTTGTAGAGGCTCACAGACTCTCACTATCAGGCTTGGTAATATAAGCCAACATGATTTGTGTCACCTTGCCACTGCTGTACTTTCTGTGTAACATGAGTTTCTTTTTCTGTAGTGGTTTAGACTATTAGGAGCTAGCTATGACTTACTTAGGCTACCCATCGAGTTGAGTAATCTTACCAAACACGCTGGCCTAGCTAGTATGCTAGGTAGGAATGTAGCATTAGCAACCTTATTCATTTAAAAGTGCACTATGGAGTTTTGGTCGAAAAATGTGAAGCTTGGAAAAGTACAGATTATGTGGTATATGTTTATAATTATATTCATAAACTGGCCTCAAAGGTAAATTTAGTCCTTGAAACACTTTTTGAAGATTAAAATGCTATGCGATAATTTATGGTGGTGGGACCGCAACAGTAAAACCGTAACTCTCCTTGTAGCTTTTAAGCCCTGAATAGTGTTCCAGGGACCCATATTTTTCTTCGAGTAAATTGTATGTATTTATTTAGAAAATATAGCATGGAATTGTTTACATTCTCCAACTTTAACATGTCAGCAGCAAATCTACGTAATGCACCTTTAAGGCTTTAAAAACTGAGGAGTTTCGGAAACAGTTTACTGTGACTATTTACAGCTCTCACTTCTGTGTTCGTCAAGTTTAACTTGAAATGCTGAGCCAGCAGGCTAGATTTGGTTGTTGACTTTTTGAGCTTCATCTCCTTGTAGAATTTGAAATACAACTTGATGTGAAAATACACAGGAAGTGGATTTTAATGAGCTATCCAGGTAAAGTGTTTCCACCTTCAACAGAAACATAACAAAGCTGGATTTAAGACGTCCAAAGTTTGAACACTGACAAAGCTGAGACAATGTTATTGATGGTTTCATGTTAGCCTATAATAATGCTACTGACTTCATTTGACATCTCGTGTAATCTTATTCGTTCCAATATTTGAAGCAGTTTTTTTTTTTAATGGTTCACACACAATATATTAAATGTGTTTACATAAAAAAAATATTTATCAAACACAGTCAGAATTACCAGATTCTGTATTTCTGACCCTATTTATTATGAAGTTATGCCAAAACAACTAAATCAGTGTAGCTGGCTGCCATGGTTTTTAAAGGATAATTTTCTGGTTCTTTCCAAACATCCCCAGAGCTCAATGAATGTAAAAGCTCATTTCATAAAGGAGAAAATGTCCTATTAGAGGCCAGCAAGGGCACACTCAGCTTTTTTGTACAGTCTACATGAGCCAAGTAATAAATAATAAAAATGTAAATATTATCATAGAGTCTGTTGATTGAGATTTGTTTGCTTTTGGCTCAGCTGTGCAAATTATGCTGTTGGAGTTATTTGAGAAGGAAAGGGATAGGGAGGATTCCAGAAGGAGAAAGAAAGTTCGAGAAAAAGTTGTCTGTCATCCCTCGATCCTTGGGAAACCAACATGTACTCACATGCAATGGGAAAAAAAATGTTTTCAGTAACTACAGGCTCAGACAGCAGATCCCCAGCGAAGTCACAAGCCTGCTGATTAGAGCCAA
Organism: Symphodus melops; assembly: GCF_947650265.1. Lineage (NCBI taxonomy): Eukaryota > Metazoa > Chordata > Actinopteri > Labriformes > Labridae > Symphodus > Symphodus melops. The sequence continues at coordinate 12,012,684 of NC_136701.1, forward strand.
GCTGTCCAGAACCGGAGCCAAGTTGCTCTGATTCGACCCCACAGGCAGGACCCAAAGCATTAACATCTGGTTCAGCCACTGTAGACTCAGCATGCTTCACATCATGAGCCAACAACAGAAAGGACAATTCTGTGCCCAATCAAAGAGTGAAGTGGAAAGAATGCACTTACAGAGACAGGAAAGAATTCAAGAAATAGCAGACTTGTGAACTCCATTCGCCGACTTGTGTCCACACTAAGAAAAGTATCCCAAAGAAACATGATGATCATTTTCCACAAGACAACTTACACACACTCACCTGGTGGAGTTGCTCTGCTGAGCACTCGTCCATCCTAAGCTCAGACACAGGTAAAAGGAGAGACCCAAGATGTTGCCCATATGCATCATGATGCAGCGTACGTGCAACCAAAGCAGACTGTTGAAGAGCTGATAGCAGGAGGCAAGAGGTGAAAGACAAGAGCAGAGGAGGTGGAGGCTGTTGAGTCAGGATGGGGCGGAGAGAAAGAATAAGTGGGAGAGAACTAAGAGGGGAGAGAAGGCGTTGGAGAATGGATGAAGACTCAGACAGAGATGCCGAAAGGACAACAGTTGCTACAAAGAGCCATGAGGGGGGATGATGTGAGCTGGGAGGGAGGGAGGGAGAAGGCCTTAATTAAAGCCAGATGTTCCTATGAAATAAACCTGGTTTTAGTACAACAAATGGGGCAATAGGAATGAGCGACAGAGGAAGAATAACAAAGCGGCCTCGGCTTGGAGACATTCAGAAAATGAATCTTTTCACCAAAAAGGTTCGGTTCTTGAAATGGTTAAAAGTTAAATTAATGGAACAACCCTGTTGACATCCATCCTTGATGTCAGACTAATTATAATGTTTGGTGCACAGGTGAAGCTACGGCCTGAGGCGCTGCTGGCTCTAAGACTTGACTAGTAGGGCCATAAATCTTTACATTCCTCAACAACTCATGAAACCACCAATTTACAAAAAACCCTACAGGATCTTTTCAGAATCAAATCATCTTTGACCATCCTTTTTCAAAGAAAATACTAGAAAGCAGCTCGAATGGGATTCACAGAGAGAAATATCATCTCCTCCCTCTTACCGTACTTCCCCAATCCCCAGGGACCCCTTTGGCTCCATTGCATCTGAGTGAGAGAGCTTCTATTGCCCCCACAATCTACCAAGGGTAGAGTAGGGAGGGGGAGTATTGTTGCTCTTCTCTGCTAGAATCCACTGATGAGTCAACCCCCTGGACTACATTGCAGGGGCCTGTGGAGGGGATGCTTTTTCATTAATAAAAATATTAAATGAGCCACTTTTACAGACTACAGATGTGCAACACCTTGCTAAGTCTGGAGTCTTGAGACAAAATGGCCACCTCATAAAAGCACACAGCAGAGTTTCATGTGGTATATGACTTTAGCAGATTTTCTTACACTGAGGTTTGAATAATGGTCCTCTTTCAAACTTTGTTTTGCAAGCTCACACTCACATCTCCCTCACACTAGTTCAAGGGAGGACTGTGACAGTTTTGGGGCTCCAACAGAGCTGGAGGAATCAGAATTCTCTTGTCCTGCTGTGCTGTGTTTGTCTTAAGTCCTGATAAGAGGCAGCAGAAGCAGGAATGCGATGACGTGCAGAGTCTGCTGGGGGGAGCACAGCGTCTGTGCGTGTGCAAGAACTCTGCAGCCTCTGCCATGATGTGTGGGAGTCACAGCGACCTTTACACTTAGTGGGAATCCAAGCAGTGGGTGTACGTTTCTGCAATAAGTGGATGAATCCCTCAAACTGGACATGCATTCCTCTTTAGAAAGTCAAAGGGGTGAGAAGTGGGGGAGTAGATGACAGATGGGGTGGGGGGTTTAGGAAAAATGGAAAGCAAAGTAAAAATAATCTGACACAGAAGTTTTAAAGAAGTGAGAGGCTGTGTATCAATGCACCCTGCAGTGAGGTCATATTTGGGCCTCTCAGAGCCAACATATGACTCTATTACTGCATAACACATTCTACCCAAGTTAATTGTTTTAATACAAACATTTGATTTATATGAAACTATGCAGAACAGCCGAAAAACCCAGTGAAAGTGCATGTATCGGAGGAGGTGACAGTGCATATCTGAGGATTTCATAACAGCTGTTCCCCTCTCGGTCCTCTGTAATTGTGGCTCCTCTCATATTCCCTCCACAGGATAAAAAAAGATCAATCTTTCAATTATGAAGTGCAGTAAAGTAGGCAGGATTTTAAGTGACCTAAGAAATAAATTAAATCATAAGCAGAGATAAAAATTTGACTGGAAATTGTTGTATACTGCTTTTCATTATAAGTCCGACATGGAATTAAAGATGGTGCCAGGAACAGGAAGACTCCAGACTGCAAGAAACATCAACATTTACTTTCTGACAACAGCTGAGTTGTTTCAAGGAGCTTGTGTACTTCTCCAAGATGTAAAGAGGGAAGACTGGAAGAACAGCTTTTTATTGGACAAACTTCATAAAAAAGGAATATTGTGCATACATTGTTCTCAGCACCTCATTTAGTGTGAACAGGATGTTGCACTGAAATTAAACTAATAAATCTGATAGCAAAAGTGAGATTTGGATTTTGGTTCAGACTTTTGTTGCCCTAAAATGACAGATGCCAAGGACACACATCATTAGCTGCAAGCTAGTCCACTGCAAGTAATGACAAAATCATTCCTAGGAATGTTAAAAACCCTTTCACAGTGGAAAGAGAAATTCAGCAATAGACAGAAATATGCTGTGAATCTGCAAAATTGAACAGCGTAAATTTTGGACCCTCTAAAAGTCATGCAGGACTTGGTTGGATACGGATGACTAGACAAAAAAATTGAGGTCATGAAAATGGGATAGCCATTGCAGTGATCCTATTTCTGTTGAAACGATTCAATGACGTGAAAAAATGTTAGGCCTACTATATTAGACTTCTCCCTCTTTATTTGAAGGCCCTATGCTTTAAATCAGCAAAACGTTGTACATTAGGCCTTTTAACAGATAAAAACTAAACTATCATTGGTGAGTAGGGGACCCCTACTCATCTATGATAGCGTAGACATTGACCCCTGCTAGGGCCACGTAATGATTGATGAAGTATCGATTCAGCCTGCTCAGAAAACTATCCTTGCTTAACATTAGTAGCACAAACTAGGCTATTGTTATTTTCCCTTAATTTCATTTTAAACACATGTGCTATGAAGCATTGCACGTTATAATGCACTAATGTTATGTTATTTAAATATTTTAGGCCTATGTTTTTTTATGCATGAGCTCACGTCTCTTTTCAACACGGACAGATGGCTGTTTGCCTGTTAGTGCAGTTTACATACGAGAGCTCACTGTTGTCATGGTGACACCAGGTGGCGAAAACCCGGAACTACAACAAGCGTGTTGGAGCTGCTGCTGTGAGAAAAGAGGTAGTTTCATTACACCGCACCGTGATCATAACTCGTTTATGTGTTATCTGTGGTGGACAAGCTTTAATTCCTCTGAAAACACTCATTTATGTCACTGAAACGAACGACAGAAAACGCAGATCAGTTTGATTGTGGTATTAGCTCGTTAGGTTTTCTTATCATTTTAGCTCTAGCTTTTGGGATTAGGCCGGGTAGAGAAACCGGGTTTCAGGGACAGTCAATTTACTCCCATCAACTCATTAAATACAGATCAGACACGTGCCAGAGTTGCATACTGTACAGTGTCAGCTATCCTTCTCCAACCAGAACATAATCTAGCCTTTGTTTGTAGCATTTTGTGCTAGGTGTGCTACTAGCAGTAGGCTACAGTGTTGAAAGTCCTGTGAGTAAAGCTATTTTTAACTAACAGGCAACGCTCAATAAGACAGGAATTAAGGTATCTATTAGTCATTTCATTAGCTAACTACTATTACCTACTGTACATGTCCTTAATACTGGCACTACACTGCAGGCTATCGTAGCTTACTTATTATACAGCGGTGGATCAGAGTGTGCAGAGACTACAGGCAGGTGACGTGTGTGTGTGTGTTGTCATAGACACTGGTGTGTGTTTGTCTGTGTAGGCAGGAGGTCGAAGTCGGAGGCAGAAACATGACTCTGAGAAGAGATAAATGTCGAAATGTGCACCTTTATGGCTCCAGGTCTCCACGTAATTTTAAACACACGTACATGTCATTAGGATAAAGTAAATAAAGAGCTGTATCTTTGAATTGATAATAAATTTATAGGTATTCGTACAGGTCAGATAAGGTCCCAAAGTAGCAGTCAAAATTGCATCTGCCCATTGTTGCACACCCACAAAGCACATGAAGCACACACAAAAGTACAAGTTGTCACAGGTACTGTTTTTCCAATATACATATATTTCATGATGTTCATCAATATAATAAGACATTGATAGATTTACACTACAATTATTTTATGTACTTTAGTTTTTCATTCAGTCTCCTCTCCATTTACGTTTAGTCAACCTTTCTTAATTTCTAATTCCATACCAAATGACAGCACAATAAATCTATTCAAATAAAAGCAACAGAAAGAAAAAGATCAAATGAAGCTGATCACATTGCCAATGATCCTCCAGTCCTGTCCCTCCTGTAAGACCAGACAACCAGCGGCAATGTGGGCCTTCATCCCAGAAACCCCAGTCCCAAAAAGAAATCAAAATCTTTCCTCAAGCGTAAACTGATTTAAACAAAAAAAATAGATCTTGTAAGTACAAACAGCAATCTGATGTAAACTGTAGACTCATTCTAAGCATTTTGGACAATTGAAGGTAAAAATACTCATTTTTTCCCCATTAATTCCCCATTTGCTTAACCTTTTCCCATCAGTGCTTCCACATAATTCTGTGACATCTGGATTTATTACTAAATCAATGTAAAAGAAAAACACAAGATTTGGTTTAAAAAAAACAAAAAAAACATACAGAAAGCAGAATATTGTACATTTATAGCCACCCAGTCAATGTTCAGGAACTCAAAAGGTTCCCTCCTTTTACTGCATTCAGCCCATTTAGCGGTGACAGGAAACGCTGGTTGAAACTCTCCACGCTGTACACTCCAATGATTTCAGTAGATTTGAATATCTGTCTTTCTCATGTATGATCACCACCAAATGAGCGTGAACGCAGTGTTAGATTGAGATCCCTGAACGCTTCCCTCAGTCGACATAAAACAATATTCTCCTCTGAATCGTGTTCCCCATCCCGACAACAAAATGAACAAATCACAACAGAATAAGTGCCACGGTGTTAAAATAGATGCGCACTTCTTTGTATACAGACAGTAAAGCAACAGAAAGAGGGAGCACTCACTTCATTTTCACTACTGTGATCAAATTGGTTGAGCACTCACAACGGTTGGATTTATAACACAGAAGTCCTACCCCAATCAGTTGTGTTATTTCACTTCAGTCCAGTGTGTGGTTTAATCCTGCAGGATGGCTAAAAGGACCACTATTATGATTCTCTATTACCATAAACCATACACTTTATGTACTTTTTTTTCTCATCATTTATGTTTTGGTAAAATGCCAATGCCTTAAACCTGAGGATATAGGAACCCCTAACCCCAAAACACCCCCATTACACAACACCAAACAATGCAGATTTTTTTTTTTACATCAGTTTTCTTTATGTTTAACAGCTAGAGTTAGTTCATTTCTTTTCATGGAGGAACTTGGCAGTTAAATGGAGACAGAAAAAAGTCGAGTTGTGCTATTATTACTTATATAGGATCATGTGTGTCAAACTTGAACCTTCAAAGAAGCTCTTTAAACCAGGAGTCACATGATCACTGGGGGGGGGCGGGGGGGGGGGCTGTATTTTAGATTCGAAGCACGGGGGGGGCCTTATGTTTTGGTTTTACTTGCATATGTTTAAATGGCACACACAAAAGCCAAACTGACACACTGTATAAACAGTGTGTGATAGTTAAAAAGTCCTGTTATTGTGGATTAAGAGGGTATTCGATATTTCAAACATAGTTTAGATAACCTGTTTCTCTCCGCTTGTTTTTGATGGCAATTGGCAGCACAAGAATGGAAATCTGGTCTTTGGTAATCGTTTTACTATTTACTTTAGTTCTATTTCAGGTGAAACATGTAGGGTACTCAGGGAAGTGTGGGTCAGTTAAGGTTTGGGTCCTTTGTAAAAGAACGAGCCGGCAGATCTGTAACCTCTCTGCTCGTGTACTTCAGTGGTCAAGGAAACAACGTGCCCTCACTCTGAGATTTAAGCGGCCTAATCTGCTGGGATAAACTGGGGATATTCCCAAGACAGAGCTATTCTAACACACGCATGCACACACATTGATGCACCTGAACACACACAGAAACACACATATTCACTGTAGGGTGCAGTGAGTTTAGCTAAGGAGGGGGGGGGGGGCAGGTCGGTCTTCTCAGCTGGTGGGGAAGATAAAAGTCATGTTGCAAAGAGACAAGACTACTAAGGCACCACACACTCCTATTTTCAAATCGTGTGGTTTCATGGTCTTTATATCTTCCTTGTGACTAGAGCCTACTGTTAGATCTGAAAGCCTATCTTTTTAAAGTTTACGACTGTAAGTAATGGCATCGGTAAGCAAGAGCAAGTTGCCTTCAAACTTCAAACTCCTATTTCTAGAGAGCCAGACGTGACTGAGTAACTGAGCTCCAACAATGTTAGGGCTGAGAGGAGCCACAGTCACAAGAGAAATACTGTGAATTTGAATTCAAACTCCTTCTAGCATACCATTTTTACTCAAAAGGATTTTAGGTTTATCATTTTAGAGTGTACAAGGCTTTAGTTCTTCAGAGCGTTAAAACGCAGGCATCGCGCAGCGTTCCTGCTCATTTAACAGCCACGAGTACACAGGAGTAGATGTAAAAGTAGGTTGAAGACCAGACCAGCGAGCGCACCACTGAAATAAATGACAATAAGGATAGAAGCCTCTCCCTTGTTGCTTGGCAGTGTATAACGCACAGAGCTGGATTACAAAAAACACAGCAGACGAAGGTAAAGAGGTCAATCGTACTGATCGCACACTTCCTCTTTACCCGTCTGTATCACACAAAAATATACTATAATAAAAAATAGAATCTATTATATTTAAAAAAGAAAAAAAGGCCTTAACTATAGGGAGAAACACTGAGACAGAACCACTGCGCTAGCAAAACACTCGTCTTCAGAGTGCCACTATGTTTTTGAATAATTTTTTTTGTTGTCACGCTAAATATCTGAGCCTAACCCGAAGGTGCACGACTGAACTCAACTGTGATTTTTTTCTTCTTCTAACTGCTCCTCATTAGCCTCGTTCCCTGTTTCTAGATTTGCAAATAAGGCTAAATGATCACTTTTCGTTGTGTGCTCTTCGTTTGGAGAGGTTTCGCTGCACAAGGATCTCCTTAGGCCAGGCTATTGAGCAGCCCGACAGCGCCATCAAAAACAAGGATGGTCTGTGCATTTTAAACAGATTCCTTTCTCTCTCTCTCTCTTTTTTTTTTGTCCCTGCAGTCAGCCACTCCTCCGACACAAACTTGGAGTGTGAGGAGTTTCTGACTGGAAATATTCTACAGTAACTAATAGAAGTGACTGAAGACTAAGGCTTTTATGTGTCCATGTAGTAATGGGCCAATGAGTATTAATTAATTGTCAATAAAGGCATTGGCCCGGCTTTATCTTCATTTTCACAAGCCTGTATCCACAGTTTATGCTTATGACATCTCCACAGTATACTGTAAGTGTAGGATAACATCAGTTATATTACAAAATCAAAATAATAGCTTACCCTTACAGCTATTAACTAGAGCTATTTTCTCCTATGGTTTGTATGACTGACGTTTTCTACACAAGTTCATCGCATGTATATTTTTTCTTTTGAAAGATACTTACATTTAAATGTGCTACGGTAAGACCATTTGCACTAGACTGCAATGAAGGAATGTTTTCGAAATAAGACACTACGTAATATAGAAATAAAAAAGAAACATCTACAGACATTGGTCAAACTGTACTATGGCAGTATAGAAATTATCCGAAGAAATTGGGGTGTTTGAGCATGCTGAGAGACAGGTGAAGGGTGGAAGTTAAAGACGCAGCAGATGAAAGTAAGTCATCGATGGTAGAAAGAGAAATGACACTTAGATGATTTGGGGGGGGGTCAGATGGAAAGGTCTGTGAATGATGATTTGATGGGATATGTTGAACAATTCATGCATTCTTTTTTTTTTTTTTTAAATATCAGTCACAGTATCTGTAACTGTCTCAGAGAGCCTGGAAAGAAAGAAAAACTTGGATTTCCGTGGCATCAGGTTACAGAAATCTGCAGCTAACGATTTGTGATGGGCAGTTTTGTTGATAAAGTTGCTTTCATTTTTGTAACTTGATGCAACTTTTTTTTTTTTTAAAGTCCAAGTTTTGATTCTCAGGCTTGTTTTCAACTGTCTCCAAAGACAGAGATGGACTGGATAGTCATTTGGGTATTTCCTTAATAAAGTGGAGTTGACTCCAATGTGCAAAATGACACCGAAAAGAGCGAGAGTAAGCAGGGGAACGACAGATGATGATAACATGCAATACACACTGATTAATAGGCAGTATTTAACGCTGAAGCATACATAAAATTAATACAAAAAATAAAAAATACAAAATGCACACACGCACGCACACACACCTACAAAACAGTATATATATATATCAGAATAAAACTCTACAAAGAACTATATATATCAGTTATGTAACAATTATCGCCAATCGTTGTTCCTTTTCTGTTGTTGCATCGTCACAAGTGTTTGGTTCTCGTTATGGCAGGTTAGAAAAGCCAAGAGGACCCAGAAAGGAGACAGGGCCACACACTCACAGGACAAATATTGACAGGGGTCCAGAGGCCAGGTGGTGGAGGTGGGGGAGCCATGGGGCCCTGAAGGGTTTAGGGGTGTTATACCAAGGCTAATTTGGGAGATATATAGAATCACTTTTTCATGGTTAATTTCGTTATCGATTTGAGGGTTGGTTTTTTTTTTTTCTGTAGCGAGGAAGTTGGGCTTAGACTGGGGTAGGAGCGTCTCTTCTTAGGTGCTGAAGTACACTGGAAAAAAAGAGATCAAAGTGATGAGGCTCTGATTGATCACTTCAAGGAATGCTTCCAGAGACAGAATATATGACACCAATATGACAAAACCGTTTTACAAATAATTATCAAAAATTAAATAAAATAAAAAAAGAACGTGTGAATAAAATATGAAATGTAAAGTTTTTGCTGTTAAGCGTTTAAAATCAACATTTTTAAACCTTTGTTCAATAGAATCTTACCAATAATGACGATGAGGACAATCACGCATATCACACCCAGGATGATCATCATCTGTAGTCAGAGGTGAAACAGAACATGTTATTAGAAAAACTGACAAATTCAAATATTTGACCCTGTTCCGAAAACTCCAGTGGATAAGAAAAACAAAGTCTTGGCTCAAATCAGCTTCATAAAGCACACACTACATTTCCACTTCCAGACACAACATTCACTTACTTCATGTTTTGAATAATTAATTCTTACACATCATCCATTTCTAAACTGTTGCATAATCCTCAGTTGTGTTAACCTCACTGACCTCAAATTGCAGCACTCCTGACACTAACACTTTGTGTTACTTCATAATGATGTAGAATCTATATGTCACATTTCTATGAATGACAAAAATGATATTGATGTTCCTAAAAAAAGAAATGATGCATGTGTACAAACAATATAGAGAAATCAACAACTGTGATTGGCCACAAATTCCTGGAAGTTGCCATTCAAGCAAAGTTTAAAGCCGCTCTGAAACGAGCACATTCGGTATTAGACTAAGCGTGTGTGCATGTCCTCACCTTGGCATTCTTCCACCAGTATTTATTCTTGAGTTTTGCAGCGCTGGTCTCAAACTGAGAGGCTCCAGCCTGCAGGGCATCGGCCCTGTCGTCCAGCTCTGACAGCTTCTGATCACGCTCCAGAACCTTGTCCACGTTTACACGCATGATATCCACCACCTATAGGGAAACACACACACAGCGATATAGCGTATCGGGACAGCTTGTCTCAATGTGAGCATCTGACAGGAGGAAGCTGTTGTGATTTGGTCTGAACATTTTTTATTAACCATGTTTGATAATGGTTTGTGTGATTTTTTTGGACCAGTGAGCTTGTAGGCACGTTCTCACCTCATCCACTTGTGCCTGTGTCTGCTGCAGACGACGGTTGCTGGTGAGGTTGGGAGGCTGATTCCCTCCCTCTGCTGCAGGGGCTCCAGCTGGGGCAGACCTGGTGACACGCAAATAAAAACATTCAATATTGATACAACATACATGTCATTCATCAGACATGTAGAAAAAGGGGGATCAACAGGAAATGATCTTTATTTACACAGCGCTGGTGTTGAAACTCATTCTGATGTGTACTTAGCCCCACTTATGCAATGGGATCTGCAATGTGATTCTTATGTAGCCTAAGAAGGTGATAAAGCAAAGAAATTGAGCTTTGTGTTGTCATAGGTACACTCTTTATGATAGTGTTTGTGTCTGACGGATGAGTGTGGAGTTTTGACAGTGCTGGGAACTCTAAGTTTAAATGAGATAGTCGTTATCAGTTCTCGTTTGTATATTTGGAACAAATCCACATGTTATCACTTAACAGTCCAGATAATTACCTTCAATCACAGACAAAAAAGATTCGACTACTGCAGGCTCTGCAGAAGTCATGTAGATGTGTCATGTCATGTTGTATTGTTGACCTACATAGACTTATTCTTTTAGACGCACTCTGCGCCAATAATGACCTCAGGGAGAGGCAGGCGGTGTAAGCGACAGTGTCATGTTCCACTTAAAAGTGAAAGCTCTACGTCTTTGTTTAACACAGTGGGAGAAAAAGATGACCATTAATATAACAAGTAGTCATGTCTAACATTTAAAAGTTATCTTTACAGAGATTTGCTTTTGACCAACTCAAACTTTAGTTGTTTGTGTGTTTTGAGAGTTCTATGTGAATCCTGTTGCATCGAGCTGCTGTTATTGTTTAAGTAGAATTAGGGAAACTGTGGTTAGCATAAGAGTTAGGTAGACGACACAAACTGCAGAACATTCGGGATATCGTCCAAACAGCAAACACAAAAACAACCAACAATGAGGGACAAAAATAAAACATTCACCAACCATGACTATTCAAAAATGAACTCAAATAGGATCATCTCTTACAACTGCTCTCACTTTATTTTCATGAATGTGCAGCAGAGTCGCTTCAAAATCTCCAGAATGAATCAAAAACACGTTTTAATTTGATGTTGCAGATACAAAGCACATGACACAGGCCGTTAAGGCTCAACATGCTTACATGTAGTTTCTCAGCGTTCAGCAAGCACTATTACTGTCTAAACAGAGAAATCAATCAGATAATAAAAGCTGAATGGAAGAAACATAAGGTTGGAGTATCTTCTAATGAATAAACCTCAGTCGTAACAGCGTCAACGCTCGAGTGAGGCAGAACTGTGTATAAAGGTCACCTTTACATGCTCACACATCACTAATCCTCTAACAACAACAAATCCTTTGAATAGTTGGCCTGATGGTGCTGGTGGTCCCCGTCAGCTGCCAGCCAACAGAAAAGCAACATGCCAGATCTGTAACACTGTCTATCATTATTTGTACTAAACGTCATATATTTTGATTTTTTCTTTTACCAGACTAGAGTTTTATTGTTAATGAAACATGGTAGTTCAGCTGATACTTACTCCTATACACTTCTTATGACTGTCTGCTTCTTTTCAGCATGACTTATCACCACAAAACATTAATATATGCAGAGATGTATGCCATCATCACCTCTGAACTGGCACAAACCAGGAAGAGCTGCTAGAGCTGTGACAAGATTTCTCACCAGCGTCTACATCCTGTGAACACTGATGGCTGTGTTAGATTCAAATGGAAAAAAAATAAAAATAAATGCTCAGCACCAACATTAAGCAGCCATCTCTGATCTTGACTGATGCAGTCAACAGGTAATGTTGGTAGGAAAACTTCACCTGGTAAATATTCTACTTATCTCAGAATCTTACAAAAGACAGTTTGGCAATACATTTTAGCCTTCACATCATAACTGTCTCAACCTGCGGATGATTTTATTTGTGCCGTCAACTACATGACAAGGGCACATGCATCAGATTTTTTTTCCTTTTTACGTTGGCTTAGCCTGATTTTACATTCATCTGTTCTTAAAATGGTTTTAAATGCATGCTTAATATACTCAAACCATTTCAAGAAAGATTTAAAATTAAAGTCTAGTCCTCCAGTGACCCAAATGAAAGGTCTGTGTAAGGTTTTCATTATGTTGCATGAAGATCTATAGATACAACCCTATCACATCGTTTACCATTTAAACTAGTTGCATAACTGCAGAAAATACAACTACAGCTGGACAGTGTTTGGGGTGGCCCCTGTCTTGAATAAGCACGCTGTGTGACTTTGAGCACTGGAGAGCGACATTTCAGCACTGGACAGCGACACAGCAGCTCAGACCAGAGAGCGTCTGATCCCTGCCTCACTAAAGTAGTCTGTTTGATGTTACCGAGCTGGATCCCATCCCTCAACACTCACCTCTTTTATTTCTCTTTCACAATTCACACACACACACACACGCACACGGCCTATACGATGTCCTGTAAAATATGACGTTTCACGACGAGCACGACGGGCCTGTAAATACAATGAAAAGCCTACACTATAGAGGGCGGGGAGCTTCCTTATAATGACAGCCATGATTTTAGTGACAAATGAGACTTATTGCCCACAGAGGGAGTGTTAGCACCCATTTTAAAGGCATGTCGTGAGTTGGCACCATTTTCTTTGAACGTTTCAACTGCTTGCCATGCAAAAAAAAACGGACAGAGAAGACGGTCACGGCTATCTTTCCTTAGCTTCCTCGTTTCACAGGGACTTCATATTTTGTTTTAAAACAGAAACAGCCCAATATGACGTGTGAAGGAACATTTCCTTTTTTTGTCCCTGGCAACGCAAATGTAATTAATTGTGTTGAGATATATAGCTGTCCGCCCTCACGACAATCGACGAAATATACAGTAGGAGGCTAGGCTATCCCCACCCCCCGCTGTAGGTTGCAAATATCACGTAAACTAGGCCTAAGCCTACTTCAGAGCTAATAATATCATCGTGTATTAGACGGTCTGTAGAGTATTCGTCGAATAGTCAGCGCGTCCAGTGTTCAACATCATGTCCTTGCTATTTTAAAAAAAAAGGCCTCATCATCACCTGTTCTGTAATGACATTTTCATGAAGGAACGACGTACTTTTATTCAAGGCTTCATTCTATATTCCCATTTGTGGTTTTAATTAGCCTGTGGGTAATCACACAGAAGGTGTCCTTTTTCAAAATCAAACCAGTCCAGACTGGAAAAAATGTGCGCGTGCTGGCTCCGGTGGGAAAGCAATGGAATAAAAGAGACGTGCGATAAATAAACACGGAGCTCCTTCGTCGTGTCAAACTGTAAAAAATACAGCTAATTCCGCGATGAATTAGATTTAAACCTGTAACGACGGTCTGCCTCAAGGTTAGGCCACCACCTTAGCCACAACACTTAGGCGTTTGGGTCATATCAACAACGTCAATTACCCTGTAAAAAATCAAATTCGACGGTAATTTATTGGAATGACAAACGGACGAACGTGACACCAGAAAAATAACCGCAGAATTAGATTGGCAGGGATGCACGAGACAGCGTCAAACCCGAATATCCTGCTATTATCCGTCGCGAGGACAAAAACTGTAACACGCTAATAAACTGGCATTGGCCGAAATAAGGAGCTTTTAAAAGGGTGTTGTACTTACATGTTCCTGGTTGTATTGGCTAGACAGCTGTGCTGAAATCCGGACTGGAAATGTTAGCGCGTGCTAAGTGGCTGGCAGATGGATGTGGATTGCCTTCTGCGCTCCTCTCTACCCTCTGGCACCCTTTGGTTGGTTATTGTGGCGTTTCCCTGCCTCTACAGCCCAGGAGGATTTTCTGGCTCGTATTTGCCGCTGAGAGTCTACAAAAAAAAATATGTTCTTCCTATTTCTACGGCGATGCGGCACCTGCAGGCTATTTACTAGAGCCTGGCGTTGTCAGGGTCCGTGCAGTAATGAAGGTGTAATAAACAGCCGCCTGGATTAGGTGGACAAAGATGGCTCTGTGACGTCAATGAGGCGAGTTTCATGTTGAAATGGGTGGCCGGACACTTGAAACACGCACTCTCTAACAGACAGGACAGCGCTGCTTTAACATGGACATACTGTTATTGTGGCGTTATGAATATTCTTTAAAGACATCACATGATTTTATAGGGTTAGGGTTTAGAGGTGCTTTAATTGAGCTTAATATGGTTACAAGTCTGTGTCAACAAAATGGCGTTCCTCGAAAGGGGGTGTGGCAAGCTTCGCAGTAGATACTTGGTTATAATAGATAGGCCATGTATTGGGACGTATAGCTGAGAGTAAGCTAAATGCAATTAACAAGCTGTTGTTGAAGAAATGTTACATTTGTCCGACTGAAGCGAACCTGCTTCACATCCAGGCACTGTAAATTCTTAGTCTTGTACAACAAATGTGAGGCTGGGGTCTTCTCAGCCATGTGAGCTCAAGCTTATTGATTTCTTTCCTCCCTGAAGGGGGTTTCCCTGGCAAATTATACAGTCAACTGTTGTGAATAATAAAGACATATCAAAGTAGAAGATTTGACATGGTTCATATCCCCTGTTTGTAATGTAAATAAGTTTGTTTTTAAATTTGTTTGTCACTAGTGTTTTACGACTACACCATATTCAAATCTCTCACAGCAATAAGCAATTATAGATTTAGTTTTTTTTCTGAATTATATAGGGATAATTAAGTGCTTTGGTTGATATTAGTTTTATATTCACTGGCAATGAAACAAAGATGTGTTAAATATGACAACAAATTTAGGGCATTTGAATAATATTATGATTATTATGTCTGAACCATAAAACAGAAAACAAGCAGAGGCAACTCTCCCCGAGTTCAGGATCTGATCAATAGTCTGTACGCCACTTGTCATCAAGTTTTATCTTTGGCCCTGTTTCACTGCTTAACATCTCTTTAATAGAAATGTTCACATCAAATAAACCTAGATCCTTATTGTAGACCTTACATTGATTGGTTGAAAAAGTCCATAAAAAGGACCTTCAAAAGTTTCCCTGATGTAGGAGACTGAATGTTTGAATTTCTGTGCACAGTGAATATAAAATGTTGCATCATAAATCTGTTGATATTGTAAGGGATATTTTATTACATAATGTTGGAATAATCCCTACTCAGGTTAAATCCAATCACTCAAACAGTGTGCGACATATTGAACTCACATTAAACCTAACACATCATTTGGCTGTTTTTGAAGCGTTAATCCGAAAGTTACATGTAGATCACACAGGCTGAAATCTCATGAGTTTGTAAATCCACTCTCAATTCCACTAGTGAACCCCCAACCCCACCCTAACACACTTCTATGCTAATGTGGTAAATGATTCAAATAATATACATGTTCTTCTTTCTGCTTCACATTTAAAATAATCAAACATTAGAGTAAAAGGAAGGAAAGAACTAGACAGGAAGATTGGACAATAGTTTATAAGAACCAAAATCAATGAAACAAGAAGAAATCAAAGTGAGTAAGACAAAAAGTGAAATTACAATCAGTCAATCAAAATGCTAAATGTCAGACATTTCTGCTATCATAGGGTCATTCTCCAGCTTCTATGTGACCTTAAAAGATCATCCTCAACTGGGCTCATTCCCTTTTGCCATATATAATCTGTCACTTATTGACAGGCTTTACAACTACATATCATCATAGTATCTGCTTAAATTTTGCTATATAGCAAGTAAACATTTTTTCAGAGTGAGGAACAAATGGTAGTACTTCAAAAAAGGAAGTATATAGGTTGCATCTTTTGTCCTTCAGGTGAATTAGATGTATTCCCACAGTCCACAGGGTGGTGCCATAGAACTGCTTGGTTTCATCACTGACATCCCTTGGAAGTATGAGAAGAGGCAGCCACCCCGTGGTGTTGCCCCGCCCCCTTATGGTTGTGACCTCAGTGACCTTTAAGAGAATAAAGAATGTCACTCTGGCCATTTCCGAAAGCCACATTTCAGAATGAACCGTCGGGTCCAACTCAGCAGACTGAACATTTTAGCATGAATGCTAACTTCCGGGTTTGTGCAGTATGGTTTGGAGGCTTTCTTAAAAGGGCCACAGTATATTTAAACACACTGTTCCATTGTTGTGGTTTAGTAATTTAATAACTCATTAACAGTATTTTATTGAAACGTTTACTGAAAATCGAATATGTATAGTAATGCATTCAAGGATTCAAGGTTGTTTATTGTCAAATATGCATACTTCACACACAGAGCCAGGTGTAATGGGTAGAAGCTGTAAACAAATCCATTGGCATGTATCACCTGTAACGATTTCATCCTTACTGTTGAGAAAATAAGAATTGTAATGTGTGGAAGATGCAGGTGCACTGCTTGTATTGTACGGCTCAGACATGCACACCTTGATCTATAATTGATCAAAGCATCTCCCTGGCTTTTTCTGAAAAAATGTAGGCAGACTCGACCCACTCCTGCCTCACAAGACCTGTGGTTCAAAGAAATGTTGCAGAGTGTTCTAAAATAAAGAAAATGATACTCAGACATGCTGAACCACAGACGGCAACTAAAAACAAAATCTACAAAAAAAAAAAACTGGAACTAATATTACTCAAAACAAATCAAAATGTGAACATATGAGCCTTGATGACAATGCTATTTCAATGTGGATCTGGTTGACAAGAGCCTTTTAAACTTAGGATTTCATGCTGAGCTATAAACTTGTGTCATATTTCCCTTAGGGTTCCGTAGAAGAACATGTTTGCACATGAAAAACAGTCAAAGAAGCAGTGGAAACAGAGTTGGGAAATTTATTTCTGTTAAAAGTACCTTTACAGTACCCCGTGAGGTATACAGTGTGATGAGACGAGACATGAGGTTGTCAGGGACTCACAAAAGATTTTGTGTCGACAGTGTTGTCGTATGGCGTTACACTCAATGTATGCACAGTTTCAAAATCTGAATTTAATGGCACAGTCAAGCAAAAACAGGACGATGAATCCAGAAATCAGGGTTTTAATGGTAAAATCCGGACACTTCAAAGTGAGGATTTCATTCACAGTTGTGGTCCTATTTTGCATTTACTCACGTTCCAACAATCACAAGCACGTGCTGCACCAAAACTATCCCTTAGCCACTCAAAGACCTGAAGCAAAAACGTCTAAACATCCAAACTAAACATCCCTGTGAGGCTCTCCACTTCTTAATAAATCTTTCTATATATTGCTTAATTTTTTGGATTCATTGGTGCAAAAATGGTCAGTGACGATTAACACGAACCAAAAGTAAACCCACACACACCTGGGACATTGCAGGCTCATGTAAGGAGTGATATTGCACTGCTTTTCATTAACTAAAAGGCGTTACGCTGACATCTGTCAGTACACCCACGACACAGGCACCCACTGTGGGGTGGAGGTGGCCTGCTCCATGGCCTCCTCAACACCTTTCACACTCTCGTCCACGTCGTTGTTTACGATAATCACGTCGAAGAAATGTCTGTATGTGGCGGCGATGGCTTCTGACTCTTTCTGGATCATCATAAGGTTTTCCGTCTAAAGAGACCAGACACAGAGGATTAGCTGTTGTCTCCAAATGGAGTTTTAAAAGAATGGAATCAAACCAAGATAAGATTTAGTACCTGGGCAGCTGTAGTGGTCGGAGCGATGAAAACGACAAGGGGTGCAAAGTCAGCAGTCCGCAAGACTTTCAAGGTCTGCATTAAAGAGGGAGAAAAATATGTTATGCCGATTATATACTTCATGCAATTTATGCTAAGACCATTTTAAACAGAAGCAGTTGGAAGAAGGAGAATACTTTTACTTAACCCAGGAGAATGACGTTCAATTATAAACTCCAATGTTTCACCCCTCTTATCCAACAAACAACAGCAGAGTGGAAAATGTCCAAAAAATGTTGAGAATCTGTGTTTTTTTTATTATGAACAGGGATGTAAAGGTTAATCGTGAGGGAGTTAAAAATCGATTCAAAGGAGTCAAGATTCACATCGGTACTCTGAAAAATGAATCACAGTAATGCCATGAGCGTTAGCAGCTGTAGAGCAGAGGAGGTTGGTTGTATCAGGCAGACGCTGTCGTGGCAGCTACGAAGCCAAACCATATTAACAAGCGCGTTTGTAGCCCCGCTCGCCCAAACAAGTGCAAGAGCCGAAGAGATTACCAGGTGCATTTGTGTTTTCATGAAAAATTGAAAGGAATCTTTTTCAGTCATCTCAGAATTTTTTTTATTTCTTCTTTCTTATTTTGTAAAATAAATCGTGAGAGAATTGTATCGTGAACCCGGTACCGTGAATCGAATCGTAGCTGGAGTTCAGTGAATCGTTACATCCCTAATCATGAGGTAAGGGTAATGAGTGCCCATGTTGAAACAAAGTGTTGATGGTGAATTTCCCCCTATTGGGTAGTTTAGCACTACAACTCAAAGAGCCACACAAAGTCACCAGTTGACCCAATAAACTGACTCGATCATTTTAATATGAAAACTAACCTGCGGTTCGATGTCCAGCAAAGCGATTTTGCCCTGCTCATGGATCTTCTGGATGGTCTCGATTTTGGTTCCAAACATGTTTCCCTGGAAGCTGCCATACTCCAGCAGCTCGTTTCCCGAGATGCACTTGGTCATGGCGTCATTGGAGATGAAATAATATTCCTGTCCGTTTTCCTCGTCCTTACGCTGCGGTCGGGTGGTGTCTGCACGGAAGTAAAGGAAATACTCAGCTTCACGACAATCCTAAGCTGTAGTTATGAACAAAAAAAGTTTACATCTACTTACGTGGGGCAGGGTAGGAAAACTTCTCTGGGTATTTGGTCAATAGTGCATTTTTAATGTGGCTCCTTCCTACACCAGGTGCACCTAGAAAGAGATTCATTTATATTTCAAAGGACATTTTTTCTTTCATTTTAAATTTACACAGAATTAATCTAAATGTTGTGACCTTATCATGCCCCCTTTAAAAGTTTGAGGTATCATTAGAGGTGTTTCAATTTGTAAGATGTATGACAATAACACGAAAACATGTGACTCAAAATATATGACACTTTAAACTATAGGACACTAACCAATGAGCACCAGTGTTTTCCTGTTAAAAGCAGGGAGCTGGACTACCTCCTCATAAGAAATGACATCCAGCTGGTCAAAAACTGTAAGAAAAAAAGAAAGAAAAGAAAATGCCTTAGACAAAAACACAATTGAGAAAGAAACCGTGAAGGAGTGAAACGAGTGTCTTACTGGAGCTGTGTTTAGCCAGGTATTTGTCTTTGCACTTCTTTTTCTTTCCGAACGGGCTGCAGGACTGGCTGCCCTCTCTGGCCTTGCTTTTACTTGCCACCCTCCTGTAGAGGGAGAGAAGATTGGTGGGGATTAAATTTGTTTTGGCGTCTGTGCGGAAGGACATTTTTGTCAGTCTTCGTCACATCACTTTGACATGTATGACAGATCTGCTTACCATTCCTGCAGCTCTGGGGAGGGGATCAGTCCAGCAAAGTCTGCAGCACTCCTCTCCACTCGGCCCTGCCACCAGTTTGGGTCCTGCTTGTTGATGATCTGAATGATGTCACCGGTTTGAAACTTCAGACCTGCTTCTTTGCACGGGATGAGGTCATCCTTGGTGGGGTCGTATTCAAACTGGGCCCTCATGTACATCTGTAGATCAGAATGACATAATGTGTAACGGCTTCTTTCCTTGGATACAACAACTGTAGATAGATAGTGTTTGTCAAACTGGGCAGTTTGTCCGATCATATCCATCCTTTAGAAATACTCTGTAATATTGTTGCTCATAGACTTTACAGATCTGTAAGTGTAGAGTTAGAGCATTCTCACCATGAATACTCAGAGTAGAACTTTCTAACATGAAATTCACCCTTAAAAAGAATTTAGAAGCTCATGATATGATCTTTGACTGCTGAACTCTTAAGGTGAATCCCCCCCCCCCCACCCCACCCCCCAACCACGTGCGAGTCCTGGTCTATCAATTCTGACTGCTGCTGATGTACAGAAGTAACATAGGATGGTAAACTGAAGCGTTTGACCTCTGTTACATAACCGACCTCTGGAAAGTCCTCCAAAAAATGAATTACAGGTCCTGTTAAGATCCAGCGAGTAGCCGCAAAAACTATTTGTTCATAATACATATATGCACAGCAAGTCTTCTTCTGTCTTCAGAGCAAAGCAACCAAGATAAGCTGTCAAAGATCACAGCAGGTAACAGGTAAATTCTCCTCAGCATGAATTAGAACTATTGTTAGTAGAGTTTATGAATATTTGTGGGTCCCCAAAATCGCTCCAGAGGTTTTAGTACACATAAAAAGATCAAACACACCCAATGAAGATGATCAGTGGGAATACAGGAGCAATCTGGGTCACCAAAAATAATGTTTTTTGAGCATTAAAGTAAGAAGAACTAAGTCTGCAAACTAGTGGACTACAAGCTTTTTAAAGACTGCCATCACTGACCACAGCAACACCACAGAATGTGGTTTAGTATTTTCTTTACAACCTATTCATTAAGACCTTCTTCACGTATAGGTTGTAAAATCAATAGCAAACATCCTTGCAGGCGGCCATTTGTATTGTGTAGTAGACTTGTGATTGGCCGCTGGATGTGATGAGATATGGCCAGCAGATGGCAGAATGAAACACGCTAACAAAGTGTTTCAGGTCAAACTAGCAGAGCTAATGAAAGTAATAATTGTTTAACGTCAACTTTGTTCATATTCACCTGGTGCGCTCATTGACTTACAGAAGGTTCACCTAATGAAAAACAAAACGCTTTTCAAAAAAAAAAAAGGAAGGTATGGAGGAAAAACAAAAACGGGAACAAATTGAGCTAGTTTTCTCGGTTCATGCATGTAAGTGAGAACAAATACGCCACAGAATTCATTCACAACAACTTCACAAAGTAGGAAACACCACGACACCAAAGCTGGGAGAGCATATGAGCTGGTTATTACTTCACAGACTCTGGACCGACTCTGCTGGTTGGGAATGATCTTCATTGTCACGACTCCACTCGTTTCTTTCTGTAAATACAGACGACACCCGATTAATAAGCCATTTATACCCCAATCATCACACAAAGATCGGTGCCAAAGAGTTCTTTTCTAAACAACTTACAAGGATCTTCTGTAGCTGATCTACAGTGTGGTTTGTGACACTTTTCCCATTGATTTCTGCTATTTCATCCCCTTCATGTAAGGACCCTGGGGGAAAGAAGAGTTGAGGAGAAGTTTAATAAATAAAACCCACTTTTTAAAAAAAAAAATGCTACTTGAGTATCTATGTCCTCCTGGGAGATAAATGTAAAGCATGACATTTCGGAGGCTGGTAAAACCTCCAAAAGAAACTGTTTTTTTGGTCTTCATAGAATGACAGCATGAACGGGCCTGAAGCATTACGGTTAGTTTTAAAGTTACATTTTAAGGTCAGTTTTCAAGTACATGACCCTCTCCAGTACAAAAGTGTGCTAATGCTAATACTACTAAGACAGACCTGCCGTGACGGGCTCAAACCATTGACCTGTTAGGTCGAGAACTTCCTTTCTGACAAACACACACACTGAAGGCCAGCTCTGCTCACTAACACAGGAATGTAATCAATATGTGATGAATCACCTTGTCTATGGATCATTCCCCCATGCAATATTCTGGCCACTGTGCACCTTTGTTTGTCGTTCAGCTTCAGAGTAACCCCCTGCATGATGAGAACAGTGAAAGATGAAGAGTCAGCCTCACACATCAAATGTATGACAGCAGGCCGTTTGTGTGGAGAGGCACATCATTTTTCCGTACCATTGGCTCGGACGAATTCTTCTCAAACTCCACTTCTTTCATCTTGCTCAGCTCGGTGCTGTTCATGTGCTTGGCACTGCCGTTGGTGTAGACGTCTGCTCCTTTATTCTCATACGTTTGCACAGTCGCCTGTTAAAGAAAAAAAAAGAAAAGAAAGGGAGGGTAAAAACACACCAATCATATAGTTTGTTCTCTTTTCTCTCAAGGAACTAAATCGACTGGAATGTTCTTTTCAGGAAAAAAAGTAATTCCCCTCCTCCTCCTGAAGGTTTTGGAGTCAGACACCTCAGATCGTTTCACTTTCCAATAACTGCACTGAAAGCTTTTCGCTCATGTGTGCTAACAGCTACGTATCATTTGCAGTTTCAACATATGTTCAAGGTTGAAAATTAACCCGGTGTTATAACAGCTCATTAACCCCGTCCAGTGATCTGGTCCACCAGGTTCATGTGGTCATGGAGACCACCAGTGTCCTCGCGTGGTCATCATCGACGAAACACTAATGTAAAGACGCTAAATCCTCCTGCTCAATCTAAAGTGAAGGCTTTGCATTGACTTTCAGAGTAGGCAAAATGGTACCCCAGACACTAGCGCTGTGCCGCTGTGATCAACTCAAGGAGTAGTGTGAAGGCAGAAAACACCAAACCTCCAGAACATTCCAACAAGTTCACATGTAAACAAGGATGCCTCTACTCTCAAGTGAGGAAAAGCACCTTTGTAAAGTAACACAAGAAAGAGCTCCTCGGACTAACGAAGGCTATGCTGTTTATGGAATACGTGAATTCATTCGGTCCAAAATAAGATAATGTGGATGTCAGGAATTAGGATTACTTAGCGGTATTTTAGCATTCTGTGTATGGCTCACATGTCTAATATAAAACACTGTATTCACAATATTATATTGTTTAAGGATTGGTCACTACACTGAGAATCAGCTGCATCAGCAAAAAACATTCTGAAACATCAGCGAAAAATAAGTCCAACTATTATCTAGCTTTCAGAATCAGCACTACACTAAACCAATAAATATCATTATGGCCCTTCTCCTCCTCCACACCTGAAACTCCCGTTTAAAGACGTGCTCATTTGATGTGGAACAGAGGCAAGAATTTCAAAAGAGTCAGGCGATAACAGACTGTAGTTTGTTGTTGTTTTTTTTTTGTTTTTTTTTGGGGGGGGGGGTTTTGAGTGCAGCAACCGGATAGTTATTTACCAGCTCTGTGCTGTACCAGAAGGGAGAGAGGAGTTTGGACGCCACAGAGAGAACAGATGAAATTACATCCTCTCAGGAGAAGAATCTGTACTGCAGGTTGGGGTTTTTTTATTTGCTGCAGATACAATCACCAAACACATCTCCAGAGCTGAAACACACAAACACTGATTTCTATCTCTAGAAAATCCAAAGAGTGTCAGACTTATTATGTGTCTGTCCTTGAGCAAACATTTCATATACTGGTGGTGGTGCTCTGCAGACAAGAGGAAATGAATCTTGTGAATGTGTTTTTGTGATCTTATTACTAACTTAATGAAAGCGCAGAATCGGACCAGAAGTTGTAACAGTTGAGCACTCTTATTGTATAATGGCAATGAATGTATATGGTTTTCCTCATTTAGACGGATTATTTGCAGTACCCATTAAATGTAGCGATAACTGTCCCATCTATTCACTGAGGATTTTCCTGATTACAGTAAATACACAGCTCAGGGAAAGTGTCCAGGTCACACAATCTCACCTTGATGAATGTGTTTCAGCTCAAACCTACTGAAACAATGGACTAAATCCCCCTCACTTAATCTGCGCACAGATGATGTCATTCCTACCACGAAATGCTAAAACACACAACTCGATTCATTAGCATCACAACGACTTGAATGTTTCATCAAGATTTCGACAAAGAGTTCCATCAGCTCTGATCACTCACAGTGTCATAAAGACATTAAAAACACACGTGATTACTTCATCTGGCCGGACACAATGACTTCCAATCACTGCTAACAGTTGACATGTTTTGCTCGGGGTCAGGAAGCCCCTCCGACAAACGTGAATGCCAGGTTTGGGTGTGGAGAAGCAACAGGATAAACAAACACTGGGGTGAAAAAAAGGAAAGAGCAGAGTGCTTCCTGTTCGGGATTTTTACTCATCACATCTACACATGAGGTTTAGCTTCATTTGAGTAGATTAAACTATTAATACAAATTGTTAAGTATAATGTGGGGGGGGGGGGGACATTTAAAGTTCATACTTACTGTTTCACCAGATTATACTGATTACATTACATTTCAATCTGGCTCTTTGTTATCTACTCTTTCTGTACAGATAATCAGCCAGAAAACATTAATAACTCAGTCTGTTCCCCCTGTTGGATTTAGGGAGGCTCTATTGAAGGAACACAATAGGAGATCAATATCTGACCTTCATGAACGTCTATCTTTTAAAAAGAAACAAGCACAGAGCGAAGAGGCCTGTCAGACACATTTGAATGATCACAGACGCAACGATTTGGGATCATACAGAAATATCCGGAGGGGAATTTTTTTAATTTTTTTAAAAAGGGTGTAAAGTAGTTCTTCGATGTATGTCAGGGCCTCGTCACACTTGTTGAAACTTGTTTGGGTCTCAACGAATCGACTTGAATAGCGAGGTTGAGGTGAAATTGTTTGTGGAACTATGTGGCTTTAGTGTAGTTTGAACGTATGGCTGGTTATCCAAAGGGCACAGTGAGTTTGCAGGATGTCCTCAGTGTAAAGTGGAAAAACAAGAAAGTGCAGCACAGAACTCATTTCAAGTCTTTTTATCTTGTGTTTTCATCCCCAAACAAAAGATTTAAAAAAGTCCAGAAAATCAACCCTTCTCTATGTAAAATGTACTATCATAATGAACCAAGACATGCCAGTGACACTTATCTGCTGTTTGAGATAATGGACACTGTGACCTCACTTGAAGAAAAAAAAATAGCATGGAGTTAAGGAAGAAGAACACACTATCAAGATTGCAGCACAAGGCTATTTAACTGTAAACTGCTGATGTCAGGAGAGGAGTTTCCTCCCTTCACTTTGGCTCTGTGCTGACTTTTCAGATTCAGAGAAGAAGTTTAGAACAAAGAGCTCCCTGGACACTAATGCCTGCCAAACTAAAGCCTAACAGGGTTTAAAGTTTAAAACTCCTTTGTGGTCCCATTTAGAAGATTTTACAGGTTAGCCTGAGTCGGTGGTTTCAGGATATAATCAGGGCTTAAAAACATGTTTAAACCTTAAAGGACATTGGCTGGTAGGTTACAGTGTGATGGAAGAAAACAACACGTCAGGAATCA
Source organism: Symphodus melops (assembly GCF_947650265.1). Taxonomy (NCBI): domain Eukaryota; kingdom Metazoa; phylum Chordata; class Actinopteri; order Labriformes; family Labridae; genus Symphodus; species Symphodus melops. The sequence continues at coordinate 12,037,970 of NC_136701.1, forward strand.
GCTGACACTTAATTCTTCAGCAGAAGTCCAGTATGGCCCTGAGGCAACTTCAGACAACAGCACAGTTAGAAATGGATTATAATTAACTCAGAACATTGTCCCAACAAGAGGCGTACTGAAGTGACTTTATGATCCTTAAATTACTGCCACATGTTAACTTGTCCATACAACTTGATTCATTGAGGCTATCAGAATGTCTTGGGTTTTTACGACATGTTTACGTCAGCCTGTCTTATGATCAGTGTCACAGTTACAACTATAGATGCTCTTTCCCCATTTTGTGATTTCCATGAGTAGCCTAGTTTTTTGGGGGGGAAATGCAGAAGTGAAATTGTCAGTGCAATGTCTACAGAGTCCTAACTAAAGCTGAGTGATCAGTTCTGAACATTGCAGTGGTTACTTACACAGCCACCAACATGCAGGCCATATAGCTCTTTGTTTGACTAGATCCACTCAGTTTATGTAGGACATAACATAACGGCGATCTCTTCTTTTAGAGATCTAGTGGAGGAATAAACAATCAAGTCATGTGTCACACAGCTGCTGCTTCCCGGAAGCAAACGTGAACACCAATATCAAGGGAGCGTAGAAAAATAAGGTTAAAAAAATAATAGATAGCCTACCTTGTCAGACTTTGGTTTGTTTTGGAGGAGCTGCTCCAGGTACAGGTCGGAGAGGGCTGTCCGGACACTGTTCACAGGCTCCAGTATGACAGCTGGTTCGTTTTTATTGGATTTTAACGTCATCTTTCCCTGTTGGCTATAGAAGAGAGAAAAAAAACTGTGAACCCGACGTGCCCCCGCTCAAGGTCCGCAAGAGGGATACTGGTCACAAAACGCTGGAAACAGTTGATAAGGAGATAATGTAAGTGAGATCAGAGTCCAAGGTTGTGATCAGCAGTGGGTGAGGAGCATTAGATATAAGCTGCGGGGACACCGCTGCTGACAAAGCAAGTAAACATGTAACTGACTGCTGTTCACAGGGGCTAGCTCACGGTGCGTTCAGGGTAGCACTGTCGGCTCCGAAATTACGCCACTCGTCATTTGAAGTTGTTTACGTTACTGAACTTTGGAGTGCTTGTACGCGAAAGATCAACCAAGTAAACAAAGTGTTTAATCGTCTTCTCATTGCACCAGTTCAGGCCTTATGTGTACGCTAGCGAATGTACAGCTTCTACTAGCCTACTTATAGGCATAACATTTTCCTTTTGTAGCCTAGGCTCATGTACTTAAGTAAACCAAGCCCGTTAACTGTTGTTAGAGGAAAGTGAAGTTGTATTCGTGTTTGTAACGTTGACTTGTCACGCTGTTTTAGACGCTTTCTCGTGTTTTATTTTCTCATGGAAAATCTTGAGTTATAATTTAAATAGCATATCGGCCTCTACAAACGACACGTTCACTACCACGTTTCATTTAAACGGTGAAAGACGACGATGAACAATGAAAACATTCAAACCACTAATAAAAGACTGAAAATAAATGTTTTTTCAAACAAAAGTCGTTGAGGTGACTCATCAAAATAAACCCCCTTTCGTATTCTCCATACTTCTGACCGTTGTAAAGATTCAATGAAAATATACTGAATTTCCTACAGTACTTGAATGCAGCATTACCGCAGCACTCCCAACAGGGGGGACTATGAGGCTTCAAGGGACGTAGATAACGGAGACATACTGATTGAAACCCAAGCGGCTTTTTTATTGAAGATGTCAACAGTTAAACATCGAGTGTAGCATGTAGCGTGCGTGTGTGTGTGTGTGTGTGTGTGTGTGTGTGTGTGTGTGTGTGTGTGTGTGTGTGTGTGTGTGTGTGTGTGTGTGTGTGTGTGTGTGTGTGTGTGTGTGTGTGTGTGTGTGTGTGTGTGTGTGTGTGTGTGTGTGTGTTTAGAAAGTAGGCTTTTCTGCAAATGAAGAGTTCACACACATCACAGCATGTAGACCTACATTCGTTTCCTCAAGTCATCTGGAAGCCATGTTGTAACCACTGTATGGTAGTAACATGCACATTAGCTTCAACAGCGAAGTCAACAGTGGAGGCCTTGTATCTGAGGTTTTACAGGCAGAAGAACCACAGCTTCCCCGACAGCAATGAACACACTATTTGAGAGGGGTCTGGCTGCAGCCAGATTGTCTTGCAATAATTAGCTAGTTTACAAAATGCCTTGTACTGAGTTGTGAGGAATAATGTAGGCCCACTCCCATGTAAAAAAGCTACCATCAGTCACAGATACATGAACAATCAATCATTATTTGTATAGGACCCTAGAAAGAGAGCAGAGGTACCCTGTAACACTAACATTTTTGAGAATAGGTCTGACTTTTTGAATAGCTCGTGCATACATAGCCTATCATAACATTTGTCTATAATGTTTTCAACAACCTTTTTGAAAACAAAACAAAATAAAAGACATTTCACAGTTTGTGCTTCAAGCTCCTGTCATGAGACACACAAAAAAAGAGGTTATTTTTTCATCATTTATCAAGGTCATACACAAACAGAGAGATGGAGCAATCCTCAGGTATCAAAAAAGATAGATAGATAGATAGATAGATAGATAGATACTTTATTGATCCCGAGGGAAATTCAAGACATCCAGTAGCAGTATACAAGACAAGCAGGACGTAAGACATTAGTTACAATACACACACACTGTTCCCCTCCCCTCTGTATACAATAATCCCCAAACAAGATTTAGAAGCCTCTATGTGACTAAAGAGTAAACATAAGTACAGAATAAAAGCTGTGCAGTTAACATTAACTTAACATTAGCATTAACAAAAAAAAAGATATTCTTGAAACTGCTAAGAAGTATTATATTAATACTAGTATACTAATATTAGCATTAGCCATTTTAGTTCAAACTGGTCATAATTGAAATAAATAATGAACACGACTCTGCCCGATGCAGCAGCGTTTAGCTTTTTTTAAAATTGCTCATTATGTCTAATGCCGCTCTGTGATGTTTGGATGTACTTATTGTAATTTGAATTAGTGATTTTGAACTTATTTTAATAAATAATAAGTAAAATAGTACAATGAAGTTAGAACTATGCTCTTTCCTCATACAGAAAACTGTAAAACACAATCAGATAGTGGTTAAAATGATGACTGAAGGATATTGCATCTTTGGTGCCGTTTGCATGCTTTGTCGTGTTTTGTGTAGTAGGACAGCTGGAAATAGGCAGGTATTTTTGAGTAAAGTAAATGGATACAGTTGAACGGTTATCTAAAAGGCTAATTTCCAGAAGGGACTCCAGAGGGAGCCAGTTTGCAGGATTATTTCACTCACTCCACCACTGACCTTCTACCATCATACTAAATCAGTGACCTTGCCCAAATACATTGACAGTTAGTTAGTTGATAATAAATTATTTTTTCCCATTTTTAAAGAATTTTATTTAGCAATTTTATTGCTATCTTTTTTAATAGGACTAAAAAAGAGTCTCAACCATCAGTGATTTAGAAGTTTTTAGGGGTGTTTTAAATCTCAGTACCTCTGAAATATCAGGGGCAAATGCCCAACCATCATTTTGAAATTGTTTCTTAGATAGATAGATAGATAGATAGATAGATAGATAGATAGATAGATAGATAGATAGATAGATACTTTATTGATCCCGAGGGAAATTCAAGGCATCCAGTAGCAGTATACAGACAGACAGGACACAAGACATTGGGTACAATACACACCCGCTGTCCCCCCTCCCCTCTGTATACAATAATCCCCATACAAGATTTAGCACCCTCTATGTGACTAAGAGTAAACATAATTACAGGTTAAGTCTGTGCAGTTAGCATTAGCATTGGACTTAAACTTATATAGCATAACGTACATAACCTGTGAAGGAGAGAAAAACGTGCTGATCAAAAGAGACCTGTAAACAGTTAAAGAGCCTTAGAACAAAAAGTGCTGACCTTCTAGAAACAAGTGCTTGTGCATGTACAGAGGTAGTGCCAGAGGTGTGAGCACAGTCATGAAACAGTCAATGCAGAGAGTTAGGGATGCAGATTGGGCCATTAAAATGCTCAGCAACATAAAGGAGCGGTGATTAGCATTAAGTGTCCAAAACAATAAGATGAAACCAGGAGTGATTAGGGTGAATGTCATTAAAGTACCCAACTATTGATGAGCAGATTAGCATGAAATGTCAAAGACAATAGAGTGAAACGTGACCTAGTTAGGGTGATCATGTCAACCCTTACAAATGTAGCACAACAGTACAGTAGGATGAAACCAGACATGAATAGGGTGATTATCATTAAAGTGACCAGTACTCAGTAAGGTGACTATCAGCATTAAAGTGTCCAACTGGAGGCTGACTCTGAGGTCAGCAGTATGAGGAGTGAGAAAAAAGTGAAAAATGAGTCCAGGATTCACCGTGTGCTTCTTCCCTGCCGTGACAGTGAAGTGTTATACAGTTTTATGGCCAGGGGGACAAAAGTGAGTCTGTCCGTGGAGCACGACTGTAACAGCAGTCTGTCACTGAACATGCTCCTCTGCCCGGTGAAGGTGCTGTGCAGGGGGTGGTATGTGTTGTCCATGATGGAGAGTAGTTTGTCCAGAGTCCTCCTCTCAGACGGCTCTGTCCCTTCCTGCAGGTGGTGTCCATGTTAGGCGACCAGTACAGCTTGTCATCCAGTTGCAGCCCCAGATACCCGTAGGTCCTGGCCACCTCCACGTCAACAACCCCCCCCCCCCCCCCCCCCCCCGTGAAGAAGTGGCTCCCACAGCTCAGCAGAGCAGGCCTTTAGCATCCTGAGACACACCTTGTCCGGGCCTGCTGCCTTCCTGGGGCGGAGTCTTTTCAGCTCCTTGCTCACCTGGTCCTGGGGTGAATTGTCTCTGGAGATTGTGTTTGTCCTGGTGGAGGTGTTGGGGGGAGTGAGAGGGAGGGAGGGGGTGTGTAGAGGGGTGCTGGGGGGGCAGGCTCTGGCTGCAGCGAGGGGGCAGTCAAACCTGTTAAAAAACAAGTTGAGCTAACTTCTGGCACCGCTGTGGGAGGCAAAAAAGATTAACGATGCAATAAACTATATGATAATGATCAAGACGTGCAAAATGTTGAGGCCATATTTAATTTTTCTAAAAGAAATGCCTTTCTGGTGTTAAAACACACGTTACTCAGTATAACTGTAGTTAAAAAAAATCTAATTTGAAATAAATATATTTCTTGCTATTCAGTAAAATAACTGTTTCAGTGGAGTATTAAACACTTCAACATAACTAAATTACACAATCTCTTTCGGAGCGGAGCACCTTGAAAGTCCACAATCACCTATTAAACCTATGATCATTAACGGCCACTGATGAAGAGCCATGAAGAGGCCGGGAGCCACAGGTCGAGTATCACAGCACTGATATACATATGTCTTCTTAAAACATTGTTGATTATGTTATGAAAGTCACCTGGTCAAAAAATTATTCATATTAAACATCTTGTCTAATACTTGCATTAAGAGAGAGGGAGGCTGTGTTTGTTGGAGAGACTGAATGTCCTCACCTATCGCCTGGCTATGATTCATGAACTCAATTCAAATGCTGAGGGCTCTTTAGTACATTGATATTTTTAAAAGCAGACATTAAAACAGAGTTATGTCTTAATGTAGTTATGTGTGATATCGGGTCATTAGCTATAGCCAACACAGAAAGAGTCTCTGAGCAGAGAACATTATTTCACACTTTCCCCTGATTTACTCTCTAGATGCTCTCACCATCATCATATCTCCTATCACACCTACTTACTCCTCTTCTGTCCACTTGTTGCTTTACAGTTCCAGAGTTTCCTGCATTGTGTTCTCAGTAACAGTGTGAAACAAAGATCAAGCATTTTGTCTTGAAACGGGAAAAGAGTTCAGGTGCTACTCACTGAAAACGGCTTATACCATATATTATTTGAAATAATTTGTGGTTTCAAAGTCATTGCTTCTTCAGTTATTATCAAACCTTCTTTCTGTTACCATTTATCAAACTATCTTGTGTAAAATAGGCCTGTACTGTACATAGAGCTAATACTCTCTCCAGCCACTAGGTGGCAGTCTAAGTATTACCATATCATAATATGTTGATCTGTTGTGGGTGAGGCTGTCACAAAAAAATACAATTTGGAGCAGATAGAAACCTACTGCTGGTGCTGCTTCAGATTGTATTTTGGACAGTGCAGTAACCATAAGGACATAAGAACCATCATGCAACTTCCCAGCCCGCTCCAGATCCTTCACAAATGAAATGAAAATTCATCAAATGAGCTTAACTTTTGTGCACATCAAGCTAGCTGCTATGACAGTATACAGGAAATTTAAATCTAATCCCAACATCACAGTGAGGATCAAAAACATTCAAATAAAAATATGATGATAAATGGATGGATATAGATGGAAAAAAAAGTTATATAGGGAACACAATGGACACCCACATCTCGCACTGGGAACTGCATAAAAGGGAAGATGGAGGACACAAATATGAACATTCATAAGGTGAAAAAAAAACAAATGAAGAAAGGGCTGCAAACTAGCACAAGCAGGCTGTATCATGAAGTCCAAAAGTGATCTCAACCAAACATTCAACAGACTATTGCCAGGTAATTAAACCTTTTTATAACATCAAACAATAAAAAGATAAAGCTGCATGTCGGCCCTGTTACAGGAAGAATAAATAATGTAAACATAAAACACTGAGGTTCAGCAGAACCTTGATCTAAAATGATCATGCAGTTAAATCAACACCTTTGTAGATTAATTAAACACACATTGAACATTCTAAACATGTTAAATAATGGATTTATGCAGGGTTTTTGTGACAAAACAGCATCAGTTGAGAGGTGGCATTCGTAGCTAACCTAGAAACTGAGCAGCATATACAGTACCTACTTGTCCACATTAGTATCAGGTAGGGTCAGTGACAGCTCAAATGCACAATGCATTCTGCGCTTCTAGATATTAAGGGAAGGGGAATTATACTGGATGTCTCATTTGCAGGATTTATGGGGGCATTGAAATACATCTTAAACCTAACAACTGAGAACAAACTCTAAACAGGTACCTACTGAGAGGATTGCACAACACATATTCAGCACTCCACTCTGTGGATATGTTCTGTTATTTACAAATCATCAGAATCAAAAATAGTTTGTCAATCCCAAGGGGAAATTCAGTTGTTACCATTAAATACAATATAGCAGTTTACAGAAGATAATTTATCCTGAAGCAACTGAGCTTCATACTAGTTTGACATGGTTAGAAAAAATATGCTAAATTTAATTGAGCTGCACTTAATGTTCATTACATTTGAGATGTCATACAGACAAGATGTATATTATGAAATCAACCAATAATTATTTAGACTGAAATACGAGAGTAGACAGATGAGTCGCTTTGTTTGGACTAAATGGACACGAGGAGATGATAAATTGACCAAGCAAACAGTTGTCATGAAAACAACAAAGTGAGATAATTAGCATAGCCAAAATACAGAGGCTTGAGGCACAATGATTAAGGATGAAATCTTTGTTAGACTCCACAAGCTTGTGTAGGTAGAAAATGAAAGAAGGACATAGCCTTAAAACATTAAGGAAGAATAGCAAACTACACGTTCACTGTGTGCTGGGACACGTTCACTGGGACTTATAGGAGGAAATAAAGGAACCTATTGCACTATGGAAAACCTCCTTGGGAATGCATCCTGTGAAAAATACTGCGATCTTATGAATCACTAATTTACATGTTTATAAAAATCGGTTTAGCTTTTTATTATTATTATTAAGAAAATCAATTAAAAAAAAAAAGTACCATTACCAAAATGTTTGAAAAGCTGAATTCCTGTTGAGTTGCAAAGGGCCAATCACTTTTAAAAAGGAGATCATGGATCACTCTGTTTGACAGACTCTTAATGAAATATTATGTCCATTCTGTCGCGAATTGTAAACAGGGAACAGGACCGAAATGCAGTATAACAAAAGATATATGTTCGATAATGTCGCAGGTTATACCAAGCTGTTATTACAGGCCAGTCCAACAGGTAGCGGTAATACGCTTGCAAGCCGCTCTTCCAACCGCAAATGAAAGTAATAGAAGAAAAAAGTACACTGGTTGCACCTCACGCTCTCTGTTATGGGTATTCATTAAAGGATTCACCCATGTAAAGGACTGGATTGTGTCTAATATTTAATCCTTAGAGGTTACATTTGGGTAAAATTGGGCGTGCAGCTGGAAAAAGATTGCGGAACTTTTGATTGAGTTATGACTCCCAAGTGAATCATCGAGGAGAAGAGGATTCTATTCTTTTTGTCCCTTTAGATTTAAATTGTGTTCACGGCGGGATGTTTGGAACAGTACACCAGAGATTGAGAGCTGCTCTGAAACAGAGTCAAGTGCTTTGTGGAAGCTGGAGACAAATCACGCAGACACGAGCGTGTGCCGCGCGCTCAGCAACTGTTCAATTACGCGAAGACCATCTTGGTGAGTTTTAGTCCATTCAGTTCCACTTTTACGCATTTGTTGACGTTAAGCTCCTCATTAACCCCCCTGCCTATTCAATCACCAGAGCTCAACAACGGAGGGACATGGATGCATTTAAACTACGTGTGGCTGCGGGATCACTGCCGCTCTGAGACTTCATACAACTCCAAGACTAACCAGAGAAACCTGGACACTGCCAGCATAGATCTGAATATCCGTCCCGACAAGACAAGTGTGGAGAATGGTCATCTCATCCTCACATGTAAGTCATATGTAAAGTTCTATCAAAGTGTGTTTAAATAAAATGTTTTTTTAAAGGTGATCTGGGGTCTCTTAGGCTATGTCTTACTGTCTGCATGTATGCAATTATGAATATTAATATTAACACACACACACATCATCTGATATATACACACACACACACACACATATATAGGCCATATATATATATATCCAGATGTGTTTTATCAAAATCCCAGGATGCACAGAAAACTCTGAGGTTGAGTTTGGTCATCCTCTGCCGCTCTGTAGAGGGACAGGTTAGTGTGTTGTATTTTTATCCTGAGGTGTGTATTATATTGGACTAAAACGGTCTACACATTAAACTGACCTGCATTAACAGCACATAAATGCACCTCTGACACACAACTTTGATTCGACTGAAAACTTATGTTTGTCACTTTTTTTGGTTATAACTAGTTTTTTAGTATACAAGTATTCAATATCATTAGTCAGAACCCTTTAAGAAGATGTATCACCTTTTGGTAAATTCAAAGGAAATGTATCGGAGAGATTATATGCGCTATGTTAGATGTCAATTATGACATCCAGTGCTATTTACAGAATGTCTTTATCAGAAGACTGTTTTTAAACATCTACAAATATTTTGGTGAGCAGGTGAAAGTTTGAGAACAACAGCGCACATGATTAAACAGGGCTTTTACAATATGTTAGCAGGTTACATGAGGACCTCTCCATAGGCGAGGATAATTTGGACTTTAATCTTAGCGGTGATAAAGTTTTATGTGAGAAGATGACCACAGTTTAGTGGGTGTGTTTAGATAATGGAAGAAGACTGCTTGTCTGTGGCTGCATTAGAGCTGAGAAAAAAATGACAGGCCCTTTCTTTCACATGAACACAATGCTGATAAGTAACAAAGAATCTCCCTGAAAAGATAAAGTCCCACACATGCTTTTGCTCAGCATCAACATTTTATTAGAAACAAAACCCACAACCTTTTGGTCCCTTTGGACCTTTGTCAAGTGTTCTCTTTAACTGTTTCAACAACCATGATCTGAAGTAGACAAGTCCCCACCTACAATGTGTGTGCCCTGGTGTGGGAGAGCTGACGGACACCGACACAAACATTCTTGGTGTTCATGGGTTTCTTTTAATGACGGCAGTCCTGTTTTATCGGAAAGGTATTCTTAAATGACTCTAGTTGTGATCTGGCGCTATGTAGAACATTTAAAGAAATAAAATTAACTTAGCAACTTAGGGTGCAGTGGTTAGTGTGCCACCCCATGTGTGGAGGCTGTTGTCCTCCAAGTGGTTGACCTGGGTTTGAATCTGACCTGTGGGGGGCAGGCAGGGTGACCCACTAATATAATGGTAGGGTAAACACTGCATGTACATGATCAAATGATCCTTGATGATATCCTATTTTGGCGAAACATCACATCATCTAAAACAAAGACAGTAATGTACATTAAGAGCTCTATACTGAGTATGTGCTAATAATTAAGAGAATATTCTACTTTATCCAAATGCCCCACACCTATGCTACACAGGTGTGGAGCATTTTCTATTTAAGATCATGATAGGAATCCTACTTCATGTGCATGTTAGTTAGTTAGTGAGTTAGTTAGTTTCATTTATTGTCCACGTTGTGGAAATGTGTCTTTAGTCTCATTAACCCCCCCCCCTCCAAAAAAAACAAACAAAAAAACCCCAACAACAAACAGAACACCAATAACAACAACAGCACTTACACACAGACATCTTTGGGGCAAAAGGCAGGACAGCAATGACAGCTACAATACAAAACATCATCGGGACATGGTGTTCAGTGCCCCACTTGCATTGGGAATAAAGGAATTTTTGAAAATATTGTGATTTGCCCATGGCACTTATGTGCTAGTTGTATGTGCAAACATCCTTTAAAACAATTAAGTATCCCCCAAAATTGACTTATCTTGTCTTTTTCTAAACAGTAGCCTATACTTCAACTCTTTAATACTATAAGAGATGTCTGCCAGTAAAGATTTCAGGTCGTGGCTATTTATGCATCTTTGGTCGCAAAAACAAGCATCCCTGTGCTAGTCTCACCTTCGTAAAAGCTAGCAAAATTTTAGCATTCAGTGTTTCCCTTTCCATATTTTTATGGGTGGATCATCACAAATGTATGGTAATCTAAGAATGCAAAAAAAATAATAGCTGTTTCCTCCTAAAAACAAGTGTTTCTAACACTTACCTGCAGAAAAAGTTCATCAGGAAGGAGCTGCTAGTCAAGAGTTTATCATGTGATTGGTGTGTGTACTGTAGGAGTGTACTGAGCCAGGCACGACAAAAGAAGCAACAACATTACATCCATTAGTTTAGAGCTGTTATATACTTGCAGTAATGATAAACTAGGCCAAACTACATCAGGGTTTTCAGAATCAGTTTTGGAAAGAGCCAAAATTCCTCCATAACATCTTCCACTGCTGTTTTTAACCCTCATCTTCTGCCTAATAACCCGCAAGAGGCAAACCTCGAACCAGTGCCTCACTGAGCTGTTCCCTGGAGAGGCCTGAGGAGGCAGAGTTGAAAGTAATTCAACCAGCAACTGCCTCCCATTACTTATGTCTCCATTACTTTAGCAGGCTGCTCCTGCACACACAGAGGGATAAAAGGCCATGTGGGATTTAGTATCCTGTTGGAGTCAGAGAAATAAATGGGTGCACAGCAGCAGCAGCAGCCAGTTGTGTACCTGTTTTGTTTTTTACACGCGTTTCCTTTTCACATCTACACAACGCGTTCCGCCTTATGACATAGAAAGTATAAATAAAGGATGTAGCCATCGAGATGTTACCCATTTGTATCTTGAATACCTTTTTAAACATCAGTTTTAGCATTTTGCCCATCCCCATGATGGATTTCTGGGCTAAAAGTGAACATACTTGTGTGAGCAGCTGAAGCTGGAGAGGATTGAAAGCTGGCAAATGCATGTTATCAAAGCTTAGTGATTTGAGCCAGTGGGTTAGCTGAAAAGCTAACCTGAGCTATTCATTTACATTTACCAAACAAAAATATTCAATTTGGGAAGACTATACCAGAGTTACTTATTTATTACACTAAAGAAATTACTTAAGCTTGTGTAATGTAGTTGAATGTTGCGTACTTGCCAGCGTCTCCATGTAAAGAGATAGTGGCAGAAATTAATGCTAGGCTATGTTGTTTAAAGCCAACAACAATCCTGAACCCAATGCACTTGCTGCCACAAATATATTTTGCAAAATGTTAAAAAAGAACTTGTACATTAAACTGCAAAGGAAGTCGTAGTATTTGACTGATACTTGCATGACAAACAGACACAGTTGAGAGGTTTAGCGACTTACAGTAGGTTCAAGGTTCTTTATTGTCAATTCCAAAATATCTCAGACATACAGTGAAATCGAAATTACGTTTCCCCCCTCCCCACGGTGCAATGTAGATAAAAAAAGGTACGGTAGATAAAATAAAACAAGGTAAAAAAGATAAATAATATTTACATTAATTAACCTAAATGTGCAAAAAGTGCAAAGTTAAATAAAATGGAGTATAAAACAAGATTATAAGAAAAGTGAAACTTGTGCATGCGTGCAATGTGCAATAAGTGACCAGGGTTCTGTTTCAATGTTCAAACAGGAGGAGGTTCCAATGTTCAGTGTTCATGGGGGCAGAGGGGAGGGAAGAGAGGGAAGAGAGGGGAGGGCGTTCAGCTTCCTGACAGCTTGGTGGAAGAAGCTGTTTCTCAGTCTGGTAGAGCCGGCCCGCAGGCTGCGGTACCGTCTCCCTGATGGCAGGAGGCTGAAGAGGCTGTGTGAGGGGTGGGTGGGGTCACTCACAATAGGTGGTGCTGCACAAAGAGCGAGCGTCCCTTGCCCGTAACTTCCATAGGCTGTATAAAACATGAAGGACGTTGTCTCAGGAAAGACTTCCATCGGTTTCTGAAGAACAATATCGGAAATGCTGTCTCAAACAAACTTGCAAGTTGTAACAGGGAAAGACGTGGAACTAAGGCAGGCCTTTAGCCTAATGACAAACAGCTAACATATACCTGTCTCTTAAACAAAACGGCCACACCCGAAATTATGCATTTTAAATGTGATTTGAATTGGGTTTCCTTGGCTTTTGTTTGCACTTCTGCATTAGCCTAATTTTTAACAATGGAGGTTGCCTGAATCATGCATGTTTTTGGGAGTAAATATAATTTAAATGGTTGTCATAACCAAATTGTTATCAATTACTGTTGTCATGAAATATTAATAAACTATAAAGACCGAAGTTTTTGTGTACCAGGCTGTGAACCTTTTTACAGCTTGTTGAGTTTGGCATATTGATATGGGACCTGATAGGACATTATTCTTTTAACCAGCCTCAAATGGCCACTTCAGGAAGTTGGTTTAATATTTTGTCTTGACCTGTGTTCCCTAATCTTTTATCAAGCAGCACCCAGATCAAAAAGCGACATGTGGCCTGCCACTTAGTAAGCAGCAACATGTGCCGTAAGTCAGCGGCTTGTGGTGTAAATTCAGTAACTCGTGCCATTGACTTGCCACTAGGAGGCAAACGCCTGTCGTCTTCTGGGCTTCTGGGTCTTCTGTTGCCCCCTAGTGGCACACCATAGGCAATTTACTGTATAAACATACAGTAAATGACAAAATATTGTTTCTCTATAGTGCCATGCTACATGCCTCTTTTTCATCTCACCATGGCTCATTTTATTTCTCTGGTCAGGTCTCGCATAAGAAAGATAATTAAACAGTTTAAAATATCAGTTTATCAAATAAGGAGCTTCACACTGATTCAGGAGTTTTTAATACAACAGCAGTGTCAGCGCCTGGCAGCTTGGAGACTTTGGGCTTTCGCTTTGTGTGTGTGTGGGCGTCTGTTTACACTACTCAGAGACGGACTGCTGCCTCTCTGTGGGCTTCTTGAGCTTTGATTGGATGCTGGATTGTTATGGTGTATTCATAAGTGCACAAGAGTGGCTCTGAAGCTTACATAAACTGACAAATAGGCACCCGTCAGCCCCGAGACATTTGATGATGCACGCTCGCCTGTGGGCAGAATTTCACTGGCACTTTGTCTGTGGTTCATACTCAAGGTCAGCTGAGTGAGGTTGAACACCGGCCCTCTCTAGCTTGGTTTGATAAATGCTCAATGTCAGTGATGCAGAAGGAAGCTGCAGGCCAATATTAAACTTCAGTTTCCCTGACTGTCCCTGACTTGCATTTTGTTTGTTGCCTTCAAGTTCTCATCAAGCACAGAACCACCATCAGTCACTGTTAACCCACTCTGCCCAGCAACAAGACTTGCTATTCCTGTACAATAATTTGTCATGTCCATTGGGGCTGGACAATTTATCGAAAATGACATTCAGAACCTATAATCTGTTATCATGTCAATTTTTTGGATTATTTTTAGGGCATTCCAATATGAGACATGGAAACATGTCGTATGGACACAATTATTCTGTAGTGAAGAAAAAAAAGAAGTCAAATGTGAACACTTAGAAAAAACATTTTTAAAGAAATGTGAGTTATTTTCTATTGTTTTAGGGAAATCCATTTCTACTTTAAAACTACAATGCGTATTTTTTCATTTCAAGCGATGCTTTTCAAACAATATCCCAGCTATATTATGATAGAGACCATGTCATACATTCATACGACAGTCAAACCATGCATAGCATTTGATGTGTTGTTTTTTATGGAGCTATTTTTTTTCCATTTCTGTGTCCCAGGGCCTGATGGTCATGTGACAAAGTACAGCTTGAGCTGGCTCGCTGAGAACAGCTATGAGGCAAAGAAGAAGAAGTCTGTCCAGCCTCGCATCCTATGGAATGCAGACATCTATGATAAAGCAAATGTACCTGCTGCCAAGTGGGACAAGATCATGAGCTGCGATGACGAATTGAAGATGTTTCTCCAAAACTATCTTCTGTATGGGTTCGCTTTTGTAGAAGGTGTCCCACCTACAATTGAAGCCACAGAGGCTGTTACCAAGAGGGTTAGCATTATCAGGTACTAAGTGGTTATTTTTGGCCAATACTCCCATGAAACCTTTCTGCATCAGCTATTTATATTTACTGTACATGCATACAGTATTTATTATGTCCACCATTTCCTAATCTCCTTGTGTTCCTGTTCACAAGGGAGACTACATACGGAGGAATGTGGAGTTTCACTGCTGATTTTTCCAGAGGAGACACCGCCTACAGCACTCTGGCCTTGGACCGCCATACTGACACCTCATATTTTCATGAGCCATGTGGGTAGGTGCAGGAGAGATTGACTGCATTATGTTAGTAAAGCCTTTTTAAGATAACTTCTACAGGGGATGCCAATAGCCTAGCAGTTACTGTATGTAGCGTGCCGTGCCCCATGTACGAAGGCTATCATCACCATCCCCCTCTGCCTTTTGCTGCATGCCATCCCCCTCTCCCTCCTTTAAACATTTTCTATCCCTCTTTACAACTGTCCTATCCAATAAAGGTTAAAATTCCACACGAAATAACTATAAAAAACTATAAAACCTTGACAAACCTTTGATAAAACCCAATGAAAAAAAATTTTTAAAGTTTTTTTTTATTATTTATTTGAAAACGATCATGTAAAAGATTTACACATGTAATTTGATTCTATTATTGTTGCTTCAGAATCCAGGTTTTCCACTGTATCAAACATGCAGCGACAGGGGGAAGGACCCTCCTTGTTGATGGGTTTCATGCTGCTGAAAGATTACGGCAGAGGTCTCCAGAAAACTTTGAGCTGCTCTCAAAGTTGCCCATCCCCCATGAGTACGTGGAACAAACCGGCAGCCATAAAAACCACATGATTGGAATTGGCCCTTTGCTAAACGTCTATCCATGGAACAATGAATTGTACCTGGTCAGGTATGACACACATAAATGTTGTTTTCTATAGATTTGTGTGTAGTAGAGAATTATCAGATTTTGCATTCACTGAGTGTTTCCTTTAATTTGCATGTTATTGTCTCCTTAGTTAGATATGATTTTCAGTTTTACATTTTTACACTTCTAAATGAAATGATTCCCTTTTTGTGGATTCCATCCAGCATATTCGCATGACAATCACTTTCCTGATGTAACGCTTAGAGTGAAGAACTCAAATGTGGTCTTATTGTAGTGCTTATCCAGGTCTTTCTTAGGTATACATGAAAGGAATTGAACAATTACTATTGTTTCACAGTTTCTCACTTTAGCGGCAAACTCAGGACTTGGAGAGAATATCCAGAGGAACACTGAAGACTATTTGAAGCTTAAACAACAATCTGCTATGACCCAAATGCTACTAACTACAGCTACTAATACATTAACTTGGAAAAAAAAGTGGATTATTGCATTTAAATGTAATAATGGGCAGAATGCTAAAGTTTACATCCAACCAATTACTAGCATACATGACTGTTAGCAAGCTAAATTAACTTTAAACTAGCTAGCATTACTATAAACTTTTTAGTTGTGCCTTTAAATTGCAACATTCTTAAACAGTAATGTTAGCTAGGAATTGGTTGAATGCTATCATTAGTATTTTTTTTCTAAAAGTAATTATTGGGTTTGTGGAATATGCTTTGACTTTAAAATACAATGGTCCTGGTATTCACTGTCTGCTGTCTTACTGGTTGCTAATAATTTCATTAGTGAAACTAGAAATACAAAAATTGCCTGGAACACAGCAGTACAATCCTATACTGAAAATATGGTCAGTTCACTTTATGGTACAAAGTCATTGTTATCTGACATTTGAAATGTCATGTTCTTGGCTACGGATAACTCAAAATGTGTTTTGTGGCTTTAAAAAGGCAAGCTATACAAGCTATATATGTATATTTTTTAAACTCATACGAGTGAAATCATTTTTTAAATAGAATTATTTGTTAATTATTGTCTGTGTTTTTAAAATGATAAATCAAATACTGTGTAATAAAAATAGGAATGATGACATTTTTCATCTTGAACATTTCTTTACAACAGATACAACAACTCTGACCGATCAGCACTCAATACAATCCCTCATGACCTTGTTCAGAAATGGTATGTGGCTCACAGAGAGCTGACAACAGAGCTGAGGCAGCCAGAGAACGAGCTGTGGGTCAAACTGACTCCAGGAAAGGTAAGAGGAATACGAAATGCTCTTATAAATGTTTCATTCAACTACAGCTCAAAATAAAAGGCAACCAAGACTTACAAACGCAATCTGAGGATTTTACCCTCTCTTGTCTTCTTAAGGTCCTTTTCATAGACAACTGGCGCGTCATGCATGGGAGGGAGACTTTCACTGGCGTGAGGCAGCTCTGTGGATGCTACCTGACCAGAGACGACGTCCTCAGCGCTGCACGTGGCTTCGGTCTGCAGGCCTGATCTTAGACATGAAGAACCCTTCACCTCTGTGCCTTGTTTAACCTTCTGTGTAGTAATGAGAACACTGTGCCCTTCACTTCCATCAAATTTAAAGGGGCTATATGTAGCTTTCAAAAACACTGCGTTTATAGTGATACCGCATGGCAGCCAGACGAGCTACCTAATGCTCAAGTGATAGACATATAGCTACAAGTTACATATATGTGTAACTCTTCACACTTAAGTAAAATGTTTTTTATCACCCACTCATAAGCAAACGTTTAACTGATTTGAAAAAGTAGGTTTTCACTGTTTATCTGTGTTGCCTGTATAAAAAAGGAAATCTGGTCTGATTTCCACCAAAGATCCAGGAAGTGTAGTTTTACAACGTCCTCCTTACTCCGCTCCACTTACAGAAATCAACAGTACAAACTACAAACTCATCACACTCTCCCGGTCTTCACCTGCACAGCCAGCAACCGCCTTCCACACACTTAGGGCCTGATTTACTAAACGTCTGTGTGCATTAAAACGTGTGCAAACTTGATACCACCAGCAAAAAATGTTCTATCTGATCTACTAACAGTGTGCAGTGAAGATTGCGTCTTTCATATGAGCAAAAGAACTCTTATTGTCCAAATAGTACGTTTGCCTTAATGAATAGGCAACATGAGGCGTTTCTGCCCCAGCGTGCAAAATACTGGGAGGAGAAAATGTGAAGAAGTTAAGTTAGTACATGCATTGCGATTTACCAAGCCAGGCAAAAATTGCGGTGGTTGTGACGGTGTCTGAATTTAACACCTTTTGAAAGGAACGTGCTAATCCAAGAGCCTCAGTGTTACGCACTGCAGGCTGCAGTTAGGAGGAGACATAGGCACAATGAAAGACGTGTTAACATGTTTAAATGATGAAAAATAAATGTATGCATTTATTATTTATCTTGCTTCAATAATATTTTAAAAGAAACGCCATGATTAAACTATAACTGAACATTCGCAGCCTCCACATTGTAAAGAATTTCAACATTGACACTTATGTCGTCCTATTTCCCTCTTGCACTCCGGAGTGCTTCTCCCGAGTGCGCTCGTCTCTTCACTCGACATCCCTCTCATCTGCTGCTGCGCTGTGGGACGCTTGAATGGGGGCCTCACCACTGCTTGTAACCCCAACTTCAGTACCTGTTGCCATGGCATTTATGTCTGATCAGACAGCGCTGACCAGCTTCTGGTGCGCAACAATGGCATGAGTGGCACACACACTGACCAGTGCCACAGAGGACTCGCACCTCCTGCGCAATGTATGACAATACATTCAGTGTTTCAGGGGTGATGTTGATGCTGCACGAGCACGTATGACGAGCATGTGAGGGAGAGCGAGCATCAGTTTACTGACGGCCCTACGGTATTGCTACAAACACATCATTTTTGAAAGTTACATAGAGGACCTTTAAGCCTTATTCTTAAATTGCTACTTATGTTTTTAATCAGTCCGAGATCATTACGCCATAGAGGTTTAATTCCATTTGCACTAAAGTCTCATTTGTTTTTACAACATCTAACATGTCTGTTGAAGTTATGTATTTAATGCAACAGTGTTTATTTTCTGTGACTGTATCCTGATTTGCACTTCAAACTTTAAAATCATTAATTCATCAGATGTGTTGATCGTTTGTTGATTAGCATGTGGTCACATTCTTTCATTTTCCTTTTTTTCTATCAGTTCCAATACAGTAGATTTTAGTTGGCACAAGTATAACAGCGGTTGAATGTCAGCATAGTAACAGGCCTGTGCACCATTACATCGGCAGACTCCAGTGTGTAGGTCCAGTAAACATAAACGAACAAAGCAAGAGATAAAAAAAGAAAATAAAAACATTAGGCAATAAAATAAATGTATAAATAATGCTTGTCACAGCAGACACAAATCAAAGCGATTTATATATCTGAATAATGCTCACAAATCCCTTTGACAGGAGACTCAAACGTACTACGACTTCTTATCCTCAAACCTGTCCCAATGAGAATCTATTCATAGATTCGTTGTGATTGCATCTGGGAAAATCCTGGCATTGGAGGCAAAACACCTTATTCAGTCCAGTGGGTGTTAATGTAATGCATAAAGAAACAGTTTCAGACTTCACATTACCATGAAGTTCATGTCATTTCATCAGGTATTTGCCCTTCTTGTTTTATTCATAATCTTGACCTATAATTTCAGACGTATCAATCATGGTGACTGTGTTCTACAAGAGTGGTTCTTAAATGACCGGTTTTTAAAATGTAAAGTGCCCTGATTAAATAAAGATAGTGGACACTATCAGTGTCTTAGTTTTGGTGCAGTTGTGTACGATATCCTTATTTATTTATTGTTTTATTTCTTAAATTCAACCAAAAAGTCTCAAACAAACCTCTCTATTTAAGATCTTTATGAGTGGATACAATATGTCTCTGTGAATGATGCATGGAAATAAGGTGTGCAAAGCTTCTCCTGCTACCCTTGGCTTGGCTTGTAAATTGTAACACTTAATGAAATTTAGATAGTGTGTGTATTCTTCTTCATTGGCCTCATAAAGATGCCAAGCAGCTTGGTTAATGTAAATATACAGAGGGCCGTCATTGCATTAACCAAAGGATCATAAATTTGTAGGCAGAGGGGAGGCTAGATTGTTAAGCTTTGAATACATGGATGATGTAGTGCCAAAGAAGTTGCTGTTTGAAATATATTATTAGTAATGGGAAAAGAATGACTATAGACTTAACTCTAGTGCAAAATGTCCTTAATTAATCAGCAGCTGTGTTTTTATAAAGAATTGACTTTGTGGTTTAAACATTTTCCCCTGGCGTGAAATGGTTTGATTCTACAGTATTGCCCTCAAAACCATCAATAAATGAATATCAAATCAGAAAAAAATTAATTCAGGCCAACATTTGTATCTTGAGAAAAAGCTTACTGTAATTAATTTTATGGATTGACTGGTCTGCAAAGAGTGTTTAAGACAAACCCTATGTGTATATAATGCCCTTACAGTTCACATGTTACTTTTGTGGGCTGATTCATCAAGCTTTTTTACACTGGTTGGCCCACAATCTTTTATCTGATTTTCATTTGGTTGTCTTTGAATTTGGACACTCACTGAGGTCAGGTCTGAAATGTTGTTGTGGTCTAACAGCTTCTGACCAAGTGTTACTATGAGAAACTCCAATTTGAGTTTGCTTCCACATAGGGGACACTTTCTGTATTTAATAATAGCCACATAGACTATTTTATTAAAATGTACAATTATGTTCTCTCAGTTAGTTTTATAAAAGATCGGCAACATTAATAACATGCAAAATATATGAAAAGCCTGTTAAAGACTACATTTGACCTACATTACCTTTGGTGATATACTTATAATTTGTTGACTATAAACACATATATAAGCTAAGGTGGTAAGCTTGTTTGTTCTCTTCGTGTTACACAATGAATCTTCACATGCTCTTATGTACTTTTTGAAAAACTTGCCTTACCTCGTATGAAAATGTAAACATGTCATCTTGTCTAATGTAGAGGACCCATGCTTCAGATGAAAAATACAAAGTAGATGCCATGCATAAAGGTTTCTTGCCGTAGCTAATTTGCAACCCCTGTCCCTTGGCTTTTAGTAATAAAAACTGTATGTCACCATTAATGTACAGGTAATTTATGTGAAGTAAGACATGTCAAATGAAAATCACTCTTAAATAGAAAAGGTTGTGAAGTATAGAAACCACCATAATTGAGAAAATCTTAACAAAACACAAGGTCCAAAGAGCAGAAGTGTATTTTTAGTGAGAACATTAGAGAATGACGTATGTCAAAGACTGGGCATTGTATTGTTCAGAGCAGTGACGTGGCTCCAGCCCTTCTCATACTTTTTTTAGGCTCTAGTCTGGCCTCATCTTTATCAGCATGGAAGGTTGCTGGCTGTGGTTGCCATGGGAAAGCTATTTGAGGCTGCTATTGTCTGGTGAGAGCTCCTCCTGGTGGACACATGGAGAGTTGATTATGCACATTTTAACATTATGATGAACTGATAAGATGCACTCTTAGAACAAGTATGAGCTGTTGCTGATCGTCTTCTGATTTACAATAGTCCAATTGTTGTAAAAGGATACATTTGCACATATTAAAAACACAAAATATGCACCCAGCCTAGGCTATTCCCCTCTTCTCAGTACATGCCTCCTGGTCTTGGTCTGATCTGGCATTGGTTCTGAAGTCTGTTGTATAAATTATACCATAAGATGTGTTCAAAGAGGAGCTCAGTCTCTGATATCAGATCGGAGACAAAGCACTTTGGAGTATTACCTCTACAACCACATAGGCTGTGCTTTGATACAGTAGGCCTACAAATATAAATTATTTGATTTGATACTTTGTATATGGTATAATGTAATTTAGTGCAATATGTAAGTGTAATACAAACAATTTCAAAGTGTTGTGTTTTTGTCTTTAAATTCGACTGACTTGCTTAGTGTTGATCAAACTGGGCTTCCATTAGTCAGGAGGCAGTTTAGGGATGGTTTCATGTTCATTTACTGTGTACTGTGTCATGTTCTCTGAGTAATCATGAGATTTTTTATGATTTTGATGTATTTTTTTTAATGTATTTTACTCTTTGTGGGACTAAAAGATTACTCTCTCTCTCCTATTAAAGGGATACTTTAACCCTTTGCATTAAGCTTTTTATCATTAAAAACCTTGTAGTATTTTTTGAAACAGGAACGCTCTGTATTTCATGTCTGACAAGGAGCCTCTGATGACGCAAAAAATAAATCATTTTTCGTCATTAGAGGCTTCTTCGGTTAGAGGGGGTGAACTACATCGCTAGTTCCTCATGTTTTCGAGGTTGGTACCTCACTGACAGAATCTAAACACAATGTCCGCCACCTTGCGAGAAAGCTATGCTAACAGTCTCTGTGGAGAAAGCTGAGAAGAACAGACTAGGGTGAAAAAAGTTTCAATTTGATGAAATCAATCATCATTAATGAAAAATAAAGGCAAGTTTGAAGGTCTTGTGCTTGAATCGGATCTTCATAGCTGTCTCTACAAGCCACGATATAGCTACAAGCAGTTGAGGTTGATGGAAAAACAGGAGGCGGCTGCTGCCTGTTGGTGGCAGTGAGGACCAGGAGACCGGGCTGGCTCGAGCTGGGGCGGACTGTTGGTGTTGGTGCGCTCACTGTTTGACTATTAACATAGACATTGAGTGTTTGCAGCCAGGAATTTCTAAGATGTCAATGCCCTTTGGAGGAAATCTCAGAATCAGTTGAGGAAATGACCACATTTGTAAACTCTAGCTTCAGTGGGATGGGCCTGCGGTGCAGTGCATTTTGGGAGCTGTTGCCTTTCATCTACATGAGCCAAAAGGACACTTAGTGCCTTTTCTCAGCACCAACTTGAAAATGTATGTCACATTTCTACTACATACTGTATATGACCCAATGTCATAACATATTCATGTTGCAACGGGTAAAGTATCCCTTTAAGTTGTTGCCATTATTCTCAATAGCAGTAAGTGATGATGGAAATGATCTTTGATCTCACGTTCATGAGCATGACAGCAGCCATACATATTCATACAGCGCTCCCTTCTGCATCACATGAAGCATGTGGAAACTGTCAAACAACAGCATGTGGTTAGCATGCTGCAGATACAGTATATTCTGTATGCAGTAACAGTCCTACTCTAATTTCCAACACTGACAATGAGGAGTCTGCTGCTGTAACCATGGAAACTAGTGAGGAAACTGAGGCCTGCAAGGTTGTCCCTGTAACTCGGTGAATGAAAGGATTCAAACCAAGTGCTATTCTCTGATCATGCACATTTCAGGGCCTTCATATGAACAGAATGTGTTCATGTTACAACACTGACAGTCGAAACAGAAGTCTTAGATCTGGAAAAAAGACTGATATGACATCCATATTTAAGTTTGTTAAACTCCGGTGAAAACCAGTAACCTGCAGGAATGTTCAAAAGGACTTTATTTAAAAAGAGCCCCATCAGTCAAATACAAAATACTGGAAAAGACTCAAAGACCAATGAGAAAGACATTTGGTTACTGTGGAGTCAACAACATAAAGAGACCATGTGGATTTAGTTTTGAGATTCTTTTAGTCATATGAAAGTGTACATTGATAGATCAGATGTATTTGCTAAAAGCCTGCAAGGCATTAGCACGTTGCATACAAAAAATAACCTGTTGCATTTTTAAGAATAGTTTTCCTTTGCTTGGTACAACTCAAATAAAAGCTGTCTTTTAATTATATCTATTTTTGCAAGATTTCTGCCTCACATGTAGATACAGTAAATTGGTCTCACAGGTGGCGCAAGGACAAAAGCAGCAATCTGTGAATGAGAACGCACACAAGGTTTTAGATGAATCATTAAGCCGTCTAATGACTCATATTTTTCTGAGCTGTTAAAAACACAGACAAGTGAAACTCTGAATATCTTGGGTTCTTTGATTGGACTCCAGTCAGTGGAAATCCAAAGTTAAAACGACATGTCACATCCTGCTGGCACTGTGATTTCTTCTCTTTTTGCACATTTGATTTAAAAAACAGAATGACTCATGTCTTTACAAAACTACTCAAAGCTCTCTGCAGCCATCAATAACCCCCCCCCCCCCCCCCCCCCCAAAAAAAAAAAAAAAAAAACCCCACTGTGATTTAAGACAGCGATTAAAGATAAAAGGCTTTCGTGTAATTAAATGTGAATGGAATTGTTCTGTAACTTTCTTTCTTTTAAAGTTTTTTTTTTAGAAGCACGTCATCAAAGTTCCTTTAGAGTAAAATCAGACGTTTGTCTCTAAACATGCTGTATATGTTTGAAAGGAAATAGCAGCAAACATGGGAAATGAATACAGTATGTTTGCCTGAAAAATGGATTTAGACCGTTTCATCGTTTTTCACAAATTTGTCTTTCAGGTTTTTATGGGCGGGGCCAAATAGGGGGCTCAATGATGCACTTGGGTTCCTCAAGCATAATCCTACCCTCCTATGGCTACAACAATATAAAAGCACTGATCGCGTTAGCATCTTTGCTTCGCCCACCCAATCTCAAGATCCTAGCAGTTCCAATGTTGCAGTCTGCATTTTTGCTAGCTAGACATGTCTTTGTACCACAGGTGTATATTTCTTTGATGCCAGAATTTGAAGCTTAGTCTGTTTCTTCAAATCCCCACAGAACGAAGAGATGAAGAACAGGTGGACTGATTTAGAGATGACAGAAAGCTGGTGATTACTACTCTTCTGCAGTGTCCACTTGTCTCCAAAAAGGTTTGTCAACATTCAGTGGAGACAAATGTCTCTTTTGGATGATGGTACTTTAACCAGGGTTAAAAGCTTAGCATTAGGAATTAAAAGTAGAAGACGACAGGTGAGCTCAGAATGTAATCAGGAGAAGAATGTAGCAGATCAGTTTGTCCATAAGGGACAGAAACGCCAAGAGGGTCAATTTTTAAGCAGGTCCCATACAGTCAGGTCTTTTAAATAGCTGTAATAACTGGGAGATGCAGGTAGATCTGGGAGGAAAACATGTTGTGCCACAGGAAGTAGTTTGCATTAACCTGAGGCCTGACTTAGTGTTATGGTCTGAGAGTCAGTGGATAGATTATCTTGTAGAACTGATGGTTCCCTCGGAGGACTCTGTGGAGGAAGCGATCGATTGCTCTGTTGACAAATGCGACTCCTGAGGAACAACAAGAGAAAGCGTAATGAACACCAGCACATTCAAGAGTCGTCAAGCTTTCCATAACCTTGAGTGTCTGCTTCAAACCGACACAAGAATCTGTCCTTCTGTGGACAGACTGTACCAACCTGAGGGACGTATGTTTTATTAGTAAGTTGAACAGTAAATAACTACTCTGGCTCCACCAAGTGAGCTTGACGCAGATCTGTATGTGCAAGATGTACGTGCCTTTTTTCGAGGATATTTTGGCTTCACTTTTGCATAACAGGAGGAGGTGGAGATGCGTTAAAATGCTTCTCAGAGGAGAGAAAAGACACATATAGGAACCGAAATTGACAGCATTATATCTATATATTATATATTTTTTTCAAAGACAATTGAAAAACAATAGAAATGGAAGTCACTGAAAAGTTAAATAAGACAAAACTAGTGTTATTATTATATCTATAAAATTACTCCAAAACTATGAGGGAGTAAACTATGAAGTATGAAGGTTTGTGGGAGGAGGCAGATAAGCTCAACTCTTGCATATATTCATATACCATTTCCATATGAAATGACACTAACAGCCAGCTGTGAATGTTTGGGTTTATTGACTTCCTGTGGCAGGTCAGGAGCACAGTGTGCTGCAACACTAATGGTTAATTCATTCTTCAGTACTTTGCCAGTAGTTTCTTCACAGCTCATCACTCCATCCTTCTTGTCTTGTAAGTCATTCTGGGTCAGGGCTTCTGGCAGAGGAATTAATGTAATTTAATCTCCACCTGGCCTTTATTGCTCGCCTGGAGGAAGAGTAAGCCAAAGCAGAGCAACATGCTGCTTATCACTGGGGACTTCAATCCCTGGTGCTACGTGCTTAATAAAGGAGGGTTCACCTTTGTCGTTTGTGCTCACACAGCGTGGAGCACAAAGCTGAGAGACAGTGAATCACACATGATTAATTGTCTATAATTACCAGAAGCTGACACAAGTGATTAACAATGTGAAAAGTGTTGATCGGGGGTGAGTGGAGGGGTGATAGGGGAGGCGCTGGGTAATGTACAGGGTTGGAGGAGGCGTGTGGAGCTCATTATCCGAAAGGCACTTACGTGATAGGTCGGGACGTGAGACCATCTGAGTGTCCTGAGACCTCCACTGAACTTTAGAACACGTGGAGCTGCTGTGTGTTTGTTCAGAAGTGTACAATGAAAACAACAGGGTGGTGGTGGGGTGGGCATGAGAGAGGACCTTTAATAAATAAAATCAACAGCTTGATTCATAAAGAACTCATCAGAATCCAAAACTGAGAAATATTTATGAAGAATAAAGTTTCATATTTGAGTAAATAATAGATAAGAAGGGGAGGATGAATGTTGCATGTTGCTCTGATTTTTTAAATAACATAGTCAAGAGGGGAAGAAAGAGAGAATGAATCAAATCTTAATCATTGAAAACATTTGTTTAAAATTTGTTTTTAATGTTTTACATAAGTTATTCACAGATCATTTATAAATAAATAAAGTGCGTGATCCACTGTTTTCTGGTATACTTGTGTTAACAATTCACTCTCGGTTTTGCTTCAGTGTATTGATTTAAATTCTTCTTTTTTTTTTTTTCAAATCCAAGTTCATTATTATAGAACATGACGTTCCGCATATAAAGAGCCTAAATACTAAACACTGCTTCTCTGTGTTTGCTTCTGACTCTGGTGACAGAGAGCAGATCTGCCTGAGATGTGTGGATGTTTCGTCATATAGGGTCACTAAAGTATTTTTGGCCCTCAACCATGCAGTATAAACCAGCAGCAGAATTTTAAAATGTATTCTCTGACAGATGGGAGCCAGTGTAAAGCCCTCAGACCTTTTTGGTGAGGACTCCATCAGCGTTCGGAATCAGATGTAGCTGCTAACTGATCTTTAAAGACAGTGTTATAGTAATCAAGTTGAATGAAGATGTATGCATGGACACATGTCATTTTGGGACATAAGTCCTTTAATTCTTTCCATATTCTTCTTTAAGACTTTGTCTTAATGTGGCTTTTAAAATGTAGGCCTGAGCCCATCACTACACCCAGATTGACACGATGAAGCTGTGTGCTGGTCAGAAACAGGTGAAAACCTTTCTGAAAACTTGAAACTTAAAGGTCTCTTTAATGAGTCATACAAAGAGGATAATGAGATTGGGGAAGCATCATTTAAAGATTAAGATGTATCTTCTGAATGCATGTACAGGATTCATTGCTACTTGCCCAATTATAGAGTATTAAAACAACCCAAAGTTATTTTGAATTTCTAATAGTAGAGAAATTAAAAAATAGTCAGGAGTTTCCTTCAATGTGTCATTGTTTCAACTCTAATCATAATAAACTTATCCTGAAATGTATTTCAATTACATTTTGGGGTCTAGATGTCTTCAAACATCAACACCACAATGCACTAAAAATCTGTCTGACACAGTGAAATGAAGGTGCCTGCATCTTACCCATTCCTTAGCAGCTCACAGTGCAATACCTCCACACAGACGTATTCATCCACCCACGACAAGCAGAGTTTCCCCGTCAGCAGACTCAGAGGAGGCATGAATCAGAGCTCTGGCTTAGACAGAGTACACATTGTACACTCCATGGTGTTTCCTCTCTAACCGACCTGTGTCAAGATATTTTTGATGTTACTACAGCTACCTACGGTCTTGCCTAAATCTTGAAATAATGTGTATTTTAAGTATATTTGTAAAAGTGTGGTTCTGTTCACATAAAAAATACTGGTGTTGCTTTGGGGATGCAGTTCATAAGTTGACCAGTAGATGGCAGAACAGGCTGTCGGATTTTGGCTATATCTGGATGTATTATTGTTAGTGTGTGTTTTTGTGTTGTGCGTGAGAGGTGCAGTAAGTCCAAGACAGCTGATAGCAACTAGAGCCAAGAGCGAAGCCCTCTACGTCTCTAAAGTGGAAACATATTTATTCATGTAGGCCAAACATTCAAAATGGTTTCATGTATTGTCCCTTCAACGTGAAATAAAATTGTACAAATCCAAATCATATGCAAATACAAGCAAAACACGAACACATTAAGCGGTGTTAAACATCATGTATACCATGCAGAAGAGAAGGTCCCCTTTGCGTATAGCATTATTCTTTTCTTGGCACGAGAAACCAAATGCAGTGACACTGATCTATCAGCTTATATTGTCATCAAATACAAGCATGAAACACTGCTCTCACAGAGAATGACACAATAGAATAAATAAAACCAGGGTGAAGCAACATCTCCTGATACTTTTGTCATCTCTGAAATCAAGTCTGTCACAGGAGAAGGTGAAGACATCATGAAACAAGGAGGTCATGGAGTTTACATCAGCAAACTGTGTAATTGACAGCTCGTCAGTCTTGAAATTCTGCAGTGACTTTCATTTAGTGCTGACAGTCAAAAGAGGAGCAAGAACATAGTTGACCCTTAACGGCAAAGAGAAACATTACACTTTCATCAGACACATTATGTTCCCATCTGTTCTGTCAAATGGCATCTCTGATCGTTTTAAATCTGTCCTTCGGTGTCTGAAGGAAATGCCAAAAAATGTTGAGAAGCAGACGCTTGAGATGGGCAAGAAAATTCTTCTTTATGCTTTTAATATGAATCTCCCAAAAAATCTACCTGAAAGGTTTAATTTGATGAAAGGAAGCTTGTGATTGCAACGCTAATGTGTTCAAATACAACGCTAGTTGACAACGCTTCAACCGAGGCTAAGACTAAAGCGTGTCAAGTTTACCTCAAGAACACAAGTTTCAGGGATTTAGATTGAAACAAGACCAATCGAAGCTGAGGTGAAGAGTGAGTTACTCCCTATTAAATCCCATTAATATTAAACTTTACAACAGAATCAAACATGTTTAAGACCTGATACAAAAAAAAGACTTAATGAGGTTAATGAGTTCACTAATGGAAACTGTCCAGGGTTTGAGTGTTTGCATTACCCTCATAAATTATGCCAATCCTTATAATTAGGCGTGTGGTAACTAATGCAGCGATCAAACTGCTTTCTTGGAATGTCAAAGAGGCATCCAGCAAAACCATGGGTGACATTACAGTGGCCAGTGTAAGTTTTTGTATACATGTGAAGGTTTGCGTCCTAAAACCATAGTGATTAAATAAATCAAACACATCTAATGTCGTGATATCGCCTGAGGGATGGCCTTGACTGGGCTTGAAATTGAATTCTGAGTCATCTAATCTTGATGTAGTTTTGGGGACAATAACACGGCTGGTTAGCTCGTGCTTGTGTAAAAGATACTGATAAATATTTTTATTGGACGTCAGCTGTGCACAATGTTAATGACTCTGAAACTTGCTAGCCTACTGGTATAGCTAAGCTGAAGAGCTGCATGAGACATGTGCTGCACACTCAATGTATTTGTTACCTAGTAAATACCAGTTCTCATTTGTTTAGAACCCTTTGGGATGGTAATGATTATTCAAATGTCAGATTTGTCAAATCCTTAGGCATTACCATGGTGTAAGTGGGATGGTTGGACAGGTCTGGCCTACATTACCCGCCAATGGACACCTTTTGGAGGTTATACCCCACATATATAAAGACATTTTGAGATTTGGTGTGCTGATAGATAATTATGGAGTATTACAATTATTGGAGGGGGTGATACGCTCAAACACAGCTGCTATTAGCCACACAGGATCTACTAATTGTGAAAATTGACTTTGACATGGTGGCATGTGTACCTTCTTTTTTATCCATTATACAATATGCATCCCTCACATTTAACTGCTCCACCACCACCCTCTTTCCTTTTTGTACATACGCTTAGATTTCCTGAATGATGCCCTTGGGGGGGGTTTGGTTTAGTGGTTCCAACCGTTGTCACGTTGCATAAAAAAAGATGTGACTTAATATTTTATTAGACACATTTTGTTTCCACTCTTCTCCACTATCTTTTCAACCCCCCAAACAAGCACCATGGCAACACAGATGAACATCCTTTTAGAGGGAGGTGGATGGACAAGGCGCGTTTCAGGAGGAAGAAGCATGCTTTGCATTTTATTAGGTCAAAGGTGACGCTTAAAGAAACTAGTAATTCTGG
Source organism: Symphodus melops (assembly GCF_947650265.1). Lineage (NCBI taxonomy): Eukaryota > Metazoa > Chordata > Actinopteri > Labriformes > Labridae > Symphodus > Symphodus melops. The sequence goes on from NC_136701.1 coordinate 12,067,816, forward strand.
TTTGACGGAAACCACAAACAGGTTTAACTGTTTACTGAATGAATAATTCATTGTTTTGAGGATGTTATCTGTCCAGTAGATCAATGAAGAAATCACTGACAGTAAATCCCTCTGAAACAGTTTATCTTTGCCCTGAATCTTTAGAACAACTGGGTTAGAAAGTCTACAGTAATGTATGCTTGTTAGCACAAGTTTTTCAACAATTGCTAAAATGAATTGAAGAAGTGCATGACAGTAACAATCATGACTGAGAAGGCTTGGTATTATCAGCCTTTAAAAAGGTGTAAAGGTTTAAAATATCCATCAATGTCCATGTAAGAATTAGTAAAACAATGTATTAAAATCACAATTGTGGCATCATTTTGTGTTCTAGGCCACAAAGCCGAAACAACCGCTTCTTTATGACCACATTTTTTTTCAACAGAGGAACAGCCATCAATTTCTGGTCCATGTTAATGGATCCTTTCAATATTTTATGTTTTCATATGGAGTGCTGACAATAGCGGGTAGAAATGGAAGGCACATTTCGCCCAAGCCACTTCACAGCCTCTGAATCCATCTTATCTACAGAGCTCTGCACTCCTACACAGAAAGAGCCAATCCATGGAACAAGAGGCGGAAATACAGGAAAACTCAACTGAGGCTCCTTTTACCCACATTAAACATTTCTGTGAAAAGAAGCAGTACTTATAAATATTCTGGTTCTGTTCTGATTTCCAAAGGCAGCTTACAGTGATTTGTAGTTAATAGAAATAATAACAGGTGTAATTTGATCTCGATTTACTGTAGCTAGATCGCTTTACATCCTTGCATGTTGGACATAGTATTTATATACCTTGGCCGTTCTCAAGGTGAACTCACTTAGCGGCGTAATCAACTGTCCAAGTGCTCTGTAGGGGAGACCAAGAGTAAATTAAAAGAAATCAATTAGGTGAGACAAACCTGTGCCTTAAATCTACCTCGTATTTGAAGGCTGGCAAGCCAGGAGAGGATCATTACACAGGTCACAGCAAGTAGAGGAGAATGCAATTAATTAAATAAATACATAAAATACAACATAACCAATGACAAAACAATCCAAACACCATAGTCAATCTAAATTAATTTTAGAATATTCTACTTAAAAAGTAATTACTTCAGGTCTTACCTGAAATGTTTTTTTGTAAACTTTAAAGAAAAAAAAAAGGTTTTCACATTTGGTTTAAAAGTTGTGAAATTGATAATAAAAAAATAAAATAATAAGCAATAGCATCCAAGATTGTCTGGATTGTAAAATAAAAATACAACGGAGACAGTAGCATAAACACAGCAAAATCCAGTAATCATTCTGTACCTTGTCCAGTTGACATGATTCTTCGCCCCTCTGCTTATCAACAAATGCACATTGTCTGTGAGGTGGAGTCGTGGGGAAGGCATGACAGCACTGTGTAACTTCAGTGCAGTTTCACTTAGGAACCTTCAGGCAGTGCTAAAGAGCATCAAACCAAGTTCCTATATATTGTTGCTTTAAATGTTAACTGTTAATACTTGATTGGCTAAAGTGAGCATGAGTTGGAAGATGTTCAAAAACCAGTTATAGCTGCTGGTGAAAAGTTGTTCATAACCAGTTGATATGTTTAACAGACTAGATGCAGATGTTCCTAAACATTAAAAAACTTTATCTTATTTTCTCAACATTTGCAATACTTGCTCTCCATTGAAAAATTTTATATGGTTCCTTTATATGGAATTATATATATTAAGCGCAATTATTTTCAAATTGTAGATGTTAAAAAATGTCACAATTGCAGTCATGTTGAAATGTGGTCTAAACATAAATATTCATCCCATTAAACGCAACACCTTTTGAACTATTCTGAACATATTTCACCAAAGATACATTTCTTACAGAAAACAGATGTTTATCTCCAACCCTGCTCCTATAGTATCAGTTTTAATGAACCATTCAGAGTTTGTTAAAGCATCAGTTCTAATTTCAAACAGAAAAAGTTTCCTTTAGATGGTCCAAATATTAAAGCTACAGCTCCATTACTATCCTGCTGATGTTTGTCAGAAAACCTATATTCTCAACAAGCTTCTTTTACTCACCCTTTAATGACTGGCTTATATATAAGCTGCATCGATTGTCTGCAAGTATGAGGGTCCCCTGGTTATCTATTAGGTGTATTTCATTCTGTGAAGATCAATGTTTGACCTATGAACTCAAATCAGTTGTGTTAATGTGGGCACATTCTCTCCAAAGCAGTAAAGGAAAAGTTTGTACTGATCAATTGTCTCACACTGGAGATGTTTAAGTTGCAACAATAGTTATTTGATTTAAAAAAGGCAAATACAAGAAAGAAAGGCCTAATAAGGAAGAAACACTTTCAAATGCAAATCTTATTTACACATGTTGTACTTTTTAAATTCTCCTGTTATGCCTAAAAACGTAATCTAAAAACTACATATTCTGCCTCCACTTTAGTGTAAAGTACCCTGACACATACTGTTTGTACTGTACATACTGTAAAGTCAAAGAATGCTTCCTCTATGTATACTGCTGCTGAAGGCCTTCATATGCCCAGTGCATTATTTATAATAGAACAGCTATGTCTTAAAAAAAGAACTGATGTGGAGCAGCAAAAAAGGGAGAAATTGAGAAAACAAGCTGCAGCTATTATTCTGATGGTTCTTATGTGGTTCTTTGTGTGTTTAAGTTCAAGCAGATGACATCCTACATGGGAGTTAACCAAAACCTTTTTTTTCCTATGCCAAATCACACTGTGAAGGCAAAATTGTTATTTAAGTTTTTTGTTAAAATATAAAATATCAACCACTGTGTCCAAGCATACAACCACAACTTATTAATTTTTATTTTTTCAATATCTTTGAAAGTTTTTTTCAATGTTTCGTTAGTCATGCAAACTGTCCTCTGACCTGTCACATGAAAGCAACTTAAATTTTACTTAATATTAGTTGACTTAATTATAACTGTTGTCTTGAAATCCCATCCAACATAATCAGCCTTTTTTTCTATAGTTTATTCAGCTTCAACAAAAGTTTTTGCGACACACCACAAGTAAATAATAAACTCTATAATATATCACAGAAATGATGGCTGGATTCCATTTAGTTGCTTTGATTTTTAGTTTCTGGATATTGTGCATGAGGACTCCCCCAGCTCTGATTGGCTAGCTAAAATGCAGTTACCGTGGAGAAACAATTATAGCTGATATTCTTTAAAATGCCAATTGAATTAATGAATAATCAAGAAATAGTTGAGTATAATCATCATGGGGCTTTAATTTTTTTGTTAGATATTCCTTTTTTCCCCCTTTATTGAATAGTTCAATGATGGGCCCTGAATGACTGGTAATTTGCAAATGTTAGAGCGCTAACAGGCTTAAGTCAGTGAACCTGTAACTCACCAGCATGTTAGCATTATGACGTTAGCATTTAGCTGGAAGAACATAGATACTCAAAGATCTGCTGGTGCTGCTTTAAATAGTTATAGCTATGTAGTTGTTTAATCTTCTACTAAATATAGCAGCCTACTTTGAATTTAAAACATTTCCAGTGTGAGTCAGGATTTCCAGGGAAAGAAATATAACACACATTTAGTTTTATCTCTTATGCCTGGCAGTGTACAGTGAAGACACATTTCAACATCATAAGTGGCCATTAGAAAACTCATTTAAACCATATTCTAATAACGCTGGTAAATTATGCATCACCACATCACACATCCAAATCATTTTTGAAAACTATTCTGCTGAAGAGCAAATTGCGCTGATGATGACCACGTTTCTTTTCATGACGTAAATCCTTTCACATGGAGCTGTGTGTTATCATTTGTATGCATGTGCAGCTTTCATCCATGTCCTCAAGACATTGAAGTATGGACGTCTCGGGATGTCACTGCTCAAAAATCATTAATGAAGCCTGGTACTGATGATTATTTAAAGCCATCAATGAACAATTAACAACACACTCCGATACATGTCGAATTAGGCATGTAAAGTCCAAACATCCATCCATTTTTTAAACTGCTTCTCCTGACGTGCTGTTAGGGGCTACATGCGTTGGCATGTTGTCAGTACAACACACAGCTAACACACATGCACAGATTCACACATAGCAAACACACATGTACATTAACACTCAGGTTCACACGTACAGTACAGGCAGTCTCCAGAGGACCTGACCTGCTGCGTGACTGTGGACTGTGTGAGGGACGTGGAACACTCGGGGGACTTCATACAGACATGGGGTGAACATGTCAACCTCACACTAACTGTTCCCTGCTGTACATAGGGCATGGTACATGAAAGACATCATTGTGCCTGTTAGCTGTTTTTAAAACATTGCATATAAATACACATACTACATTTCACATCAATGTGCTGCTAATTAGCCAGAGCCACCAAAAAAAAAATTCTTTCTGTCAGAGGTGTCCCTATAGTCTGTTCAACAGGCTGCTTGTAGCTTCCTTTCCATTTCCAAGTAGCACATGTTCTTTTATAGTATTGTGACTTTTGGACAGACATCTTTTTTCACTTTCTTTAAGGAATTTAGCCAAGAACATTTAAACGTTACTTCTCTTTTGTGATTCATTCAGTTTACCTATTCCTTTTTTTTAAACAGGTTTAACATCTGTTGTAGCTTCGCAGTTCTCTGAATCTCTTAGATTGTCCTTAGCTTAATGACTTTATTGATAAAATATTGGACCACAACGGGGCATTCTGTTGCAGACCATAGTCAGACGGCTCAGGATCAGCAGACGGCGCCTGCCGAGACAGTGACCATTATCATCTTAAACCATCCTATGCAACAAAATGAGGTTTCTGTAATTGATAGTTAAATGCTTGAAATGTAAGTATAAAGATTATGATACAAAGCTGTCTAAATAAAACAAAAAACAAAAAAGGGATTGACTTTGACTTAAACTATAGTGAAAGGCATAAAATGATGTAGCTAGATACTCCTGCTGTTTCCATAGATAGCTGACTGATTCTCTCGAGCTTCAGTTTTGTAAAGTAACATTTATTGTATAATAAGTACTAGTTAGCTCAACTGCATTTTTATAATAAACTGACCTCACACTGAAGCTTAATAAGGCACAGTCTTTATTTATCGGCCTTAAATTTGTAACATGCAGAATACATATTACAAAGTGAGTGCTGTATAATGACTAATAAAGAGCTAATATGCTCCTGATCTTTGTGATAATAAGCAATGATTTATCAGTGTAGGTGCTATAGACAGCGAAACAAAGTGCATGTGTTGCTAGGTCCACATGTTAAGTGGATCTAGGCTTTGGAAATTAACATTTTAGATTTGAATGTGAGGGGCTCCACCTTCAAAGACGATACAATAGGATGCAATATCAGTCAAATGTATGAAACAATCTAGTCAAGTTGGTGAACAAGTAGCGTAGATAATTAGGTTAAGAAGGGACGGCGGTCATATAAAACTTGTTAATTGTTCTAATATAAACAATGCCAAATGTATATATTTAAACTGAAATATTTACTGTAAGTTACAATACAGTTTCATATTAAATATATCGTTGCATATCTAAGAGTATAATATGGCAGGTTTAGAAATGAGTCGTTGTTCGATATAGAATCAAAATGTGATGATAGCATTGTCAGTGGGCCACATATGACCCTAAACATCTCAAAGTAATGGCAGGTGATAGTCTGTGTATGTGGTTTAACCATAGAATCTGTTGAATAAGACACACTTAGATTACGAAACTCATCCAAATGTGGGCTGCACTCTATTTACAATGTGACCACTTTACCTCTATAAAATGCTGAGACAGATTTAGTTAAAGTTCATTCACTGGATCTTTCAGGCGTCCAGTCATATTTGTGGACGGGCAGGCAGCGATCACCACCGCCTGTCAATGAGCCGATGTTCTTAAATCAAAGCAATCAGCTATAGAACATTGTTTAGCACCAACAGTGTTCAACTCACAGAGAGAAAAATAACTTTTTGAAAAATGAACTAGTTTAGACAAAGCATTGTTTCCCACTGCTTGGAGATATTTTGGTACATGTTATTTTAAATGTCTACATAACCGCTCTCCTTGCTCCAGCTGAACAGATTTCAGAGGACGTTCTCTACACCTTCACCACCTAAGCACTTTTGTAGTTGGAGCCCAGAGGATGCAGATTGAAAAAAGAAAAACTTCCAGATGTGATACCATATATAGCGTTATGAACTTCACACAGGGACAAAAAGTTTCAGCAGAGCATTTCAGCTGCATCTGTCCTCCTGACAAAACAAATTAATTATCTAGTGTTTAGTAGATGCAGAACTCAATGTGCCCCAGACAGGCCACAGAGCTGCTGTATCAAACATCACTTTAATTCATGTTACATAAGCCAACAATATTATTGAATAGGTCCTAAATTTTGAAAAAAGGGGCAATTATTACACTTGTCAGCAGGAGTCACTTTGCGTCTTTATTCAGGTAATAGGGTATGAAAGGAGGTATAGTCTCATAAACGCGCAATGTTTTGTAACCAAATTAAGAGAAGATAATCTATCATTTATTTTAGGACTATGTTCATATCCAGCAGTCCTTATCAAAAGCAAAACACCAACCAAGAGGTGAGGGCTCTGACAACAACCTGGAGTAGCAATGGTAAAATACCTGATTTAATCCTCTTATTTTGCAACATTAAATGTGATTTACCTTTTGGGGACTAATATCTGGAAATAAATTAATAGAAAAGTCAAATGAAACACTGTAGCGTATTAGTCCTCAAAGGGCAAATGAAACGACACTAGCTTTCTTTACTGTATAAGCCTTTATTTGTAAAAAGTCTGTTGTTTGAATGATAACCCTTTTTATACCACATACTTGAACATCTTGTATTTGTAAAAAACACACTTTGTTCAAACACCTAAAAAAGCTGATTGACACTATAACATTAAATTGCACTGACAAAAAAATACAACTTCATACTACACAAAATGTGGATTCCATGGGTACTGAAACTCCAAATGAAATTAAACACCTTATTAAACAACTGAATCAATTAAGCGCCCAATGTGAACAAAACAATTACAGTACAAAAAAACCAAATGCATTTTTCTTCCAGTGCCAAGATATCAGATGAATTACATTTCTTTCTTATGATAAAACAACAACAACAGTATAAGAATAACAATTCATAACAAATGGAACAAATACAATAAATCAGAAATAAACACAGAAATGAACAAAAACAAAACAACCTAATTAATACTGAGAAATAAATGGGCTGTAAGTCTTGTGGGTGTTTTTTTTTTTCTTTTCTGTTGCCAATTTTATTTTATAAAGTCTTGGATTTTCGTTCTTCCCTACTGGTCAAACATGAGATAATCTCCCTACATATGCTCTTTCAAACTGGGGAGGTATACTGGTGTGTAACTGGGAATCAGCACAGCTTCTTCCATGTATCATCATACAGTAATCAACAACAGACCATAACCAGAGGCAACGTATTGGAGAGAAAATACAGAGAACACCCACTCAGTGTGCAAACACATGGCTTACGTTCAGATGCTACTGCTGAGCATCCTTTACATCCTGTCTAGTTGAAGGGAGGTTGATGTTAATGCGTATGCTGAACCTGATAAAACTACAGCATGCACTTGGTGCATCTATTCCAAATTGTGTGATTTACAGTAAATACAGTGTATAGAAGTACATTTTTATGATTCGTACGAATCACGCCATGTACGCTCCATGTTTACATTTGTCCTCCAGTTTTATGCACACACGTTTGTTTCACAAGATTTAAAAGAGCTGGCTGTAAAACAAGTGCAATTCAAGCATGTAAACACTGGATCTTTCTTTATCCTGGCTGTGGAGATGAATTGGGTGGCATGGAGTAAAAATATATGAAAATAAACCTTTCAAAACTCAGTTCATGCAAAACAAAACCTACAGGGTACGTACAAAATAACGAACGCACCAGCAAAAGTTCTTCTAACAGTGAGGGGTCAGTCAATTGTGTTCTGGTGTTTGGAGGATGCAATTTTTCGTGCATGGTGGAGGTTCACTCTTTTATTAGAGGTCAGCCTCAGTGAGATTCATAAGTCACAGTCAGCAGATTTCTCTTTATGGGTTCAGCTTCTCGTGCATATCTTTTTTGGGGGGGAGGGCTGAAATCCCAAAATGACAACTGGAGTCAACAAAAAAATGACATGATTTATCACTTCAGCAATAATAGATCCCAGCTGGAAATAATTATGGCACTTACTATTTTATCACGCTACAATTCTGGGCTTCTGTAAAGAACCAATGGGCATTTGTGGAAAGGTTCTTCCTCAATACATCTATCAAGAGAACAAAGCTAAACATGTTTAGCATACTTTCTATAGCTAGTCCACACAGACTTCTACTGTTAGCAGATGAGCAGCTGCTCTTGGGGCAATTGGCTAAGTGCCTTGCTCAAGGGCACACGTGACTGTCTTATTGAGGAGCAGGAAAGAACATCCCACTCGCCTTCTTAAGGCCATCCTGCTCCTCTAGCCTCTATAAGCCAGCTAGCCAATCATGCCCTCCATATTTCTAGCATACTGCGGACCTTTCGATGCACAGTTGATATCTGAGGTAAATGCTGTGTCTGTGCTGTGCTAAAATCTCGCAAACTTTGGATATGGTGAACGGAAAGCCTGTATAAGAAGTTACGAACCCATTCTCGAAAAGTGAGCATACTGCAGGCATACTGTCATTTCTAGGAATCTTTTACATCGTTAGCATTTAGCAGTAGCCTGGTTCTCACAAAACCAGGCAAAGAAATAAGACCCCAGGGCCACCAGAACCTCCTTCACTGTGAGAAAACTATGTGTTGATTCCTTCATTATTTTGTTCACACCGTGTATTTCTTGTGTTTCATTTTTTAGGTTTCGTTTGCAGAAGAATGCCAATGCTAGAGAAGCTGTCCATGCCATTAGCAGTGAGGCTAGCTGGTATTACGAACTGCCATGTTTTTGTTCATGCATTAAGAACTATTAAGTGAAAGATATCATATTTACAGTACAATTCACATGTAATTACACATATACACTAGAGGCAAGAAAATTCACATTGAAATCAGTTCAACACTTTTTTTTCTGCTCCTCTACTCCTTGAACTCGTGTGTCAAAAGAAATCTATTTTCTCTTTTGTATAAGCAAATATAAAGTAAAACAGAACAGAAAATTCTCACAGCTTTTGGATGAATGCTCTGGGTGAAATGAGTGTTTTTTTTTTTTTTTTAAGTTTTTTTTATTATTATTATTATTATTGTTTTTACTGCCAGCATGCAAGGGGCCTCTAATTGTTCTCCTAAGTTTGTGTTTGGAATCCAACAAATATGAACATCAACTATCCAAAAAGCTCCTATACCTGATTAGGCATGTTTGTGTCCATTTCTTAAAATTGAATTACCTGAATGAGTATTTGAATTAATTTGCGTTAGAAACTTTAAGTGCATTTTATTGAAACCACAGAGTAGATGCATGAGGCTTCTTTGAAGCCGAACATGTTCCATTGATTTAGTTAAAATAACACTTATGGTCGCCTTGAGTCCCACATTTTTACACACAATATGTGTTTTTCTTTCAATGGAACCAAAAGTATCCTCAGGCTGCTGTCTGACTCAACTCTTTTAGTAAAGCTCCATCATATTGCCTTTTAACAGTTTGACAAGCTGTTTCTGTGCAGACCAGGAGGAAATGATGCAAAAAAATGAAAAATGAACCTCTGTTAGGATGACTTGCATTTCTTATGCACTATTTATGCGTTTCTTTATTCTTTAGTTCAAAAAATCTTTTAAGTTCAATTGACCCACCTTAAAAGTGCCTGAAAATCCCTGAATCAGACAACTTGATTCACATCTAACGTTTTTAGGTCTCTAAAGAGAACCGTTAATTAGTTAGAATTGCAGCATGTATATCTCAGGGGTATTTATATTATAAATTAAAGGGGAACTCCATCAATATAACACATCCAAGTCTGTTAACCGTAGTTGGGTACAACTGCATGTGTGAAAAAAAGTTGTATAAAGCCTTTTGTGTCTCCAGAGGGAACCGAGGGAAATCTTTAAATTAAACAAACAAACTCCAACACTCATTAAATATTTCCTTATCTGTGCCACCAGAGTTTTGTTTGTATGCCTTGATCACCACTAATGTTTATTTGAATACACTGTTCATGATTTGGAGCTGTTTGCACTGCTACTTTTTAAAGTTGCCCTCAAGTGATGTCACATGAGTTGTTGATTGGCGATGAACAAATTTGACAATGCAGTTTGAGGGGGTTAGGGTTTTGGGGTTTCCAGTAATAATTTTTCAACATCTCATCTCTGCCTTATAGGCTAGCAGCAAAATGCTACATTAGCTGCTACTAGCATATCATATGTCTTATTTCCACCCTGACTGTTGGGAGTCTGGATGAATTTTGGCAACTGTAGGCACCAGATGTTGACCAGGAAGAAAAATAAAAAGATTTCAGAGTCTGCTGCATGGGTTTTGTTCGTTTTTCAAAAGTATTGTTGTGAGTGCAAACGTAATCAGAGTGCAAGGCTAAACAAGCAAGAAATACTGTTTTTTAATCTGGAATTAAGCTTTCAAAAATTGTAAAAGACTGTTTGAAGAAAAAAAAAACTGATGCTACTGTAAACAAGTTCATTGCATTTCAGTCGGATCTAAATTCCATTTGGCAACTTTTAGAAGAACTCTAAATATGTGCACCATCACTTGCATCATGTCAACCTTTCTGTTTACCTACAGTACAAAATACTGAATATATATCCTCCATATAGCACATCAAAAGCTGCTGAAGAGCTTGGAGCAGGGACAATTTGAACCAAGAGGCCATTTCCTCCCAATATTTCTGCTACTTCACACCACAGCTCTTTTCACTTCCTTTAGTAAATAACAACAGATTTACTTTCTTCACATTTACTATTAATCACTATGATTTGGTCGTGTAATCCTTTGGCCCTCACAGTTGACTGAGAGACATACAACAGATTGTTCAGCTGCATACACAAACATGAAACTCAGCTCAGTTTTTCTTATCTTCCTTTCTTCACCTCAGACTCATTCCCTATGGATTACTGGATGTTTGAAGGCGATCTTTTTGTTCTTTCTACAGTAAAATGAAGACAATGTATAAAAGAAATATAAAACTGATCACAGCTCGGGCTACATCACTGTACAAACTTCACTATGACTTACGGAGACAAATTGTTTTCTCATCAGTATTCCTTCTCTGAAGACATGTATGCAAACTGCACCCTGCGCTCCAGAGGGGAGTGGATTTTTCTGATGATGAATTGATTAATCTGCAGCCTTTCCATCTTCCTCTAGTCCCTCGTGTTTGTGAATTTGACAATTTCCCATTCTTTTTTTCCATTTGTATGAATCTCAGGGACCTGGCTGTGCTGCGTATCACTTTATTTTGCTACAGGACGCAGTGGTATATTTGGTTGTGTTGGTTTTAGCTCAGAGACTGTTGCTCCCAGCAGAGCCAGGCTGAAGTGAAGATGTCACAGAGGAAGATGCTGATCTGCACTTCAGTTGAAGCTATACACACAGGCATTGGAGAATTTATATGTGACGTTTTGCTCTTTTTTGACTTCAATTTGAATCTTTATATCTTAGTCTTTTACTTTCATTAGAAGCTAATGATTCATATTTACTTTATTCATATCCATGTGATTATCATGTCTGATAACCCCCAAAGAAGGTCCAACAATTATTTTCCCTCCATTTTGGGACAAACCTGAGCATTTGAAACTCAGTTTTTTTTCTCTTTGCATATAGATATGAGTCCTTATTACAATTGGCAACCACTACAGTTTCTCACGTTAGAATGACTTTATGTGTTAAGACTGGGCTCATACTTCTTTTAATTCCCTGGGTTTTGAAGTGTTTGTGCCTAAATAATGAATCTTTCTTCCCAAGGCTTCTGCCCATTACTTGCCCAATTATGTTGCCTTCAAGAACTGTGACTCCAACACGAAAGGAATATGCCACAAAAAAATTAAAATGAATCCAAAATGACACCTGGTCAAACTGTGGGCTGATATGTTGACTCTTTTGAATATACATGTCCGTACAAATTCAGGGTGGAAACATTTCAACAAATCACAAAAGCAATCCCCCTTTTTTCCTTTATAGCAAACACAAAGCAGGATATGACGTCAATGAACTCTATGTGAATCAATCAATTGTAGGAAATCAACAGTACAAGTATATTTTCATGAGCATCTGAATGATAAAATGTATAGAATATGTTTCTTTTTTCACACAATCAAAATGAGTAATGCATACCTTTGACTCTTTTTATCTCATAATGCCCTAGCTCTAGAACATGTTCTGACACTCTCGGAAATCACAGTAGTTTTCAAGACAAAATCATATCTACAATAATCAGCACTTGTTTTTAACCATAATTAAAAAGCCCCCAACCCCCCACCCGACCACCTCCCCCAAGGATGTATTTCTAAAAATAACATGAGAAGAGAAAAGAATACAAGTTTGCGCTGACTCTGCGGCGGTCAAACATCCCATCCAGGCGGCCCTCAAATGAAGACCGATGTCTGATAAAGAGAACGATATCACTTCAAAAAACCCAAGGAACATCACATAATCCGAACAAGGTTGCTGTACATAGTAGAACCGGAGATTTCCGTGCATGTTATCCATGGGTAATGGTGGGGTTGTTGGACAGAAAAGGGGAGGGGTGGGGGGATCGCGGATCTCACTCAGCTGATGCCTGAACACATGAGCCGCCACTGATTTCATGAGCTGCAGAAGAGGATTTTTGATCACAATAAGTATCAATAAAAAGTTCGATGGGACTCTGAGACATCTTTTCTCTCAAGAGCTTTCACTTTCTCTTTTTTCTTTGTTGTTTTTTTTTTAGCAAAAATATCATGCAGTCTTTAGTTCCAAAAACCCCTGATGGGGTCTTATTTGTTGTTTGTTTGTTTCTTTCAGAAGCAAAAAGAAACTCAAAACCTTGAAATTCTTCTCTCACAATTATTCTTAAACATTCAAGTCATCCTATTAATACTTTGTACAGCAGAAAGGTCCTTCAGGTTTCACATGTGTATATATAAATATAATATATAGAAATATGCATATACATATGTTCAACTTGTATATGTGTATACATATTTTAGGAACTGTATCAAAGCCAATTTAATGTGCTCTCAAAATATGGCCCATGATTCCTAGTGGGATGCACATCAATTCACATAGTACAACCAGTAGATTAGGTTGAAAAATCCAAACGTGATGGGGAAAATGACCCGGGACCACTTGTCAATGGTGCTAACATCTGACAGGTTTGGGATTTTTAACTTGAGCTTGGAGGAGCGTCGCCGTAGCCGACAGTTGGCCCGGCTCCTCATAGCGCTCCGATCCAGCGAGTGGTGGCTGAAGCCGTCCCGGGGCGCCATGGGCTTCCTGAATTGGACCCCAGAGCTGTCGAAGGACATGACGGAGTTACGAGAGTCACTGACGCTGCTCCCCACGTCAGAAGGCATCACTTCGTTGTTCATCTCCAGCGTGGTGAGGAGGATGTTTCCATATGCATCCACCTTCAAGGTCAGGTGAAGAGCACAAAAAGAGAGTCAGCAAGGGGGAAGAGGAAGAACTGAAGCCCCAAATTCCCTTCATATTAAAAATTACATTATCCCCGCCTCCCATCCCAAAAGCTGTAAAGCTAAAGCAAAATGTAGGGATGATATGGAACGTCCATTTAAGCATGCAACAGAAATAGTTAACAAACTTTAAAGTAAAATCTCTTAGTGTTATTCATCTGCAAAACTGTGACACAAATTTTAAAAGCTGACTTTAAATGTGAAGGCTGGCCTACAGCCAATATGATTTCTAAATACATGTACCCCAACTTTTCTTTGTTCCTCGAGATACAGATTTCTTCTCTGTGTATATGACCTGAAGGTGTTGGTTTGAAACGGCGAGGAAATGGAGTCCTTGCAATGTGAAAGAAAAATGAAGAGAACATTAAAACGGCTATAAAAATCCTGGCGAATAAGCACAATTTGTTCAAAAAATCTCAGAATGCATTAGACACAGATTAAAAGGATCAACTTTGAAAAAAGCATTTAGTACGTCACACGGAAAACACAAGGAGTGGCTTCATTCAGTCTGACCCTTTCAAAGTAAAACTCATCAATCAATTACGCCTTCTTCGTCTGCATTTTCTTATTTTGTCCAGTTACGTTGTTAAAACAGATGTGAAAACACAAAGGTAGCAGATTGAGAGTGAATGAAGCCTACAGCATAAACATAGACAACAACCCTACATAAGAAATGAGAATGTTAACACCACTGTAGAGCTACGTGAATCATTATCTCAAGGAAGAAGGTTTTGCTCAATAAGAAGCAGTCAGTGCTTGAGGGGAAAGCGATGGATGATGGTCGGTGAATGCATATTGGGCTGTGTGGTGGCATTAGTATGCTCCTGGAAGATTTCTTCAGGGAATACTGAATACTCTATACTGTATGTGTCTTTGGATAAATGAACATCTTATAGCTGTGTTGTACTTGAACTCTGACTGTTGCGGAGATGTCGGGTGAAAGGGAAGTAGGAGATGAGGATCCAAACCTGTTCCCTCAGGCGCTTCTCTTCATATCTTGTGCGCTCGTTGCTGGTTTTGTTCAGCCGCTCATTGATTTTCTTCTGTGTTGCAGGGCCCCGGCCAAAGAACACATAATTTACAAAGGCATATTCGAGCAGGGCCAGGAACACAAACACAAAACAGCCCATGAGGTAGACGTCGATGGCTTTCACATACGGGATCTTTGGGAGAGTCTCCCTAAGGTGGGTGTTAATTGTTGTCATGGTGAGCACCGTAGTCACACCTGAGCAGAGCAGCGCACACACAGAGACAAAGAAATCAGCATCAGAAGAAGTAGAAGTAATATTTCACTTAAAACATTTGCAAACAGTAAACACCAGTACTGTATATATCTAAAAATGTAGTCAATGTTAAAGTTCCTGCATTCAAAGTTTTGTGACTGAAAGTACACAATTCTCACCTGTAGAATTTACATTTCAGTACAAAAATTTAAGTTACTTATCACCAATCATGGAGTATCACTACTGATGTACTGGCACTTTAGAGTGCAGTAGATGGTAGGATGAAGGCAGTACTTCAGAGACATGTCCACAAAAACTTTGATGATCCTGTAGCTGTTATTGTACTATTCAAAAATGGAAAACTTCAATTTTGAAAGGGCATGAAATTACGATTTTTGCAGCCAGAGATAGCATTATTCAGGTATTCTCCATCTTTGCATAATCCCAGTCGATCTGTGCAGAGCATTATCATGTATGGAATGGTAATTGTGACGAGATTGATGTTAAATCTCTGGAAGTCTGACACTGTGCCTTTTTTGGATTATCTTGCCCGATTGGACAGAGTTTCTGGACAGTGACAGTGCCTTTACAGCGAACCACTTCTCTTCCTTTAAACTTTTGTGCTAAGGATTATTGTGATTGTGATGCAATGTAACATAATTTCCTGCAATGTTTTGTTTTTTGTTTGTTTTTCGGTCTGTTTTTACACTAATTTATACTTTTTTGATGCTAAAAATCTCAATAAAAACATGTAAAAAAAATACCTTTTTAATATATATATATATATATTTACAACTTTTGCTCTAAAATTGATCCAAAAAATATTCAAGTAAAAGTACAGGTACCTCAAGAAGTGAAGCAATATATGTTTACTCACTTACCTCTACTACTACAGTGAATCAACAGAATAAAACAGTAAAGATGGAGCCAATTTTACAACAAAGAAATACACAAAAACGTTTTCTTTTAGTACAATGTGTCGCCTCCTATCAAAAGAAGAAGGACACAAGCTGTACATACCTGACATTGGGTTAAATTAATAAATGGGTGATCTTTTACATCTGTCAAGTAAATTAAATTTAACAGTGTGCTTGATCTCTGCTCAAAAAATCTTTTTTGGAAACTTTTCTTGTTTCGTCCTTTTAACAAAAAAAAAGTGACATGCAGCAACTGTTTCATTGTCTCCAAATAGTTATATAGGTAAATATGGTTGTCCAACAGAAATATGACTGATTCTTTCCTGTAAATGTATAGAACACTAACCAGAATCCCAGACTAAAATCAAAGTACATTTCTGTTTTGTATAAAAACCACATTCGAGTTATTTGGCGGACTCTAAATAAAGAATATTGATTATTTTGCACATGTGTGTGTGTGAGATTGTTGCATTTAGTTATTCTTTAGTTTCAGAGTAGAGACTTTTATTTACATATACAGTAGATAATGTGCCCATCAACACTGAACATGTGACAACCACATGCTGTTAGCTTCTGAGAGAGTAAGTGGATTTCAATGAAGACATGTGGAGATTTAATAATGCAGTGGAGGCTGTGTCTCACCCAGGGCCACCCGAGCTGCAGAGGCATCGTAATTGATCCAGAAGGAGACCCAGGAGAGGATGGTGATCAAGATGGAGGGCATGTATGTCTGCAGGATGAAATATCCAATGTTCCTCTTAATCCTGAAACTCAGCGAAAGCCTTGGATATGAACCTGTTAGGACAAAAAAAAAGGCTGTAGTGATAGTATGAAAAGGAGCAGGGCAAAGTCAAATCACAGCAGAGGGTAGAAAAAAGAGGAGAAGGGAGAAATGTTGGCACAACTTAAGAGTTTCAAAGTCTGCACTTTGACAACGCGTAGGGTAGTCATTTCTCCATTTGTTCAGATGGAGCACTTAATTTCCCCAAAGCGATGGATTCCTTTCCAGGGACAAGTTCGATTCCAATTAAACATGGCAGAAAGTCGCAAACACGGCAGATTTTTCTGCAACCCCCTATCTCAGCAGGCAGCTCCAACGTCCCTCTGAGGATTGTCACAGAGAGCTGCTCTGCTTTTCTTTCACACTCTCTCTGTCCTCTAAATATTACCAAAAGGGTGTGTTAGAGGTGCATAATTGCATCGTATGTTTTTACACTAAGAATGGAAGGAAAGTATGGTACGTTTGCAAAGGTTGTAAGTCAACCCTCTGCACAGCTTGCAGGGATATATCAGCTGACTGCCGAGACATGAATTGCTCTTTTGTCGGCACTTTAATTAAAACAACGGCAACAACAATACAACACTGATAAAACTGAAAAAACAAAACAATATCAACATCAACACTGTGCTCTCTCTGCGTTAGCCAGAGAAGGATATTTACAAGGTCGGAACCAATACAAATTGCTCTAAAAATTAAGTTCCATTTCTTGTTGTGCAGTTTTATTTTCACATGTCACTAAAGAAAAAAGGTAATTCAGATAATTGTGATGGTTTTAATCTAAAAGGCTATTTGCTCTGAGCTGCACACAATGATAAATGACCTCATCATCTTTAGGTTGCTCTAAATCTTTTGATGAATCAATACCTAGCATACATACTTCATGAAGTGTAAGACAAACGCCGGCGACAAATGTGTGCAAATTTCATTAAAGTCAAACAAGAGGACTACACTCACATTGACTGTTAGAACAGGGAGGTTGTTTCAAGTGGGAGAAGAGCTGAAATCAGGTTATTGATAATAAACCACCTTGGTGGTCTCAGTGATTAAGATGTTAAACTAAAACAACATCCCTCTCTAACTGTACATCCAAAATGAAAGTGTAAAATATTTATCATTTATTTTTGTTCCAATAGAGCCAGGCTGTTTCTTCCACTCTACATGCTAAGCTAAACTGAACGTGTTTTGGGACTAGCTACACAAAGCCTATAGGCAGGAATACTGATCTTCTGATTTACCCTTGAAATGAAAAAATATAAAT